>NC_137199.1:14989807-15062307 GCF_960531495.2 Zeus faber | reverse complement strand
TTGCTCTCCCTGCCCACCCTCCCCTTCCGTCCCTCGCACTGTCTCTTTGTCTGTCTGGTGGGGAAAATAGGGATTGCACGCTGTTGCGACGAGACGACGAGTGGCGGTGGTAGTCGTAGTAGTAAGGAAAACAAACCCTGGCGAGACGGACAGAGAGAGATACGGTAAAACGGAGAGCGATCATAAAATAAGAAAATAAATGAATTGGAAAAAAAAAAAAGACGGGAGAAAAAGAGAGCAGGGATCGCCGATGAGCGTGGGAGGAGAAGCTGGACCGAGAGCGAGGGAGGGGAGGGAAGGGAAGGGAAGGGAAGGGAAGGGAAGGGAGGGAGTCAGAGAGAGGAAGAGCTGGGTGGCTGCTCGGAGAGAGCGAGGAGACGGAGACAAATTAGTGGGAATTCGCAAATGGCAAAAGGGAAGGGATGCGGCGACGGACCAGGGAGCCGAGGGAGGGGTGGGGCGGGGGGGGGGGGCGGAGGGGGAGGACAGAGATAGAGACGAAAAGTGCGAGAGGTGAGGGGAGATAAGGAGAGGGAGAGCGATCAGACCCTCTTACTATTCCGCAGACAACCTGTCTGAATGCCGCGGAGAGTGCATTCCGAGAGCTTATCTCCGCACGCACGCGTCTCGCAGGTGTGCGTGCGTGCGCGTACGGAGTATTTCTGCCTGAGGGTGGGTCACGGACAAAGGTGTTGACACCGGACACCGGTACGTGGCACAGAAATATACCGCCTCACGCAGGTTGGCCGGCTGTAGCTCCCCCTGCGCTGTCGGCGACACACTTTTGCCGGATCTGCGTTTCGGCGTCGGCCCCGCGCCCCAGCCTATCGGCGCGGGCGCGCTCACCCGCACGCACACAGAGACGAGCACAACGCCCCCTGACCCCGCGCAGCAGGACCGCGCCACACGCCAGGATCACGGCAATGAGCGGCGGACATAAACCATTTCACAGCCGCACTTGGGTGACGGACTGTTTCTGTCGTGGCAGCTTAACCCCCCCCCCCCCCCCCCCCGCGCTTGGCTTTTTCAAGGGACCGAGATCGGTGGAGGCTGTCGGCCGATTGAAATTCCTCACGCGGCTTTAGCTGAGAAAACAATTTACAGCCGAGCGTGCGGCCGTCGAGCCGAGGGTCATCAGGGCCGGCGATAAAGTCGTAAGGTTAAACATTCGTTAAAACATGAATAAATAAGAAGTAAAAGGATTGGCCCTGCACAAGCCTTTACCAGATCGATGCGGGTGGCAGAATGGAGAAGGGGGACGGAGCAGGGACGGTGGAAGTGGGGTGAAAGGATAGAATGGAGTGAAGAAGAGAAAGAGGATGAAGGGGTTAGGAGAGGAGGAAGGAATATATATATATATATATATATATATATATATATATATGTATATATATATATATAGGTTTAGGCAGTGACGGCAAAAGAGAACAAGACGGACAGAAATTAGGCGAGGTAAGGGGGAGGGGATCCAAGTGATTGCGATTTTAAGTGAGAGTATTTGGGGGCCCACATGAGTCATCAGCATCCTCCCCTTTAATCATCCCCCACCCCCCTCCCTCTCTCTCTCTCCCCACATCCACCCATCTCCTGTTCTGCCACAGGAGTACTGATTTGACATCAATTCAAATCCATCCCCTGATACTGAGGCACAACAGACACACACACACATACACATTCACATACACAAATGAAACCATGCACACAGGTAGCATGAGGGTTAAATGAGCATGAAGGGAAAAGGTCTTCAAATACAAGAAGCAAAACAGATGGCTGCATCCTGACAACATTGTCTTGTGTTGACACAATAGTTGATTACTATTTAACAAGGAGCAACAGATTAATCACCTGTTTAAGAGACAAATTATTTAGAGACATAAATCGTTACGTCTTCTGAAATGGTACAAGACTTAAACAAGTGAGATCACCAGATCCAGCACACAGCGTGAGCCAATCCTGCTACTTATCATTTATGCCTGGATGGACAGATGGGCGGATGGATGGGCAGATGGATGGGCGTATGGATGGGCAGATGGACGGGCGGATGGGTGTATGGATGGATGGAAAGACTTCTAATTTAAGCAGAGTTCGAAGTGCTTCTATTTACTTATGAAATCCTACATTCATTCCAACTCTTGTGCCTCCATCCTTGGCTATGGCTGGCAAACATCAACATCCACACCCCCTGCTCTGGCTGCAGCCTCCATGCCTGGCAGTGGCTGGCTGTCATTCAAGCCCTAGTGTTTTTGCCATAACCAGGGGAGTTTTTGCTCAGCCTCTGTGAATTGTTTTAGGTTAGAAACATCACTCACTTACTAGCACTAGTTTACCTCCGACTATGGCCGGAGCTGTAACGGGGTCCTATTTCCAAAACAAAGGCAAAGTGCCTTCTCCTACATACAGTACCGGCTACTAGTTAGGGGGATGGCTCCTTCTTGCTCCTTTTCCCACTTGGGTTTTGTGAATGCGTCTTTACTGTCCCTCTCTGACGGCTTAGGGTTTCTGCTCTCAAGATGTCCTTGAATGTGGGACTGTGAACAGCTTGGTCTCGTGATCTATGATGAGGGGCTCGACAAATAAAATTAATTTGACCACATCTGATGGATGGACGGCGGGATGATGGATCGAAAAATAGGTGGCAAAGAGGGGGCGGGTGTGGCGGAATAACTGCTCGGAGAGAAAGAGTGGTGGAGAGATAGAGGGAAGGCACAAGCGGGCAGGCAGGCAGCCAGGAGGACGGACAGTGAGACGGGCAGAAAGTGAATAATGTATTGGCGGTGAGCTGGATGTTTAGCTGCTGCCTGCTCTCATCAAACCAACTGCTGGATAGAGCCTTTCCCAGAAATGACCGCTGGGATGGCAGATGGAGAATGATGAAGACAGAGCATGAGATTAAGAGGGGGTGGATGGGAGGGGGCAGAGGAGAGAAATGTAACATGGGTAGGTGATAAAAGTAGAAAAGTGAGGGTGTTAGGATGGTGTTAGGAGGTAGGCGGCGGCGGGGCACGGGGAGATGAGAGGAGAGAATTTGGAGCCCGGGATGGATGCAGCGTAGGCTAGGCGCAGCTGAGAGATGAAGGAAAAGAGCAAGAGGGAGAAGAGGGAAGGAGACAGCGAGCAAGCCAGGAGAGACAGATGAGGAAAGAGAATTTGGAACGGCGGTATAGACGGGGGGGGGGGGGGGGGGGGACAGGAAAGAAAGGGAGATAGACAGAGAGACCGGAGAGACGGTCAGCACGACAGACAATAGGACAAATTGACAGACAGCTAAATTAAAATAGGTTTAGCTTAGTAACAGCAGAGGGACACAAACAGACAGATTGGAATCGTAATTGAATATACAAAAATGACAGAGAAAAAGTAAGTCATCCATACAGACACACAAAGAAACAGCGGAACAGGCAGAAAGACAGACAGACGAAAGGGTAGAGAGACTGAACCCCCCCCCCATGGGAGGAGAGCATAATGAAAAACCGTGGGAGGCTACTGAGCGTCAGGGTTTGAGCAGCCCCACTGTCCTCCGAGTCATCAGAACAAACAGATTGATTTACTGGATCGGGGAAACAGAGACAAGTTCAACCACCCTGTCTGACTTGGACATGAGAGGAAGCGCGAAAAACCATCTCGCTCAGGGAACACCCATGCAGCCATCAGCCATATGCTTCCTTGAAAAATGTCCATTTGTTTGTTGGACGCACCGGAGAGCGGGGAGGGAGAACAGCGCCTGCTCTAACTGACCTCCTGAGACCCATTCTTACAAACATAGCCTCCACACTGCAATATAACATTTTTACTCCCTTCTACTCCACTGCAGTGGTTTGGTAGTCTCACCCTACCGCCCAACATAATACCTCACACTAGAGTCTTCCATCTCCTATCTTATTATCCCTATCTACCCACCTTTTTAGCACGTCTAACTCTGTATCTGGGGTATTTCTGTTGTCTCAACGGTGAAACTCAATAAAGAACGGGTGGCAGGACTCGAAAAAGTGCTGTTTATTCTCTGCATTTCCACACGATTTGAGTTCCCAAAGCTCTGGCAATTCCACAAGGAAGGGTGGGCAACAATCACAGTACCCAGATGGGCAAAGCCGACAGCGACATATCTAAATAGTCTTAAGGCTGCGATTGCTGCCAAGAGTGCCACAATAGAATATCAACTCGACAGGGGTAAATACTGCGCGAGCGCATGATTAATTATTTCTCTGTTTTATAGTTATAGCTATTATAATGTTATAGTCATTTATTCTGATTAATTATAAGTTATGTTATGTAATATTTTTATGTTTACCAGTGGCGACAAAAAGCTTGGTTCAATCCAATCCATGTTGCAAAGAGATAAAGATGTAAATGACTCAGAGGATGGAAACTCTATTGCAAAGCCACTGTGAGGTGAATTATGTTCCCCCAAATTACACCGTTCGTTTTTTTCATCACTTCTGAAAGATTCAATAGTGATAGCCATTGCATAATAAACTTCACAGAGATAGAAGAACTATGCTACACACCTCCCGTCTTTCTCTCTGATGTGAGCTCCTTTCTCCGGGCAAGGACACGGCTCTCGATTATTATTATTTTTTTCCTTTTGGAGAAAGAACATGTCTGTGGGAGATTCCCTGCGATCGAGTGAGCCTCATTCTGTATTTTATGTCATTTCATGCTGTATGTGGGGATCCGAGAGCCTCCATTTCTCTAGTGAGATAGCTCTTGGTCAATTGCACATTCGGGGTGGAAGAGATTTGATCGGGCTTCTTTAAACCCGGCTCCACTTTAAGTGAACTTGCACAGCCTTCATGTAACCGTGTAAGAAGGACACTCACACAGTCATTTAGGCTGGGCCATTCATCTTCTTTTCCCTCCTGCTACGTTGAAGTCTTAACTGACTTTTTGCGGGCCATAAATGCTTAGCAGCCAGCCTCACCTTGCCTAGGGTAATTACCCTGCAGAGCCATGATGTCGCCCACAGCTCTCCACACTCCCCAACAAGTAGAAGCTACTCTCCTAAGGGAGCAGCTAGGCATGGTTTACCTCTGTTTATTTATTTTTTCTTAATGTTTATTGTAAAATAATGTCAAATAATGGTTCGTTTTTGGTGAACAAATATTCCCAATGCTCTGCCTCCCCCTCTCTCTAAACGTAAGAGGTATTCATCGTATGCAGCGAGAGGATTGATAACAGTGTAAAAAAAAAACCTCCCTTGAGGGCTTTTCCAGATCACTTATTATGCATTGTATTTGTATTTGAAGCAGCCTGTGTCCCCCCTGGCTCATTGGAAGGAGCGTGATATCATTTTGAAGCCCACAGCTGAGCATACACGCAGAGGCATGCACACCATGGCACCTGCACACACACACACACACACACACACACACACACACACACACACACACACACACACACACACACACACACACACACACACACACACACACACACACACACACACACACACACACACACACACACACACACACACAAGTTCAAGTTCTTGCACTTGAACAAGTACATATATAATTACATATACTTTAGAAAAAAACATATATTCTAAAGTTTAAACATTCATTTTTTCTAAAGTATGAAAAATACATATATTCATCAAAGCACATGTGCAGAAACACACAGGTACACACACACCCACACAATGTTTTGCTCCTCTTTGCTCACTCCTTTTCTTCATTTCTGCTCCATCTCTCCCGCCTCCTCCTTTCTTCTTCCCTGAATACAAAAGCGCAGCCCTGTCTCCCAATGACTCAAAAGGACCTGGAGCGAATATCTGATGGAATAGGCTGCTGAATATTTCATTAAGCACTTATGAGGAACACCTCAGATCTAGAGTCTTCAATGGCCGATGCCTGTGGACGTTCTGTTTGAAATTCACCTCACTGTCCGTCAACATTCATTAACTGTTATGGGCGAAGCTGCTTCATCAGCAAATACCTTAGGAATGGATATTAAAGTGTCACACAGTCAAGAAAGACCACATCCCATTTTGTTCCTCTGAATTCTAAAAATATGGTACTGGCTATTTTAAAAGTGGAAATCTGGAGGAGTGTACTGCCCTCTGTTGTTTGCTCGGAAAATCACATGCTCTTGTCAGAATTTCATTCTTGCCAGCTTTTATGGAAAATGATCTCCTAAATGTAAGGTTTCAAGATTAAGTTTGGTCAACATTGCAAACTGAGAATTTGTGGGTCAAAAAGGAGGCGAGATAAACCTGTCCTATTCCAAATCTGCTTTTTTACACCAAGTTGAACTCACCTTTTATTTCCACTATATTATGCACATGGTTGCTTTATTAGCATCATATCATATTCTTTCTTGTGTTGTTGCACAATTCAAATCTTGCAAACAGTTTTTAGCAGAGGTGGAAAGAGTACCGGAAATCCTTCAGCTTGAGTACTGCAACTACAGAGATGATTTACTCGAGTGCTATTAGAGGTAGTGATGGGGAAAATGACTACACATTAAAAAAAAAGGGGGCTGCAGGCAGCAGCGGTGATTGCAAGCCCAATGCATCACACCACAGCGAGGGAAGGGAACAGGCCCCACTTCATAGTCAACACTTTGTACTCTGTTGCCCCAAGCAGCTTACCGCCCAAGGCAATGTTCTCTTTTACCTATAGGGCAACTGTAAAAATTCCACTGCAGGATTTCAGAATGGTATTTAGGGAATTGTCACACACTGTTGCCCATTTGTGAGAGAGAGGGGTTTAGTGTCGCAGACAAGGACTCTACTATGCTGCCACAAAAGAGCATAGTAGACTAGATACAAAGTCTTTAATAGTAAGAAGCATGAGAAGAATTGGGATGCATTTTCCTTAACTTTCTAGATGTTTGCGATTTGGAAAACAGCGAGTCATGGTCTGGGGGAGACCATTTCGGGGAGGGGTGCGGGCGTCTTCACTCAGAAATGTAGTGTTTTTTACGATAAGACTTATTTCAATAACACAAAGTTAACACTTTATTAATTCCCTGGGGTAATTACAAAACTGATACGGGCATTTTGTCCTTTCTGGGCCCATCTTGTATTACACAGAGTACATTCTTGAGTGAAATTTATTCTGTTGAGCTGAAAGCATAGGGCTAAGAGTAGGGAGTTGTATTGTTTCTAATTGGTGAAGACAATATTTACAAAAATACCCTCAAAAATCTCTTTCAACAAATAAAGTAGATATGCCTGCTTGCCTCAGGAACTACCAAGTGCAGTTAATATAAATGTTATGTTTTGTTGTTTTGTTTTTTTGTTGCCGTTAAGTGTCATATACTGTACATGGAGCTAAGTACATTTCAGAGGTTTATCTTGTGAAGAACAACAAAATATGATAATGTCTACACATTACACGGCTGTCACACAGAGAGCCACTGGAAAGGTTTCGGGTTTTTTGACTCACCTCAGCATTCACACTGACATAAGTTCTTTCCCGAGTCAGATTTCTCCACGACATCTCTCGCTCTGACCCCCCACTCTCCGCTGAATCAGTAAAGTGACACTAAGGAAACAGTGAGCACCCCCAGCCCTCCAAAAAGAGACTTATTATTGGTAAATATGATACCTATTCCACCAGGGTAGTAGGCTGGCAATCAAGAACATACAATGTGCCTCGCTCTCTCCTATGACACACGAAAATAACTAATTATAGAACAATAAATAGACACGCCCGACTGACAAGAGGAAGAAAAAACAGGTTTATGGGGGTTTTGTTTCGCATCGTTACTTTCGCTCACCTCAGCATCCCCGATGTTTACAATACTGAGCGTCTCCTTTTTAACACCTGCCCGGCCGGAGATTAATCTCTCTGCAGAGATCGTCATATTACTGCAAATCAATTTGACGAAGAGGACACTTCCCCACAAACATTCACAGCCGCAACGATAATGGCGTCTATCAGGATATGACAAAGACCGGTGAACGGTGAAGCAGGATTCAGTACTGCTGGAAGCAATTTACTGTTTTGTTTCGTTGATCTGCTCTCAGAGATTGCAAAATCATAACAGCAGAAAGAGAATTTGTGAAATAGACAAAAACAGATGGCATCAGCGTAAAGAATATGAAATTATGTAAAGATGTCAACATGCCTGCTGTTGTCCACTGCTCTTCACGGCCTGTCCACCATCGTATAACTTCCTGTATTAAAATACTCAACACTCTAGCCAAGTTGCTGTTTTGTATTGAACCTAACTTTAGCTCGTCATGTCAATATTAACCATGAAGAAACTAAAAGGTCAGTAGACAAATGGAGATACTGACACACTGGTGTAGCGCTCACGTCATTCTATCTCATTGTACTGTGAATGCTACTGGACTGGTTCTAGGTAAGATGGGCATAAAAATCAGACCAGAGACTCAGAACTTGAAGTATGACGGTATCACTGTAGTGAACTGGAAGTAAATAATAATGTAAAAACAAAAAGAGCACTCGTTGACAATGAGGAATTATTTCAGTAGCCTAATCACAGGTGAGTTAATACTCCAACCCTTATGTTTCCTGCCAAGGAAACATAAGGGTTGGAGAATAACAGATCATTTTAAAATGATCTGTTATTTAGGTTAAATTCAGCCTAGGTTAGACCGAGTTAACACGTTTTCTTTCTTTACTAGGTAAAAAGACTCTGATCTTTTGGGACCTTTGCTAATACAGCCGCTAATAATCACAAGGCTCAGCGGTTGGATAAATTGTTATGATTATAAATGGTCGAAAGAAAAGAAAGATCTTGTCTTTATTTATGTGTTTTGACTGGTCATACAGACACAAATAATTAACAAACGCAATAACAAAAACAATTAATTAATTAATACCCCCTCGAGCCTAACGTTGAGCTAGCACAGTTAGCATTTAGCACAGGATCGGTACCGGACACACAGGAATGAGATTGGCACTGACTTTCTCATCCGAATCTGGGCAAGATGGACAAAAAGCACATTTCCAAAAACAAAATTGAGTTTCTTAACCACTTTGCAACTGTTATTTACATAATCACATGCTGTGTGCGTGCGTGTGCGTGTGTGTGCGGGCGTGTGCATGCGCGTGCGTGTGTGATGACTTTAGCGCACCACCACAGCAAAATAATAAGGTACTTAAAACCTGGAGGATAAATTATACTCAGAAACTGGACTGTAAACACTGTTAGAAAAACTGTGCTCGAGTCTAAATCTGTTAACTTGGGCCGGCTAGTGCGAGACCAACCGTGAGCTCCCTACAACTAATTATAACGTTGTTTTTTTACCCCCTCCACTGTACTCATTTCACTCTCATCGCCACGACAACTCCAGAAGTTCAGTGAGCGATAGCCTGTTAACTCGGTGGACATAAACAACAGTAGTAACAGGAGGCATGAGGAGGGGAACGTTTAACAGATTTAAATCGAAAACGTCGAGCGGAGCGGATTGTGACGTCATCGTAGTTGCAGTTCCCGAAAACGTACCACTAGAGGTCACTGTTTCCATTATAGTCAGTCGCCACTCCAGTCTCCTATTATATGAGAAAAAACTGTCAGCGGAGTGGCCTTTTAGTGTTCTCAATATATTATGTAATAAATCACATTTTTATTGTGAAATATTGTAAAATAATACAAATTTCTTAAATCATTTTACATTTTATCTCATGTAAAAAACAATCATTGTGGTTCATTGACATCCATTGAGATGCATCTATTGATGATGATAATAATAATAACAACAACAACAACAACAACAACAACAACAACAGCAACAACAATAAAAATAATAATAATTATAATAATAATAGCAATAATAATCATAATTATAATATAAAGAGATGGATTGAACACATTTATGTGTTGTGCATGTGATGTTAACGCGTAACAGTTACTGGACAGTCAACTTAAATTAAAAAAATATATTTAAAAAAAGCCTTCAATACTTTCTCACGTTATGTACATTTCAGCGCAAACTGCAGTCATTCTAACATTACTCAGTTATGGCCCATGAGTGGGAAAGGGCAGTCTTTGTCCATCTGTTTTTGTTCGATATTACCTTGACGAATGGGACATGACCCACCAGAGTTATGATTTTATTTCCACAATAATTCTAGTATTCCAATCAAATAATTCTAGTCCCAAATCTTATCCTTGAACTGTTGTCAACCGTTTAAGGACCATATATCCTAAAATTATTACTCCATGCAGGCAGGGGTCCACAGTTATGAGATTATCCGTGGGCTACAGTAGACACGGTGTCGTGTCTGCACCGAAAAACCCCTTGGGTTTCATATTTCCTTGAAATTGCACCTGCTGTGCGCACACATGTCAAAGTCTTAATGAAGTTCTACATACTGGCATAACCAGTGAGTAATTAGAGCAGTAATTAATCAGTCACACATATTACTTACCGCAAAGGGGATGGTTATTTATTTATTTATTTGATTACTCATACCATTATATTATATACCATTGTTGCCATTTTATCATTATTATCATCACCATCATCATCATATAAAACAATTATATACTTAGACATACAGTATATACAACATATGCATACTGTATATGTATAAATATGTACATATATGTACGGTATATGTAGAAATATGTACAAAACATATACAGCGCATACAAAATAAGCGCTGCATTGAACTGCAAAAATGCAAAAGTGTTCCAGGTAACGCTGTGACCTTTGCAGGAGCTTGGACTTTGTTCCTTGACCTTTGCATTCAATGCTCTCGGGCCTGCAGAAGACCGTGTCCATTGTCCTTTTGGTTCTAATGGGCAGAGACAGGAGGATAATTTGGCCTTTTATATTCTTGAACAATGTTAATGATATACCCGATGTCATCACAAAGTCCCATTGCCATTTCAAATCATGCACAAACCTGTGCTCTTTTCTTTTTATTTGTAGACATTTAGTTTTACAAAAAATCAGCATCTTTACACTATGGAGGTGTTGATGTTACACTTTGGATAGATTCACTTCATGCTCAAGTAAAACACCAAGGTCCCAAATTGAAAAGCAAATATGTAGTGAATCTAATCAACACGACTGCTCAACTGTAATGGCCCTCTTAATAAGATGTCTGAGCCATGTGAGAGTGTGTGTGTGTGTGTGTGTGTGTGTGTGTGTGTGTGTGTGTGTGTGTGTGTGTGTGTGTGTGTGTGTGTGTGTGTGTGTGTGTGTGTGTGCGCACGCGCGTGACTTGCTTTTTAACAATATGTCTATTTGTGCCGCCACTCATTTTTGTTGGCTACAAGATTAGCTGCTGAGGAGCAATTGGTTAAGCAAGCCAACCTCATCAGCATCCCTCTCATGACATCATGTGTGTGGACCTGCGGGGCGATTGTACCACCAGTACAAGTAATGGTGTGTGCATGCACATGAGAGAGATGAGAGCCTGAGCATTTTCTTTGTGCAACTGTGTATGACCGTATGACTCCTTTGATGTCTTTTATCCCCCCAGGTCATAATGTAAATTGGATGCTGGTCTATTGTTTGCGAGGCAGTGGAGTGTGTGTGTGTGTGTGTGTGTGTGTGTGTGTGTGTGTGTGTGTGTGTGTACAGAATGATATCCGCCAGTCTTCCACTATATAGGAGACATGGTTTTATGTGTCTCTGTATGCATCGTGTATGTATTTATTTTATTTTATTTTATTTTATTTTATTTTATTTTATTTTATTTTATTTTATTTTATTTTATTTTATTTTCCGACATCTCCATA
Source organism: Zeus faber (assembly GCF_960531495.2). NCBI lineage: Eukaryota > Metazoa > Chordata > Actinopteri > Zeiformes > Zeidae > Zeus > Zeus faber. The sequence continues at coordinate 15,050,640 of NC_137199.1, read as the reverse complement.
ATTCAATGAAACAAAAAAGCCCCAAGTCCCGCCTTATCCCACGGTGCTCCAAGCTCTGCATTGCTTTGGACACCGTGGTGAAAGTCAGAAATCACTTTTGAATTAGGCCATGACGTTCTAATATGAGTGAAGATTGAGCAACTGGATTGCTTTTTCCTCAGCTCAAATTTGTTCAAAAGCAGATTTTGGTGGACTGATAAGGTGAAATCAGTGAAAGTTACCGGACTAAATACGACGGTAAAGCTCAAACCCCATTGGCTCACAGAACTAGGGGCCTCGGGAGGGTGGCTCCACCCACTGAAACAGCCCGTTTTCAGACAGGGTGGATTGGACGCGTGTTAGAATGGCTCGAATGCATAATCTGGATGGTATTTTCATGACAAAAAACATTATTAAGGTTTTGCGGACCTCAGAGACCTATATTTACTCGGTGAAAAGCCCATAATATGTCCTCTTTAAGGTATTGACCAAAATAACCCAATACCAAGTAGTGTTGAAACTCTACAGTAAAACGATACCTTCATTTCATCCCTTTTGTCCCCAGATTTAGAAAAAAATTACTATTATGGTTTTGCTCACAGCCAATCACCACAAGCGTTTTTCAATTTAATACGACGTGTGATTGGCCCACTACTGCAGCAGCAGCTGTGGTAGTGACAGTCTGTTAAAGGACAGGTTCATAGTTTTTCAAGTCTGCCTTAAAACAACAGTCAGGTGACCATATGAACAATGAAAGAGGTTTTCCTTGCTCTAATTATTCTTCCTGTACTGGCTAGTTGTATAAAATCACACTGCCCAAATACTTTATTTTACAGTTTTGTACAGATATTTAATAAATATTTCAATAATTTCAACACTTTTTCAAAAATGATCCGTGTAAAAATCATTTGCATGGGGAGGAGTGGTGGCATTTTACGCAACTGAATGCTTCCATTCACATGATGGGTATAGTAAAAAAAAAAATCGAATTAAGTACTCTATTGGTTTCGGTATCATTTTAAGGGTACTGGTATTTGTACTGGTATCGTAATTATTTAAACAATACTTCGCCCTAATCAGCATCCAGTTATGGATGCACACACACACGCATACACACACCTAAACATTGCAAACCCATAATGAATCACAATAGCAAAACCTCTGTGTCTTTATGTTCATATACTTCCGCTGCTGTGGCCACACCATCTGGATTTATTACACACATTCATCACAAACAAACACACACACGCGGACGCTTCCACTCCTAACTTCATCTCCCCTCTCTATAAATGCTTGCTCCCTCCATCTATGTCTCCTTCCCTCCTCCCTCTGGAGATCGCGCTGAACAGAACGAGGTCAAGAGAAGAGAGACGAGCAGGAACAGCGTGGGCGTCGAGAAAAGAGCCGGGTTAGAGAGTAGACAAAAGCATGCAGAGTGTATTGTCGTGGACCCTCACTTTTTTATGCCGTTGTCGTGATACTTTCAAGCGATGGGGCAGCCTCTGCAACGCAAAGCCATCTATATACGAAGACAAACAATGACTCAAGACATTCCTATGTTCTATGTTCATTCCTATGTCCTACGACATTTAATGTTATGTTTTCTTAATCACCTCAGATTTCTCTAAATGGACTATGCATACGTAAGATGTATATACTGAAGTGTCAGCAACTCCACGCTCAGAACCTCACGGATTTCACCTGTGGACCTCACGTGAAGGCAGGTATGTGATTCATTTTTTAAGACCGTTACACATAAATGTATTGTGCATGCATACAAGACGGCTTAGTCATCACTCAGTTTTACTTACCTTTGATGAGTGTCCCAGTGACCAGTTTGTGCAAAGACAGGACAAACTTGACCAGTCCCTGTTTGCAGCGTTTGGCACAGCCCGTCATCCCGATGATAACCTGGGTGCCGGTGTGGGTCGGACAGGTGCCTTTGGAGTGGGTTATGGACAAGGGTTGTTTGGGGCAGTTGGGTAGAAGCAGCAGCTTTGAAAAGGATGCCAAAAACGGGTGGCAAAAGGAAGTTCCAGGATGGTGAAGCCAGTGAGTCCGACAGAGAATAAACAAGGCGAGAGGAGAGCCTTTTATGCTTCCGTAGCGCCTTCCCCTCCCGCTGAGCCAGAAGGGAAAAAAAGGGAAAGTAACAACGATCTTCTCCTGTTCCTCCCCTGCTCTGCCTCAAATACCCCCGACACTCAAATACACACACCCATCAAAATCCCCACCCACCCAACTCTCCTGAAAGTGTCAAAATCGGTGCCTGATTTGCCAGTGTGTTGTGCATTTCAGGGGCAGTCAGACAGAGCTAGGGAGAGGGAAAAGTACAGGAGAGAGAAATAAACGAGGGAAATTAAAAACCTCTTTGGGTCCAAATAGAACAACTGCTGCTTGTTGGAGGCTCCCTTAGAAGATCCAACTTTTCTCAAAGAACAAAAAAAAAAACAAAAAAAAAACTTCTCTTCAAGCTCCAGAACGCCCGTGGAATTGCAGTAATGAAGACATCCCGCAAAAATGCATCACAGTTCAGCCTTATCTCCGTTTTCTTTCCCAGTGCCTACAGTATCCATCCCCCCCTTTAAGTGGCCGAGGAGTAATCCACTTTCAGCACCACTGGCGGTGGACAGCTCCCTACAATGCAGGGCAACATAGGACAAAACAGTGCACTCTGCCGCACCCCCACCCCCTTCTCTCTCTGTACACACAGATAGACACTCCTCCCTTAAGCCTTCCATTGGCCCCAGCCACATAGAGATGCTTTGGGTACCTATTATAGAACATAATGTACCATTTATGTGTTAATAAACAACATTGGGCAGTTTAAAAAATGACCAATTTTTCAACTGACCTTTAACCCTTTTTTATGGTGCATAATAATCCCTGCAATGCTGTACAAGAGTATTGATTAATGTTCAAGATGTTCGCTGTCTCAATTGACTGGCCTCCCTTGACTCTCAGTAATTCATCTGTAAGGACAGCAGTACCGTCAATGAATTGATCAATTGATTTGATCCGTGAACCTCCGCTGAACTTTAGTAGCTCCGACCTGTATTCAGACTCTACCTCCGTCCGCTCCGCTGCCTCGATCCTCGAGAACTGGAACACAACTCAGGAGAGAAGGAAAGAGTGGAGGAGAGGGGTGTGAAGATGGAGAAGGGAATCCAGGAGATAGGAAAAAAAAAAAAAAGGAGGATGTGCAGAGATAATCTTGTAATGTCCCTCCCCAGCTATATTTAGTCCTGAATCAAATATGGCGGCTGCACCCAGGGCTAGGCTGTGGAAAAAGCAGATGAAAGGTAATAATAACGCCATTAAGAGGACGAGAAATAGGGAAGTAGATGCACACAGACACGGTGAGGCTAGAAGGAAGCATAGAAACACAGAGAAGCAACGAAACAATAAAAATGCGAATAATAGGTGTGAAATAAAAGCCCAGGAGAAATATAGAGAATCGATGGGAGAGGAGGAGAAGGTGGCAGGCCAGCTGCCAAGAGGAGCTGCGGTCCTCGCCAAAGAGGTCGAGCGCTCAAGTCAACACCTCAGCCACGATCACACACACAGGCTCTCGCTGTCCGACACAGATCAATACTTATACAGACTCTTAAAAGTTGTGTCGCGCAGCCCACAAAGAAATGGTGAAGTGGGATATCTGACAAACGAGAAGGGAGGGATGCACAAAAGAGGGTGCATTACAGTGTGACGGCAGACTTAGGGGAAAAGTGCGAAGAGAGAGCAGCGGAGGAGAGAATAAAAAAGCAAGTCAAAATGAAGGGGGGAGTATTGTTTTCCGAGGAGCCGCCACTGTTTGGGCATTTAAGCATGGCGGAGATGACTGTGTGGGAGAATTTGCATAAACATGCCTCTCCATTACCGCCCCCATTGTTGGTGATTAATGAGATTAAGGTTGCTTTTGCGCAATGATTCAAGGATGTAATAGCAGCTAATTGCTTGTCTCTACCCAAATTAGAAAGCACGTTATGTTTGACGCTTGTTCCAGTGATGATTAGCTGGAAAAGATGGAACCAATTTTCTTTCCTCTGTCTAACAGGACAGAACTTACTGTACTGTGTGTGTGTGTGTGTGTGTGTGTGTGTGTGTGTGTGTGTGTGTGTGGGGCTTAAAAGCACAAAGCACCTGAATACCCACTCGCATTAACAGGACTTTTAAATTGTCAGAATGGATTTATTTAGAATTTATTTATTAAATATTATTTGTTTTTTGTACTATTTTAAGTCGACATAATCCCAACTAATATTGTTTTTAAGGATTTTTCCACCCATAACTAAATGTGTGTGTGTGTGTGTGTGTGTGTGTGTGTGTGTGTGTGTGTGTGTGTGTGTGTGTGTGTGTGTGTGTGTGTGTGTGTGTGTGTGCATGTGTGGTTTAAAAAGACAAAATACCTGAATACCCACCCGCATTAATAGGACATTCAGATTGTCACAACAAACAGCATCAAAATGGCCCTATTTGTACGCATGCGTAAGTTATTTTAGAATGTGTTTATTTAGAATAGATTTATTAAATACAATTTATTTTAGTACTGTTTTAAGTCTACATAATCCGAAACTAATCTTGTTTTTAAGGATTTTTCCACCTATAACTGAATGTGTGTGTGTGTGTGTGTGTGTGTGTGTGTGTGTGTGTGTGTGTGTGTGTGTGTGAAGGCTGCTTACACACCATATCCATCACGCACTTTGAATGAATTTGCATGGTGTTGATAGTCACGGGGGGTGGTAAAGCCTGCAAGAAAAGGCTCCACATAGAGGGAGAAAGCCACGTACAATAACTGTTGAATTAAAAATGAATAGTGTCAATGAAGGGACATGGATCTTCTATAACTAACTATAGAGGAGGAAGAAGTGTAGAAAAACGGGGGGGAAGCAAAACAACTCAGGAGAAGGAAAGAAATTGTCACGTTAAGGTGGAAGCCGACACAAATAATCAAAACTGAAGGGGAAAATGGATCTTCAGTAATGAGAGAGGAAGAGGGAAAGAGGGTTAGCTAAGAAGAAGGGGGAAGCGGAGGGAGAGGAATAGGAGGGGTGAGGGGATGGGGGAGGGCGATGTGACAAGAGGAAGAGGGAAGGGGTGAAGGAGATAGGGAGGAAGAATGAGCACCAGCAAAGAGGGGGAGCGGCGGGATTGCTTTGAATGCCGTAAAATCTGTCAGAATTGAATCACAACAAGGGCCGGCTGTAAACACTGATAGCGCGGCGGCTCTAAATATACCAGCCGTCGAGATGGTCGGATAAGTCCACAACAACAAACACCAGCACGGAGGGAATAAAAGGCACGGGAGCACAGAGGGAAAGGGGCAAGAAAAAAAACCCGTCAGATCTGCTCCAACACAAATGCCAAAGCGGCTAATCACAAGTCACCAGTTGCCTGTTCATGTAGAAGGCTTGCAAGTATGTATGACCAATGCACACACACACACACACACACACACACACACACACACACACACACACACACACACACACACACACACACACACACACACACACACACCGTACATGGTGTATCGCAGGATATATGCAGACACATTCACATGCAACAAGGCAAAGATTAGAGCGAGCACACTGCTTTGTGGAAACAACACTCACACATCAAATGAAATGCACTTGTAGAGGAACCCGCGAGCATAAAGCCCCATCTGCCCAGACAGAGGGAGAGGTCCAATTTTAGAGCTTCCTTGTCTGTGGGCACGAGCAGCGAGTGTTGCCCCGAAGCAGAGGAGGAGCTGGACTCGGCTCAGCGTGCCACTCCGCCAGCCTCGGGCCGCTGGAGGTGTCAGCGGGAGGAAAGCGAGTGACAACGGCGCCTCTGGGCGCGACTAAATGCATCCTCCTCTCTTCTCCGTTCTGCTCTTCCTCTCCCCTTTTTAATCATTCAGCCCTCCGCGCGCACACACACACGCACACACACACACACACACACACACACACACACACACACACACACACACACACACACACACACACACACACACACACACATACACCTACATTCTCGCGGACGAACCAGAACCAGCAAATTATGTCTGTCTGCATCACTGCATGGAGACACAGACACACAAACATAAATTGAAGTTAACACACAAACATGTGCACAAAATATGCCAGAAATGAAAGAGACATAATAAATGAGGAGGTATTGATACATGCATATAACCATCACACACACACACACACACACACACACACATGCACACACACACACACACACACACACACACACACACACACACAATGTTCTGCTCAATGCGCCTTTTGCAATAAATGTTATCCTCTTTTCATAGCGCTCTGTAATCATCACGAAGTGTTACGAGCCTCCATTAGACGAGCCAAAGCGAGTGCGGCCTCATTAAGGCAGAGCACAGAATGTTAATTAGCACGGGGGGGGTCAATAAACCATGTAGACAAACACCAAGCACACACATGTTCGGGAGGCGTTCACATTACGTCGGTAATGAAGGTGAAGCTCTCCGGGAAAGCACCGAGCGGGGGAGTCTCCCGGGTCACGGCTCGGGGGGGGTTCAGCCCGCCGAGCGACGTGCTGCACTGCAGCTTTGTTTACCGGAGACTCCTCCTGAGCTGTCGCAGTGCAGGACTCCGGGGGACCTCGGATCCTCGTGGCTCTTTGCACGGACCGCTCGTCTGTGCACACTGGGGAATCATGCGGTGCAGGGGTGAAAATGTGCTCCTTGTTGTAACGATGTTCTTCCCCAGAAGCTCTGCTATTTTATTCTCTATTATGACGTTGAACAATTATATCCTCATTTCATGCGGTGTGAGCATGGATGCAGCAATTATGATTTTTTTTATATTGATATATAGATTGTGTATTCAAACTATGATGTAACCATATTACCTATAGAGCACTGTGTCCCGATCCAGTCCTCAGGTTCCTCCTTTCCTGCAGGTTTTGACTCCAACTCTACTCCTGCACAATTCAATTAAAGTTTGCACAAACGCTGCGTCCCAAATAGCGCACTCACATACTATTTAGTAGGTCAAAATAGTGTGTCTGAAACCATACTGTGCTCAAAAAGTATGCGAAAAGTACCAGGAGGAGTACTTTGAGAATGTTCTACTTTCACCGGCGGCAAGGAATTAAAAAACACACTTTACTATTTGATGTCCTTGTTTGTACTTCAGTCAATCATTTCATCGACTTTGAACTGTTGCCGAGTATAGTATTTCATAAGAAATGCCACTTCTATCACGTAGTACCAGTACATAGTTATGATGACAGTGAGACGAGATGGCGACCAAGCACAAAGGCGATGGTATAAGGAGTGAGCTTCATTTTCTTCCTCAGATTTTCGATGTGGCTGAGCCATTCCTCCACCTCCCTCTCCGTCCACACGCAGACTGACGGTGAGGATGAGTCTCAGAGCTCAGGAGGCTGCCTACAGAACACAGAAGGTGAACTCCTCTTCCTCCGCTTTCTATTTGCAAGTCAGCACCATCCATCCGGATACTAAAACAGAAATACTTAAATGCAGCGACTACTTCACATTGGGGCGAGGGCATCACCTCCTAATGTAAATGGATCGCAGCCATTTGGTGTTCGCCGCCACCTAGTGGTGAGACATGGAATGGGTTAACATGGGAGGGTTATTTTTGTTGTCTTTATGCGCTAAACTTTAGTCCATAAAGTCAGCAAAGTCACCAAAGAGAATCAGTATTATAAAACTACTTCTTATCTATCTAATTATCACAATTTGATAAGAGTGACTGATTATTTACATAAGACCAAAACCCATCGAGAGTGCAAAGATGAGCAAACATCCCTTCATGTCCAGTTGAAAGTAATTCACAAAAATCAGGAAAACCCCACAAGTGATTTTAGAAACATTTATTGTCTGGACAGATAAAAGGAATCGATGGGAAGTCAATGTCACATTTCTCTGATAGAAAAATATCTTTTGCTGCAACACTATCACTCCGCATTCATACGTACACTACAAAAGCCCAACGTACTGTACAGCATGTGTGGCATGGACCTTGCACGAGCCATAAACGAGTCCCTAAGGTATTTCTTTTACAGGCATGTCAGTATGAAAAGGAATCACACATACAAAAATCACAAATATCCATTACGGTATTGTATACACCATTGGCATGTGAGTTAAACATTTTAATAGCATTCCTCGTGAAAAAAATATCCGTGGTAATCAATTATTTTTTGTACTCGTTACCGTTAGACATCAATACAGGGTGTGTGCAAATTTAAAAATAAAAATAACTGGCTTCTGTGTATAGAGCTGTACCATATAACTATATGGAATAAAACAAGTCTTTGGAATAAACCCCCTCTCTACTCTCTCATATTCGGCTTGATGTCTAAACACCAACTAATACGACCTTCAGGGACAAAAGAGGCTGCTGTCACGAGAATTTTGCGAGCTACAAAACTTTTTCTTTTTCGGTGGCAACAGTGAGGGTCCGCGATGAAGCTTCACATATGAATCATAATCTCTCAATATGTTATTCACACAGTGTAAAAGTGTGCGACGGACGCGCGCGTCCTCCCTTCTGAACGGTGGTCATGAACGATTTCCTTGCACGCGGCTTTTGAAGGGTGTGATGAATGTCAGCTCAATAACCCGTTCAATTCGTAAACTGGAACAGTATTTTCTGGCCTCGCGTGGGATTCCACTGTGTCGATTGGCAGCATCTCTGGTCATTCACGTGGTAATCGCTCTGATTGGCAGTCGCAACGTGCGATTAGATCAGGGTACGACGTCCTTGGTGCTGTCATTTTTATAGGAATCTCATCCAAAATGGCTCCGGGCGCCCGGTCCTCTCTCACACAGATAATCTCTCGAGGCCGCGGGAGGAACTCACGAGCCACAACGGGAGTAGGCCTCGCGCGGAGTCTCCATTTCAACGGCTTTAATCATCCGCCCTCGGGCACTCTGACGGCGGCTGCCGACCGCCGGTCTTCGTCGTGGACGGTTGAGGATGACCAAGTTACACGCTTGTTTCTGGTTAACTAACCTGGGCTTCACATCAACCGTCATGGATCACCCGCACTGACTGTGTTTCCCCTCACGCTTCAGGCACGGTTTGGCCACTGGTGATGAAGTTTTCGACCGACTGGGATCCTGCAAAGACATAAACAGTTCAGTTGCGGAATGACACCTATAATAACCAGTGTAATATCTCTAAACAGAGCACGACCAGCCTTACTTTTCGACTGACTCCACTGTGTCGATGTGTTGGCGGAGTGCGGCGGGGGTTCTGTACAAGGTCTGCACCCTGTTTGAAACTAGCCCGTTAGAGCCCAGCGTCTGGACACCGATGTGGACTGGGAGACCCAGGTCCACGTTCTCCAGGATACACTGGGTTGGAAATACATAAATACACACACTGTTTTTTCCTGTTATGGCCATGGGTTATTAAACAATGATTAGAAGTGTTTTCACATTTCCACACCTTTGTGCACGCAGAACTCATGACAGACTTGTGGAACTCCCCATCGACATAAACCTGAGAAAAAGCGCATAAAACACTGTAATTCCGCACATTACAAGCAACAAGTTCATATCAAAATAATATTAATAATACCAATCAGGATCATCTTCCTACCCGGTATCCATAGACAAAGGTTCCGTTGCTGCATCCCAGCTCGTCCAGGGCCGGCCTCTCCCAGCCGACCATGAGGCTGCTCTGCCCCACCGTCCTGACGACCTCGACAGAACCCACCTCCACTGGAGCTTCTGGAAGGATGCATGACAAAACAATGGATGGATGTATCTCTGAATATCAGTATATTTACTGCCATTCAAAAAAAGTACAATTCCCCTACAGAAGTGAGGTTTAATGAACATACTGCGCAAAGAAGCACTTTGTTTACTGATTTTTGACATAATGCACTTTTTTTAAGACCTATGCTTGTTTTAATTTCAAGTGATTTCATCTGTGTATAATTGAATCAGTGTATTTGTTTTTCATTATTAGATATAACTATGTGAATTATTAACACCATTCAATTACGAGGAAAAAAGGCACAAAAGTGCAGAAGTTGTTCACTTTATAATACGGAACAAAAACAGTCATATATTCATATATTGGTGAAGCTGTAAAATAGCAAATATTGTAATACATCAGTAAACCAATTATAAATAGAGTAGAACTTAGCTTGAGTCAGGTTTGGTTGATTGATTAATGAATGTAAAAATTAGTTCACCCGTAATTGTTTGTATTGTTGAAATTTGCTGCAAAATAAATGTAATCGTTATTTGATTGTATACACTATACTGTAGGTCGTTTGTGGAAACTCAGACTAAACCTGGATAAACCCCACAACTCATAACTATACTGTACCTGAAGGCGTTCTTGCAGCTTTGACTCTCTCCCCCAGAGCGGTGGCCTTGGCGGCAGGTTTGAAGCTTCTCTCAGAAGAATGAGGAGGGTCAGCACCATGAAGGGCACCCACAGCCGGGGTGAAAGACTGGGTGCTTTTAAGATCCTTGCCCTTGGAGGCAGTTAGTTTGCCAGGGGCAGTGGTGTCTGAGGCAGTGGAACCTGCAGCGGTAACAGCGGAGCCAACAGCGTTGTTGAGAGACGAGTTGGTCCGAGGCGTAAAGGCGGTAGTGGTTGAGTGTTGAGTCGTTTTGGTTTGCATCGTTGGTTTTGAAGATTTGGGAGGTATTTTGGGGGGGCTGACAGTGTCGCTGCTGCTTGATGTCAGGTTAGATTTATCGTCTGCCACAGTGGAGGAGCTAGAAAAACCATCTGTGGACACTTTGGAAAGAGAGCGAGTAAACCAGCCGGTGCGGAATGTAAGGTTAGCTGACCGAGAGGAAACCGCATCAAAAAGAGTTTTTGCCGTAGTTGTTATGGGTTCACTTTCTCTTATCGGAGGCTGTTTAGCTTGGCTGGGAGTGGTGCCGACGACTGGGAGTGGAGAGGCACCGGGAGTGTTCCTGGCGGGGCTCTGGTTCCTGGTCTGGGAGGGAAGCTCCAGCTCCGGGGAAGCTGATTCCAGGAGGCTTGGCCTGGGCAGCTGTCCTCGCCCTCTGTCCCCCACTCGGATGTCAACCGACCCCCTGCGGCCGACCAGAGCCTTGGAAATGAACAAAGACGCATATACTGTATAAGCATACATTCTTTCTTTTATACTTCTGTAAAAACAGCTTCATAACCGGGTGATTTTAGTGTGAATAGCAAATGAAAATAATGGTTTTAACAACACTTCGAGACTACACTACACTGTACCTGATAGCTGCTCGACAGAGTTCTCTGTAGTTCTTGGTGTAAGTTGACGATCTTCTCAGGACTACTCAGCCTTCGACTCAGGCCCTTTCTTCTGTTTGGGGAGGGGGGAGCAGAACCTAAGGATTTTGCCTGTGAGAAACTGGCAGGAACTGAGATGGGCTCCCCTTTCACCTCATCGCAGTTCGGTCCCTGACCCTCTGGAACCCCTTGTGTTTGGTCTGCTCCAACAGCAGCAGGCGAAGGAGACTATTGTGGGTTTAGGAGAGACGGATCAATACACGGCTTGCAACATTTAAATCAGGATGAACCACATTCGACTCTGGATTAATACAATTAGACCAGAGGTTGCTTATTTTTACTAACCCGTTTTATGCTGCTTGATGCGGGTGAAAGAGGGAGGTTTTCCTTCAGTTTCTGATCAACAGGTGACGTTGGAGCAAGCGTGCTGGAATGCTCTTGCATTTTTGAAGTTGGCACAGACAAGTCAAAGTGCTCGCCATCTTCCAATCCGGATCCAGATACGAGTGCGTCGTGATTTGCGCCGAGCGCCAACCCAGCTGGAAGCGCAGGAGTGCCGCTTTGATCGCCCGTGAAGCCGCTGCTGTAGTCCCGGAGCTTTGAAACGAACCCGGGTGTGGACCCACGTGCGACACGGTGACCTTCGTCGCCCGCCGCTCCCGGTGTGAACACGGCAGAGTATTCCTGAAGTGCCGTGTCACCCAGCAGGTGCTCGGCGGGCTGGGACAGCGCGCGGTCCACGGGGCCGTGTCGGCGCAAGGCTCTCATCATCTGGACCAACAGGACGTTCCTCTCCTGACACTTCATCACCAGGCACGAGAGCTTGGCCTGGTGCAGAAAAAAAATTCACCATTTTAGTGTGATATTTAGTGGAAATATTTCACATTGGAATGACATAAGATAAATATACTGTATTTGTCACAGCTGCTCATAAAAAAATAGACAATAATAATATAATATAATAATATATAATATAAAATAAAGTAATAAGAATAAAAAAATAAATAAAATGTGAATAAAACGTAGAAAACAAAATAGTTTTTGGAGCTATACAATACACCTAAAAATTAACAATAAACAATAAAAAAATAAAACTGAAAAAATAAACCTAACAATGAGAAATTGTTGAGATGAGAATACCCCTAATGGGAAACAATAAAATATAAACCTTAAAATTAACAATAAAATACAACGCAATAAAAAACAATAAAATATACATAGAAAAATAACAATAAAATATTGGCAATATACAATAAACCTACAAATTAGACATTCGTGCCCTAGCTTGTGAAAAAGCTGGTGCACAATCAAATATAATATAACATCAAAAACATTTGATTTTCAAAGGTTTGGCCTACTCACCTTTAAAGGAGCGACGTCCAGATCTGCTTGGCTTTTCTTTTTCAGCAGCACATCATACTGCAAAGACAACCATAGAAATGGGCACACCAAGTATTAGTTGGATAAGAGAGATTAAAAAAAATAAACAAACTCTGAAGCTGGAAATCAGCAATTCAACACGAACAGTAGCAAATGGCACCGGGCTGTTCCCTCACCTTGGCTCTGATGTCGTTGTACCGTGTCCGCAGTGAAATGAGGGCGGTGTTCAAGTCCCGGCTGCCTTGCTCTCTCCTCAGCGATGCTGTGTATTCCGAGTTCAGCTCTTCGAGAGCAACCGTCTGCGGGGGTGAGATGCAACTCGTCCCAATTACGGACTCATTGACGCTTGAAAAATGTTTAACGCTTAAAATGGAACTAATCCATATTTTTTCATGAATAATGCAAAAAAAAGCTCGAGGTAAATGCTAATGAGGAAAGAAAAGATCAAACCGTGCTCATTAAGACGAGTCTTACATCATCAATAATAAAAAACATGTGCAATATACATGATTTCACCGCATATACACTTTTGTCACATCCCGGCTTAACTCGCCTTGGCTTTCAGCTGAGCCTGCATTTCGTTGAACAGTTCCTCCATTCGTGCCTTCAGTGACACAGCATCATTCTTCTCTCTGGCCAGGCCGCCCAGCCTGCTCTGCAGCTCTGCAACCTGGACAACACACATTTATTGCAGTAGATTCATACAAAAGGCCTTAATTCAGCTTTTGCATATAGGGAACCTGGTGGCCCAGGGCGATGTTTTGGCAAATAAGGTCTCAGGAAAGCCAGGTTTGACTTGCAGTGAAATGGTGTGTGTGTGTGTGTGTGTGTGTGTGTGTGTGTGTGTGTGTGTGTGTGTGTGTGTGTGTGTGTGTGTGTGTGTGTGTGTGTGTGTGTGTGTGGAAATTGAGTGAAATAATAGGAGCGCTTATGCTGATGTCCTTGCGGTACCTGTGTCATGAGGAGGCCATTTTCCTCTCTGGTCACTTCCACCTGACAGGCCAAATCCGTCGTCCTCTTCGTCTCGCTTCCTGCTAGAACCGCTTCCTTCTCCGTCCCCTCCCGTCTGGCTTCCGACTCGCGCAGCTCGCCCCCCAACCTGCGGGTCTGGCCACGAGTCAGTTATAAAGACGACTTGAACGGCTGTCCAAACCACCTTTCTGATGAAGGAATGGGACGTTCCATGGGGGGGTTCTCACCTCTGATTTGGCCTCAGCCAGTAGCTTTCTTGTGTTCTGTAGTTCGGCTCCCAACGCTTCGATCTCCTTCCTCAGATCACCTTGCTCCTGCTCAGGCGACTGCTGCTTCTGGAACCGCCCGTCTGCCTGTGATCGGTTGTGGAGAGCGGCCACCTGCAGGACGGTTCTCTCCTTTATAAGGGCAGAGAGCGAGCGCCTCAGCTGCTCCTCTTCTTCTCTCAAAGCAGTTATCGATAGTTCAATTCTCTCTTTCTCGTCTTTTAAATGTCGAGCTGACTGCATCAGAGTGTCTCGCTCTTCGTTTGAAGGGGAGTCTGGGCTTTCTGGGTCTCGTTGCTTTTGCGCATGCCGGAGTGACTCCAACCGGGCACCACTCTCTTTCTCTAAACTTTGGAGAGCTTCCTCGATTTTATCTCCCTCGCCCCTTTCAGCCGAGGGAGACTGGAGCACTTCCTCTCTTTCCTCTTTGAGACCAGCTATTGCCTTAGCGAGCTGGTCTCTCTCTTCCTTCAGTCCGGCCGTGGATCTGCTGAGCCGGTCTCTCTCATCCCTGGCTCCGCAGAGCGTCTTTGTGAGCTGCTCTCTCTCTTTGACGAGGACGGTCATGGACTGAGCGACGCCATCTCTCTCCTCCTTCAAGCCCCAGAGCGTTCGAGTTAGACGCCGTTTCTCCTCCAGCTGAGTTTCGACCGACTGAGCTACCTCCCTCTGCTCTTCTCTCAGGGAGTTCACAGAGTTAGTCAGCTCCTCCTGTTCTTCTGAGAGCTTCTGGACTGACTTGGACAGCTTATCGACGCGGTCAGTTAATGAATCAATTTGCGAACAGTCCGTAGGGCTTCTGTTTGATGGATCGCCGTGGTCATCAGCTTGAGAGCAAAGCATTGAATCTTTTGTTACATGGTTCGGGTGTTGAATGGACTCTGGCTCTTCTGTGTTCGTGTCCACCAAACTCTCTCCAAACGCTTCTGGTTTGTTTTGATGACCTCTCACAACCGCACCGTCACTCTGCAAATGACCTCCACAAATGTCATTGTCGGGAACCTGATTCTGGTGACTCTCTTCCAACCTCTGCTGCAACTCCATGATGGTGTTGAGATCATCCTCGGTCTTCTTGGTGAGCTCTGTGATCAGGCATCCATGCTCCTGGTTCTCCTGCTTCAGCCTGGCTCCATCCGCCACGAGCCTGGAAACCTGGGCGCTCAGACGGGCAAATACCTCCGCGCTCTCCCCCTCCCTGAGGTCGTTGTGGGCCAACAGTTCCTGGATGTGCTCAGCCATGGCATGATTCTCTCGATTCAGGGCCCGGACAAGGTCGTCCTGGTTCTTGTCTTGGATGAGTGAGGGAGGGACGTGATCAGTACAATCATGGCTGTTTGAGGTGTCCTGTGTTGGTACCCTGTCATTCTGATTACACAGAGAGCGAGGATATGATCAGTGAGGTGGCATTGAAACTGGTTAACTATAGAGCAGAACTTTCTTTCTAAACGATTGCCTTTCATGTGCTTTTGCAGGAGCATTGAAAAATTGCTGATGACATACCTTTTCGATTACGGACCCCTGGCCCGCCTCTGCTTCTTGTTCCTCCGCCTGCTTTCTCAGCTGTATTTTCAGTCGGGAATTCTCCTGGGAGAGTCTCTGGACCTGTGCCTCAAGGCAGTCTCGTTGCTGTTCTAGGGCCTCCGAATCGCCCCCCAATCCCAGGCTTCTGTACGCTTCCAGCAGGGCATCATTTTCCTTGCTGGGGCTTGCCTCCAGGTTGAGGGTGCCTCTCGTGCACCAGTCCCCAAGGTTCAACTCCCCCACCTGAGTTGTCTCTGCTGCTAAGGGAAGTGACTGGAACGTGGCGTTGGTTTGGCAGTTAAGGCTCACCGAGAGTTTCGGGTCGTCTGGCTTGCGTAAACGTAGAGCGTTTGCTTCGACCGGTGAAGAAGAACCCTGCACGTGGTTATGTCTGCTCTCTACCGTACTCTGGTGGTGAGGAGGAGGAGGTGCAACTGTCTTTTGCTCGTCCAATTGCAGGGGGATCTAAACACACACGGACACAGGACATTACAAGGTAGGACTGAAGTCGAGAATGAACTCCAGTTAACACTGAAAGTTCAAAAGTGTACTTTCTTCCCTGCGCCCTTTCATTCTCTCGACAATGTAACTGCGTGTGCAAAAACACACACACACACACACACACACACACACACACACACACACACACACACACACACACACACACACACACACACTAATTAGCTATACTAATTAGGTCTATGTATGCCGAGTCTATATATGGTTAGATTGCTGTGCGTCACAGCGGGACCACAGATATCCAAAAATATAATCCCATTTGTAAGAGAATTTGAGAAGATTTGCTTGTACAGTAATCCCAATTCATGGTTCAGTCTTTTATAAGCATTATCAGCGGAAAGGATGGTTGTGCAACACATCAAAACCCCTCTATTCTCCACTCCTTTTTTTCTACTCAGGCAAAGGATTCATTGGTTTCATCCTTTTTTTTATCTCCTTTACAAGAATATTGAGTCAACACCATACTGAACAAATTATTCATGAACAAACACAAACTCAAGTTTTGGTTTAAATTTGTCTGTCTGTCTGTCTGTCTGTGAGTCCTGCAGAAGTCGTCCTGACTTACTGACCTCTCCAGAGTTTCCTGCCAACTTGCATCTCCAGGCAGGACTTTCCGAGGGGCTGATGGAAGGGGATCCTTGGTCAGGAAGGGCGGATGTGGACCCAGGGAGAGTGAAGGACTGACCCGGTGTCTGGCCAACATCCTCCACGAGACGCTGCCGTAGGTTGTGGTTCTCCTCCCTCAGCTCCTTCACCTCTTCACGCAGACAGCACTCGGACAGCTCCAGCTGACGGACCTCCGCCCTCGCCTCCTCCACCCGGCAGGCCAGGAGGTGGCCGCTCTCCTGAGCCTCCTGGAGATGCTCCGTCATCCCCCGCCGCTCGGCCGCACCTTTCTCCTCCCTCTCCAGCAGCGCCCGCAGATCCTCCTGCAAGCTCAGGATGAAGCACCGCAGCTTGGCCTCATTTAGGCTCCCGCTTCCCTCGCTCTCTTTTTCTCCCTCAACCTCGCTGTACATCTCTTCCTCATTCCCTCCTTCCGTTGGGCTCCCGGGCCGCTGCTGCTGCCGTCGCCTCCGCCTTTCCTCCTCCTTCTTTTTCACCCCCTCCTCCTCTCCCTCCCCCTCTCCTCTCTGACGAGGGGGAAGACTCTCTGGCTCTCCCTGGCCCGGCAGGGATCCGGCAGTGATGCTGACCGCAGGAACAGTCGCCGTGTTGGTGGCGGCGGACACCGTGACGTCCAGAAGCTGTTTCTCCAGGACGTGGACGCGTCTCTGCAGGCTCTGGTCTCGGTCGCGGGCCAGGCTCAGCTTGTGCTGGAGCTGGGCCTTGTAGTTCTCAAAGTACTTGGACTGGCGGCCCATCTCCTCCTCTTTGGCCTTCAGCTGGTTCTGGCAGCGCTGCAGGCGCTCCCTCCACGCTCGCTCCCCCCTCTCCTTCTCCCAAGTCTGTGGGGCAATGGAAGGAGAAAGAAAACGAGAGGTAAGGGGGGGACAGATAAAAAGCGAATCAAATGTCAAAAACTTACCAATACCTTGCATTGGTAAAAAGTTGAAATCAAATTAAAGTTACTCAAAAAACGATGATATGACAATCGTCTGTTCTTCATTTTCATTTCTAAAATATTATATATAATACAGAAATGTGCGGTAAAAATAATTTCAAATCAGGCAGAGAGTACATCCACATTCGGATGCGACTCGAAAAACAGTATTTTTTTTTTTGTCAATAACTTTTCAAGGGTAACACTCACCATGGCCCTGACCTCCTCCCTGAGAGCATAGAGCCTCTGGTCCAGCCTCTGGGTGTGGTGCATGCTGGTGGCTGAGTTGCAGCAGCAGATGCCTCTCTGACCTCTCTGGCTTTCTGATCCTGCCCCCGCAGCCCAGGGTGCAGAAAGAGCTTACGTTACACTAGCACCGGAACATCTTCACTCAGAAGAAATCATGTTGTTCGCAGAGCACATTTGTTTGACTTACAGCCAAAGCTAAAAATGTAGTTTGCCTTCCATTTTGAGTGAAAGTGAAACCAAGTTTAAAAAATAATAATCCACCGTAGTAATTCCAAGTGCAAGCGAAGGTGTGCAGCGGGCAGGCAGTCAGGCGTGTGTGTGATACGTGATATCACTATGACCATGTGTGAGTTACAGTAGTAGTGTGTGTGTCTGTGTGTGTGTGTGTGTGTGTGTGTGCGCGTGTGTGTGTCTGTGTGTGTGTGTGTGTGTGTGTGTGTGTCATTGGATCCCCTCTGCAACGGTTTCTCACTTGTTTCTCTGGTAGCCATCAGGCTGGTCGACTGGGCTGGCGTTCTGTCCCAGAAGCTTTACTCTTATCACATGAGACCCCCAAGTCCAGTCCAGGTCCAGGTCCGGCTCCGCAGCCATTAATTGCATTACCACGGCCGTGAAACTGCTCCTGGTTCCGGTCGTGTCATTGGAAAGGCCTGATCACACCTGTAACAGGTCCCCATCTAGGTGAATTCTACGTATAAGGGAAGGGATGGGATAATGCATCTCCTCTTCGTCCCTACACTTTGACTGGAATATTTTACCGTCTCTGCGAGCATCTTATATGCACATCATCACCGTCCACAAATAAACAGGGGAAGCTACACAGGAATACCATCATGTATTATTCACTACACCAACAGCTTGGTAGCAAGTTGCCGACTGCAGGTGTCTTTCTACCCAATGTGTCTCTCAGGTTACCCCACCTCCACGTCCCTCCCACTCCTCCCCCTTTTAGAACAAAAAAAACTGCACGCCTGGTTCACTCCATCCTGGAAGACCAAGCCTCCATTTTTTGTGTTGGTTAGTTTGGTTACTATACAACCGGGACGCTGAAGCTGATGGGAAATTGATTCACATGAGAGTGTGTGGCGGACAGATCACGAATGGGTCCGCTTTGAAGAAAGACATTCAGACAATCAGACATTATCAAGTGTAAAGAGGAATAATAAAATGGCAACTTATGTGGTGACATACCTGCTGTCTTTGTTCTGCAGGCCACAGCGACGTCCTCATGTTACCCAAGCGATTCTTCTGTACTTTTATTTATTTATTTCGTTTACTCTAACAACCTGGTTGCGCTCTGGTATCCTTGGAAACACTCCCGGACGCGGGACCTTTCCAGGACGCCCGCCGTGTCCTCCCGGCTGCATCTCCGTTCCTCCTCCTCCTCCTCCTCCTCCTCCTCCTCCTCCTCTCCCCTTCTCCTTCTCCTCCTCCTCCTCCTCCTCTCCTCCGTGATTGCACTCTTTCGTTTGTCTGGCTTGGCATTCCTTTAACTGAGGCTGAGGCTCTTCCCCGCTTCAAGGATTCCTCTGATTTAGAGTTTAGGCTCCATTAAGTCCTTTTGCGATTTTAACTTGCTGCAGAATAAAGTCTTATAAGCTTTCCAGGTCCTATAACCACTAGAGTAGATATCATTTATATTTATATTTATATATATATATATATATATATAAATCTTTTATGCCACACGTGTCTTATATGTTAGGGTTTCTCTTGAAATCCAGTTCAGGGTCTTCCGCAGAAAGTGCATGTTTATCAAAAAGGCCATTGGGTTTTTTTGTTTTTTTTTTGAACCGTCTACAAATGCTTCGAAAAAAACAAATTGGTTGTGTCTTGTCCTCACTTGTCACCTGAGCATCTTAGCACCTGAGAATACATCAGAAAGCACATGCTGAGCGTCTCCATCATTACAATCATCACCATGACTGGATCGAATAAGCTGGAGAGGAGAGCAGATCGGTTTACCTGCTGTCGGTCCAATGTCGATGCCATTAAGGCCAAAGAATGAAAGCCAGAGAGAAAAATAAAAAGAGAAACAAAAACTGGAGAAACCCAGGGTGTCGTTTACCGCCGGTCGGAGAAAGGGAGGAGGGAAGAAAAGAGAGACAATGAGTTAACACGGGCGTGGGTGCGTGAAGACTTCCTGAGGTGCTTTCCTTCGCTTTCCGTAGTTTGTAAAGATGGAGCTTGTACCTTTTCTTCTATTTCCTTTATTTGTCTCTTTTGCACGTCAATCCTGCCCTCCAGCTCTCTAATTCTCTGCAAGGCAAATGAGACAGGGAGGGTTAGGATCCTAACGTGTGTAAAGGAGCGTGTGTTTTCATCCGTGTACGGTGGGGAGAATCCGTGGCTTTACTTCTAAAACAGCTGCAAAAAGAGATCTTTCTCAAAGGGGCAATCATTGGCAAGCAGCGAATAAGCAATAACGAATCCAACGCTGCCAAATCCCGATTCCTCTCCGTCCTGGCTTCCATCTCTATGGCAGCCCTCGCTTAGCGTCGCGTACAAACGCGCTGCCATGGCGACGGCATCGAGCGGGCGAAAGAGACTCCGTCGCCCCTGCAAACTGTTTCCCGGCGACCAGGATTTTGCCCCCCTCCCGCTTGGACCGCGCGGTGCATCGCCGTGCCAACCGGGAGAGGAGGAGAAGCGTACCATCTTCCCCCTAAAAATGGGGCTTTCCCGCATTGTAAGGGGCTTCTCACTGAACATTTAGTCGAGTTACAAAACCGCAACTAATCCCCGCGGCAGCCGAGCGCCCGGCGCTTAGAAACGGAGCTCACGGTTTCGGGAAACAAATAACAAACAAAGCTGCTTCGGTAACAATGACTGGAGTATTGAGGCGTGAAGGTAAAGTCCGACGGCCGGTAATAGTTAACGGTTTAACGGGACATCACCGTGAAGGTCCGAGAGGTGCACGCCGATAAGAATAGTTTCGCAAAGTGGTTTCCAGTTCCGGTTCTACGGACGAGCTCGCTCAAAACGAATTCCCCGTCCGCCGGGGTGAAGATGCACCCGAAGGTCCCTTTGTTGTGAAAGCGGAGACATTCCGCGCGCCGTAAAGTTAGAATTTGTGAGTTAGTATTTTAATTATAGGTCGGACGTTGTTGTCGATGCCTTTTTGAGCGGAGGTCAGAATCTGACAGTGAGTGTTCTGTGCCCTGGAAGTACAGCTGATACGTGAAACCCAATGAGCGCATGTGGGAAGCGGGAAATACAGCTGGATTTTTCTGTACCTTGTGGTTAGAAGTAAAAAAACGGTGAAGTTACACGTAAGCATTTCAATTGGGTTGTCAGGATTCCATGGTTGATGCAGTGGAGACGTAAACCAGACATGGGGAACGGTCTCCTGGGTGGAGGGAGTGTGCGGAGACTCACAACACAGTGGCAAACTACACACACCAACACACTCCCATCAGTCACTCATTGATAAAAGGATTCTCTCTCTCTCTCTCTCTCTCTCTCTCTCTCTCTCTCATCCACTTCAACTTCATCTCATCCAGATCGACTACACAGTTGCCCCGTTCGGGCACAGGGAGGACGGGAAGGGATACTGCATCTTTTTTTCTGAGAACCAGAGAGTTTCGTTTGAGGGAAGTCTGAGGGCTTTATATCTTATTTTTTTATTTTACATAGGTACCCAGGGACCAGACTGTGGTTTGTTTTTTCAGCCTTACCTGTTGGGCCTGCTGAAGGAGCTCCATGCGATCCTGTAAGATCTGACTGTCATACTGCCGGCTCTGCCGGAGAATCTGACGCCGCAGCTTTTCCACAGCGAGCCGCAGCTCCTCCCGCTGCCGCTCGGTCAGCGACTCGGCCACTGCCCGGCCGGCCGGCTGCTCCTGCTGCAGAGCGCTATACAGCGTGGCCTCCAGCTCCTCGATCCTCTGCTCCGCCAGCCACACACACACACACACACACACACACACGCACACGAACACCAAACACACACACACAAGAATAGACGTGCACATGCATATACACGGCAGCATGCAGGGCAGGCATAAAGCATGCACAAGCACACACACACACACACACACACACACACACACACACACACACACACACACACACACCCAAACTGCTGTAACCATGACAAATATGTAGAACACTGTTCCACTTTATGTGAACAATTAGGCATTTATATGGTAACTACTTAATAATGATGTGACCAATGCACTATAGTTTCTCACAGCAGATATTTAACTGAATGCCCCTGTGGCTTATTATACTAGTGCACTAGCCACATCAATGCTAATTTCTGATCAACACAATAGAAGCCATTAAAAACAAACGCTGAATCCACTGAGGAAATCCAATGGTTGAAACAATACAGAAAGTGAATGTCAACTTGTGTTGTTAGTTAGAGTTAGTGCAATGTGGCTCCAGCCAACGTGAGTCAGTGAAAAAAACGAAAGGAAAATGAATTCATAGTACTGGTCACACTCAGTAATATCGCAATAAATCCCTACAATACCCACAGAGTAGCATCTGGAATATTAATCGTGCTTCTTTTACTGGGATGGGATGAGAAAATATGTATCACTTTAAGCGACAAGTATTCTATTTGAATACATTTATCAAATTGCCAAGGCATTCTTTCTTCCGTGTCGCCACTGCTCGAAGTGGAGTTAAGAGCAACAATCGTCCCAATGTGAGGGACCATTAGTCTTTAGTCCACACCCCTAAGGACATCACTGGTAAAAGATGCAGTATCCCGACACAGTATGATTCATTCTATCGTTGTGGTGGATATTGGATTAATGACGTTTCATGAGTGCCCAAAATGCTTCATATTCCTTGCTTGAATGACATTTCTCAACCTCTGTGTTGCTGAAGCACTTGGTAGATGGTTGGTAATCCTAACCGTTTTGTGTTTTTTTTCAATATGAATGTTGTGTTTTTTTCCCATCGTACACTTGTTTGTTGTCCAAGTTGGCGCTTACTGTACAAGGTACAGTACTTAACAGGTGAAACACTTAAAAAGGCCTCCATGCTCTGTACCATGTAGGCCTGGTCCAGGGTCTGCTTTCTGTAATCCAGCTCCTCCTCCAGAAAGCCTTTCTGCTTACTGAAGAGCTCCTGAAAAGACAGACAGGACGTTACCCACTTACGTGACACCGCCACAGCAAGTTGATACACGCCGCCAAAGTACGATCTGGATTTTATTTCGCCGCCTGGGTGGGGCTTTTCGTTTCGTGACAAATATTGTGATAAAAGCATGCAGCTTGTCCACACACCTTGTCGTTCTCCAGGTCAATCATCTTCTGGGTTAGAGCAACCTCTGTGTTGTCCACCTGCTTCAACCACTGTTGAGGGAGAGAGTGCAGCAAGGTGCCGAATTTGATTAATGTAGTGAGCGAATAATAAAGTACGAATGCATAGAGTCCTATTTTAGGGGCCTTGCGCGAGAAATGGGCCGTGTCCTTTCACCGTGGAGGTGTCTGTCCACAGCGTGGTGACAGAGACTGCGTCGGCCACTGACCTTCTCGCACAAGGAGAGCACCGTCCCGGCCTGGATGACTGCGACCTGTTCCTCGTTCCGCAGATTCTGCAGAAAACGCATTGTCATCGTGAAGCGTGAACTGAACCACTGGGAACGCGAGGAAGCCGATTATCACCCCAAAATCAAGTGTTCCATCCATTGGATCTACTGACCCCGTTGTCTCCCAGGATGTCCAGTTTCTTCATCAACTCAGGAATGATCACGTCCTACGCACAGTGCAAAGAAGAACCAATGCTTTTTAGAGACTTTTGAGCGATGAGAATTTGGGGTTTGGGTTTTTGATCCGCATGCGTGTGTGGATGTTACCTTGACACCTTCCTGGTGGCAGTAGATTTGCAAGGCACTGCTGCTGTTCTCAGGGAAGGCAGACATGTGGAGATTGAGGGCGGGAGATCTGCGCTCCCTCTCCTGTGGGAGGGGGAAAACTGTGTTCAGCACTCGTACCGACCGTATGAGACATCAACCACTTTCAAAAAGTGTAACCGTGAGAAATACTGTACGTGCTGCTCTAATCCACCATCAAGGGTGAATAACAGTGAGGTGTAGGGGAAGTGAGAGGGAAGTGGTTGAATGGTGAACTGTACTCACATGGTATCAGGAGGGAAAAAACAAGTCAGGATCTGGCAAAAAAAACAATTTAATGTGTGACAACACATGGTTCGGAATGGAAGACAGGGTTTGGGGGAAAATACTGCATGCCAAAACGGAGGATGCGGGATTTTAACAGACTTCCTGGCTGGATGTGTCGGCTTAATCCCCTATAGTGTCACAGAAATGTGGCCGGACCCAAATGAATCAATAAGACTGACGTGCTGCAATTATCAACTGTATTGTATTGATACAATAAACAACAATTTAACCCATTTGTAAGCTTTGCCAAATTTGTGTTGCTCTATCGAAGACTTTTTGGGTGGAAATTTTGGGGGAAAGCCTCTGGACTCTTAAGCCCCCCTTTGAGACTAACTACATAACTAAACTGTAAACTCTGTTCAAAGAGCCCTAAAAGCTTTGGAGGGGGGAAAAAAAACAAAAAACAACACATGCGATGCATGCAAGGATGAGACAAAATGAACAAAAATGGAGTTGAATGGTGAACTTAAATACTTTTATTATTCAATTAAAAATAATATTCATCTTCACATCAACACAACAATCTTGGACACATTTCAATATTTAAAAAAACAAAACAACACATTTATCATTTCAGGTAGGAACATTCCAGTTGAGTGGTGCAGGGTTGACATGCCAAACAATGGGATAAAAAAAAAAACAACAACAAAAAAAAAAAAAGTGTTTCCTGTGGAATGAGTGTGAGTCTATTTGTCTGCTCTGTCACTGGATGTAAGTTCTGCGTCTGGAGATCAGGTTGTTGTTGTCGCCCCCCGGTGACACCTTGATGGTAGTACACTCCCTTACTTCCAGCTCCAGCACCCTGAACTCCAGCAGCTCGTTCTGGTCCCGCGCGTCCTGAACTTCTGCGTGGAGCCGAGACTCAGCCTGCTGCAGTGCACATATCTGCACACACGCACGCACGCACGCACGCACGCACACACACACACACACACACACACACAAACTAAAGAGCCGCAGTGACGACATACATGATGCAAAAATACATTGTAGTAAATACTGCAGTATTGTACAATAACTTCAATAGCCAAGCTAAGTTAATGGTGATAATATTGTTATATTGATGAACTTTGAATTATGAATGAAATGGAAATCTGAATGGAATATCAGAGAAAACAGGCAATTACTACCGGAAACGAGTGTCAAATGTTGTCCTCTCCCTTTAAAGGGAGAGAGTAAAGAGCATCTACCTTCTCGTGCAGCTCCTGGTTGGCCCTGAGAAGGTACTGTTTCTCCTCCACCCATTTGGAGTCCTGCCAGCGGAACCAAAGACAAAAGGCGTCAGCATGGACGACAGTGGAAGGCGATGCATATGAGCGATAAAGTAAACATGTGCCAGTGCAGAGCTCCCTGCATGCAGGGTGTGATGGATGAGTCAAACGGTCAACCAGAGACCTACCATTAGAGTGAGAGCAGGCCATCTCACTACTAGTCCTTGTACAGTAGCACATGCAAAGGCAGACACGGACAAACTGGGACAAAGTGGCGGAAGACACAAAGTTTTATTGATCCAGAGAAAGGCAGTCCACTACTGACGTTACAGAGGAGAGAGGTCTGCATTCACAGTCCCCGAGTGCCGCGTGCACCAAACCTCGGAGGATGTTTTCCCGAGGGTGAACGAGCGCAAACAGAACACCGGCAGGACAGCCGTGCGGTCAGCAGCAGTGGAACAGGCAACATGCAGTGAACACGCAATGTCCATAAATCAAACCACGAAGAGAAACCAACTAGGGAGAGATGTACTAGTGACATTCCATAAAAATGGTGAAGATTCCCCCCATAGCAGAATGTCCCACACCTGCAGTTTACTTTGTTGGCCTGAAATTCAAATGCCAAAAGGGTTTATTACACATTGCTCAATCGATTTGGCTTGGTTCTCTGATTATGATAATTGAAACCGTATCGACTTAAACTCGTCTGTTATACCACAGGTATGATCGGACAATGTCTTTTACATGCAATCAATCTATTTCTGGATCAATGTTCATGTTCAGTCTCTCCTCCACGGTTGAAAGCACTGAGTGAGAGGGCCTACAAGGAAAGGAAACCATGCAACCAGAAGAGAGAGAGAGAGAGAGAGAGAGAGAGAGAGAGAGAGAGAGAGAGGCGAGCGTCCAGCATGCGGGGGTGTGCAGAGCGGCGACGTCACACGGGCAGGAAGTGAGGTCACGCGGACAGGAAGTGACGTCACCACGGGGCTACGTCACACACCCTGTCGGCATAGTGCCAGGCCAGGAGCAGAGCAGCCAGACAGACAAGGAGCAGGGCCAGCGAGCGCGGGGCCGAGGACCTGCCGCCCCCGTGGCTTTTCTGTGTTACCTGCCCCCTCTCGGCCAGGGCCTTCTCCAGGTCGATGATCTTGGCCTGGCAGTTGCTCAGCTCCGCCTGCAGCTGCTCACGGGTCTGTGGGGAAAAACTCGCATAAAAAAAAACTCTCCTTCTTTTGTTCAAGGTTAACCATTCCACATGTTTAAATGTTTATCACCATCTAAGACCAGGTTGATAAGCTTTGCAGTTTTTGGAGTGAGGGGGCAGTAGTGGCTGAGAAACCGCGGAGGAGCCAGCGCTGGCATTAAAGTATGAGGGTGAAAAGGGGACGAGGGGAACAGACCCTGGCCTCCCGCTCGGCGTCCAGCGAACCCCCGGTCTGTTCCTGCAGGAGGGCGTAGGCCCGCTGGAGAGCCTGGTACTCCCTGGTTAGCTGGCGGAAACGCAGCTCCGCCTCCTCCCGGGAGACTCCCTGAGAGAGACAGAGAGAGAGAGAGAGAGAGGATGGATCAGAGTCAAAATCCTCAACAAATACCCACACCTCTGCGTTGGGTTTTAAATTATAAACCACCGCAAGCCTCACATCCTCCAGGTCCTCCTCTGGGGTGGCAGGGGTGCGGTCAGTCAGGTCGGTGTTGTAGGAGGTCAGCGACGAGGTTTCCGAGTCTACAGACTCCTCATCAAATCCAAAATATGTCTCCACAACATGCCTCTGAGGAGAGGAAAACAAACAAAAAGAAAGAAAAGAAAATTCAAAAGGTGAATTGAAACATGAAGCCAAAGAAATCGAAAAATTACTTCATGAACGTGATTTGAAGTGAAGCCTCAAACACACTTGCTCACATTTACAAGTGTGTGTAAAACACAAATAGCTGCTCCAGTATGCGCCGATATCACTCGCCAAGTCATATTACCTAGTGATAACTTTATAAAATGAGATATATCTTAAGAAAAATTAAAAAATATATATATTCTTATATTATGGAAGTATGGACGTAGCCATATTGGTGAACAAAACGTATTTATTCGGGAACGCCGGGGGGGAATCCTTACCATCGTGTTTGTATGTCATCTCCTGGCAACCAGAGAAGTAAAGACAGACCAGAGCACACAGGCAGATGAAGGAGGAGAAATAGAGGATGAGGAGGAGGTATTCTGTCATCCTGCAACTAGACGACCGATCTATACACCACCCTCCCAAAGCACATCCGTCATGCTCCAAACTCTCTGAGGCCGATCAATACGGAGCCCCGAGGCCCTTCTGCGGCGAGCCGCACAGCGCCACACCGAGATGAACGCAACGGAGAGCGCAGCACCGTCGGCACGAGTATTCCCGGTATTATATTTAGCTTTGAATTCCCAAATAATAGTGAGAGATCCACATGTCCGGTAGCTTCGCCCTAACCCTTTAAAGCTGCCGCGCCCAGGCGACAGTCTAGCAAGAGACCGACGCAAATTGGAAGAGGAAATGTGTTTAATGTGTTCAGCCTCCTCCTCCCCTAGCGACGGCATCACCGGGTGCAAAGTCCCCAGACGCCCCGATTCTAACCGCTGACGAATGAAGCTCACGTGCCGATTTTCAGCAAATGATCTCTCGTCTCTTAAGCAGCCGACTCATCTCGTCCTCGTCTTGTCTTCTTTCTGACCTCCCCCAAAAAACTCATACGAATGCAAGGTAAATTGGCAGGAATGTCTTTCAGCTTTCCTGTTGCTTTGGTTGCGAATGAAGCCTCTAATCCAGCACCAATAACAGAGATAACTTACATGGCAATGAGCACTATTACCCCCTATAGGTGTGTGTGTGTGTGTGTGTGCGTGCACAGACTCCGTTTGACGCTGTCACGCTTCCCTCCTGAGCCTAATTAGATACAGTGATGCACACAACTCCAATTAGACAGCACCAGAGGATCAGTCAACCACGGTGAGGATGGTTGCTTAGTGACAGCACCGCAGTCGTGATAACACACACACACACACACACACACACACACACACACACACACACACACACACAGACCATTAACAAAGAACACAATGCAACCCAGCAGGTGAACAACGGGTGTTCATAACAAAAAAAAGAAAACAACGATTACACCCCCCCTACCCACCCACCCACACACACACACACACTTACTTTAGAGAGTTTGAAGGGTTTCCGCTTCTTTTTGCTGATCACCAATCGGTCACGTTCCTGATGAGAAATACAATGACCATTAAATCCTGTCGCCATCATCGAAAAGACAAATTTGTTGGTTTTTTTGGGGGGTTTTTTTTGCTGCACTGTGTGAATTTACAACAAAAAAATGTAATAATATCCAAAGCATCCAGGGTGGATTATGAAGTCTAAAGATAATTGGAATTCACTGTTTATAATATGAACTGGGCAGAGACAGGGCTCATCAGAGTAAGACTGAGGGTTGAAGCTCAATTCCCCAATAAGGATGATTAGCAAACAAACACCAGGTGGGCATTTCCTTTTTTTTTTTTTTTTTTTACTTTCGGGATCTGGGTGCAACCTACTTGGAATTAAAGAGAGGTGCTTACTTGACAATGCTGAGCTGTGCTATAGTGAATGAACTGCACGAGGGCCTACGTGAGATTGAACCTTATTATGCTGCACTAATTTTTCTCCGATATGATTTAAATGCAATATAATATGACATCAGTTTTACCAATTACATTACAGTGACACATCCGATCTAATCATTTGCACCACACCACCACCAACAAGAGACTCGTCACCCCTACTCACTACATAATAACATCTATTTAACCATTCTATACAACACTATGCCATAGGGACATTAGACTTCATTTGTTCACTCTATTTTGTGGGGTTTAGGGTGAGAACACCCCACAAAATGGCTGGCGGCCCCGGCGGACCACAACGTGATGGCCTGTGAGCTGGGTCCTGACCTGCGTGAGCTCGTCGATGACGCCCCGCTGCTCCGCGATCTGTAGCTTGAGGAACTCCACCTCCTGCTCCTCGTGGGCGTGGCTGAGGTCCATCAGCGAGCTGGGCCGCTTCAGTTGGGGCTGGTGGGCCTGCTGCTGCGACGGAGGCCGAGACGAAGAGGAGGAAGAGGAGGAGGCGGCGGCCTTCTCCTTCTGAAGAGCGAGAGATAGAAAAAAAACTAAATGGAAAAAAAAAAACTTTTTTCCCCCTCTAGACTTCCATCGAGTGGCCACTAGGGGTCTCACTTCCCTATTCTCTGCTCGTCAAAATAGTACATGCAATGAATGAACCCCTTCATTCATCTATCCAACGATACACATTGAATGCTTTTCCACCAGAAGGCGTGGCTCAAACAGAATAAAGCGGTAGGTAAGGATCGGGGTCCCTCACCATCTCTGCGTTGTCCCTGCTCAGGTTTTTTAGCTTCTCCTCCATGCGCTGCAGAGTCTGCAGGAGGTCGTCGTTCTTCTTGGAAAGCCTCTTGTTTTTCTCGAACAGGGGCTTCATCTGGCTCTCCGCCTCACGCACCCGCTTCAACTGGAGGAATACCAAAATGTCAGAGGACTCGTGTGTCAGCGTCGCTAAAGTGTCCTCTAAAATATTCCTGTTAACTAAGAAAATAGCAGGTCCAAGCTTATTGGGTAAAGGATAAATGGGGTAAGAAAAAAGCGCTACTGCATAGGTACTTGTCTGCAGGAAGAGCACATGGAGGGTTTCCTGTGCATAATAAATAAACTACATTCATTGGATTGACTTATTGCAGTATCTTACGGGTCGCTATTTGCATCTTCTTTTTTATCCATTTCATTTTGTGTTTCTTTGTGATTTTGTGTGTGCAAGAGAGTGCAAATGTATTTGATAAATTAACAAGTTCTGATTATTAAGCATTGTAGTATAATATGCATGTGCATATGGTACGTCTATTCACATACGTTACTAGTGTTTACAGTATATACAGTAACTTGTGTGTCTGTGCTGTGTGAACTGTGATTCTATAACATGAATTGTATTGTTCATGATTGATAAATGTTATTTGTTATGAGGCTACTGTGAAGTGTGTGTGTGTGTGTGTGTGTGTGTGTGTGTGTGTGTGTGTGTGTGTGTGTGTGTGTGTGTGTGTGTGTGTGTGTGTGTGTGTGTGTGTGTGTGTGTGTGTGTGTGCGTGCGTGTGCGCCGCTCACCAGCTCGTTCCTCTCGTCGGCCAGCAGCGCGTTCCGGTCCTCCAGCTTCCTGATGACCGAGTGGAGCTCGGCGATCTTCAGCTGGAACCTCCTGCCTTCCCGCTCCTCACACTCCTGCGGGGGAGGGCCGGGGAGGGGGGAGGAGGAGGAGGAGGACAAGAACAACTGAGAAGGAGGGAGGACGTGCAGGCGGGCGGAGGAGGAGGAGGAGGAGGGGGAGGAGGAGGAGGACGGGAGAGAGCGGGTGAGGAGAGGGAGGACGATAACGGAGGGTGAACGCCAGAATCCTGCAAAGTGAGCGTCAGTGCAGGCAGGCGTTCAGATGCTAAAGAGTCGGGTTTGGCAATTTTACCAAATCAATAGTGAATCGGCATTGTTAGATTTCTAACGACGCTGTGCCAGAGGAGATTCCTGCTGGATCCGTGCAAAAAAATAAAAAATAAAAAAATAAATCGATGTGAAGTGCAGCAGGATTTCACATTGTGCAGCGTGCGGGGGAGGAGCTCGGCACGGCCTTTTGCGCTGGTAAACTCTTTAAAAGTCGTCAAAACGTTTATGAACCTTTCATTTCAGAATACAGCGGTCCCTGCCAATTCTAACGCCGGGTGCAAAGGTGGAATGTTTCTGTGCATGTTCATATAATGTTGATGAATGGATGACTCATTTAGTCTTTGTATGAATTTCACATTTTTTGTAAAAGCAGCAAAGAAATCTAAACATTTCAAAATCAGCGTATAAATGAATCAGCATTCCATACATTCCACAGAATGGAATTTCTTTACATTACACCTCGTCAACAGGTGTTGCAGACGTGTCCAAACTATTATGCAAATTGGATGTAAGTGTCATAAACATTTAATTTTTTGTTTTTCAATTAAACTCATGACACAATACCATCGTATTGTGTCTCAGGGCTCTTTGGATCACTGAAATCACTCTCAGACACCTGTGATAATTAGTTTGCCAGGTGAGCCCAATTAGAGGAAAACTACTTAAGAAGGAGGTTCCACATTATTCAGCAGGCCACAGCTTTCAAGCAATATGGGAAAGAAAAAGGATCTCTCTGCTGCCGAAAAGCCTCAAATAGTGCAATGCCTTGGACAAGGTATGAAAACATTAGATGTTTCACAAAAACTTAAGCGTGATCATCGTACTGTGAAG
Organism: Zeus faber; assembly: GCF_960531495.2. Taxonomy (NCBI): domain Eukaryota; kingdom Metazoa; phylum Chordata; class Actinopteri; order Zeiformes; family Zeidae; genus Zeus; species Zeus faber. The sequence goes on along the minus strand of NC_137199.1, from coordinate 15,019,254 downwards.
AGATTTGCGGCTGATTCAGAGCACGGACGTGTTTGTGCAGATAAAGGCATAATGAGGAAGGTTTCTGCCAGACTAATTCATGGGATTAAGAGAGCAGCTGCTAAAATGCCGTTACAAAGCAGCAAACAGGTATTTGAAGCTGCTGGTGCCTCTGGAGTCCCACGAAGCTCAAGGTGTAGGATCCTCCAGAGGCTTGCAGTTGTGCATAAACCTACTATTGGGCCCCCCCGAACCAATGCTCACAAGCAGAAACGGTTGCAGTGGGCCCAGAAATACATGAAGACTCATTTTCAAACAGTCTTGTTTACTGATGAGTGCCGTGCAACCCTGGATGGTCCAGATGGATGGAGGAGTGGATGGTTGGTGGATGGCCACCATGTCCAACAAGGCTGCAACGTCAGCAAGGAGGTGGTGGAGTCATGTTTTGGGCCAGAATCATGGGGAGAGAGCTGGTAGGCCCCTGAAGGTGTGAAAATGACCTCTGCAAAGTATATAGAGTTTCTGACCACTTTCTTCCATGGTACAAAAAGAAGAACTGTGCCTTCCACAGCAAAATCATCTTCATGCCTGATAATGCACCATCTCATGCTGCAAAGAATACCTCTGTGTCATTGGCTGCTATGGGCATAAAAGCAGAGAAACACATGGTGTGGCCCCCATCCTCCCCTGACCTCAACCCTATTGAGAACCTTTGGAGCATCCTCAAGCAAAAGATCTATGAGGGTGGGAGGCAGTTTGCATCAAAACAGCAGCTCGGGGAGGCTATTCTGACATCCTGCAAAGCAATTCAAGCAGAAACCCTCCAGAAACTCACAAGTTCAATGGATGCAAGAATTGTGAAGGTGATATCAAAGAAGGGTCCTATGTTAACATGTAACTTGGCCTGTTCAGATGTTTTTGATTGAAATAGCTTTTGATTTCAGTAAATATGACCTCCTAATGCTGCAAATTCAATTCAAATGCAAACTGACCATTTTCAGTTCTTTACAACTATTGAATGTTTTGAAACTCTGCAGTTACCACGATATGGTAACTGAATGCTGATTTTGACACTGTTTATTATTGTTCATTATTCACTATGGACAGATAATAGAACATGAAATTGTCGCCGAGTTACAATATAGTAAAAAACAACATGGAACGGAGACTGAGTTCCAGAAAAACAGAATATGGGACGGTCACGAGTTTCAGTATGATTCAACCTGTAACGCTCACTGAGTATTAGGAGGACACACAACATACAACTAACATGGAAATTTTCAGTTCAAATGTCCAGTGCATTAAACCAGGTGAATGAAATCGAACGACTCGATTTACTGAGTGACTCAAAAAAAGAGTCAAATTTTTCATCGCGAGGGGAGCTCCACTGTAGAAACACAGTCTGCACAATGTTAGGATATCTTCAGGCGAAAACATTTATCTAGTCTTCTCGTTTACCTTCAAGTACCGCCAAACTCTTTTCTTTGAACGTCAATTACGCAACTACATCCCATTACGTTGGCATCGGGTTTGAGTATCAGTCCATTTTTACGGGTACAGTACACAAGCACAGTATCTGGCGCGTAAATTAGACCGGCACAGAATCGTAAAATATATCTGACGCTGTTCGGCCGGTGAAAACCGACCGGTTCCTGTCACCGGCCGATCGATCGGTGCATCTCACGTTTTATATGTTAGCATTACGGTGACATTTTTGTGCTTTATTCTAACTCTCCCACTTCCTCGGTGGATAATAAAGCACCGCTCAGTGCGCTGGGCATCAGCGGATGTTGAGTGAGAGGAGAGGGAGGGGTTATAGAACCATAGGTCGTAGCATCTGGTCCAATCCGAGGGACGTCGTTTAAGTACCCGATAAATAGTTGTTACGCAAAACGCGTGCAGGTTGGCAGGTCTGGGTGTGGTATGTGTGATCATCTTTAATCCCCCCCCCCCCCGCGTGTCTACAGTATGTCTGCGTACCTGGTTGTTGAGCAGGTCGGGGCAATCCCCCAGCCCCGGCATCACCTCTCTCTTGGGGCTGCCGTGGTTGTGTCTCTCAGCCTCCCTCACATGGCCCAGCTGCTCGTCCAGCGCCTCCTTCTGGAGCTGCAGCTTCTGGGCGTAGCCGGCCTGCACGCCCAGGTCCCGCTCCAGGGCGCAGATCACCCGGTCCTTCGCCTTCAGCTCGTCCACCTGGAACACCGGGGGAGGGGGGCGGGGGAAGCGTCGGATAGGGCGGCAGAGAAGAAGGGACACGGGGAGGAAATGGTGCAAATAAAAGAAAAAAAAGAGTTTTTCAAGTTCAAGTGTTGTGTTTTTTCCTTGGTGCCAATTCTCAAAAATGTGAAAATAGAAAGTTCAAGAAGCTAAACATGTTAATGAGACTCCAATAAGTGAAAAAAATCAAATGGAAAAATTCATGAAGCAAAAACGACGAGGAAAATAGAAACTGCAAGCAGATCCAAATTTGCTAAATTTGGGGTCAGTGAACGGTAAAATGAAAGTGTAACACGCATGTAAGTAAACATCGATGTAATTTTGAGGTTGTGGTGGGGTTTTTTTTTCCCCATGTCACCGGATATGGTAGCGCCGCAACTAAAAACTGTTTTTTTACACCAGATCTGCCGCGCGGCCGCGAGCCAGCGCCAACGAGTGTCCCGCACACAATCATTCTTTCCACCTTGAAAAAGGGCCAAAAATGTGAGCTAAGCGGTTCCATTTCGCCGTGATTCACTGCTTGAAACGCCGCCCTAACATGAGTTAAAAAGGCTGACGAACCGTTTCTGCGGCTCGGGAAACAGAGCGGAGGGGGGGAGGGGGGCTCACAATGTGTGTTAGAGACCAATTCCGTTGTTGTTTCGATTCATTCACGAGGCCCCCTGCTCCCGCTCAGAGTCACCGCCACTTCCTGTCAGAAATAGCCCCATTTTCATGTCACTCTCCCTCCGCCGTTCCCTCCCTCCTGGTATTTCCGGAGTCGCCCGGTGACAATAGCGACGTTCGGTTTTTTTCCGCCTCGCATTCGTTCGCGAATGCGAGCGTACGTGAGAGCGATAAAAGCCTTTTCCCTCCCTCAGTTATTCCCTTCGTCTCGACTCCTTTTATTGGCTGGCCGTGCGCGCGCCGCCGTTAATGGTTGACTACAGCCGGGTTAAAAGGGCTTTTATCCGCCCAAATGAGCGGAGCTAAACCGCGCCCAGCGATAACAGTCGAGCGCGGTGAGCACGTCCGCTCCACACACAGGAGCAGACGAGATAAACCCAGAGCTCCGACAACAGGTGCCTTTGTGCCGGATCATATTTAAATTATTCCTCGGACATTCAAAGGGTACAAATTATATTTGTTGTCGTTGTTTAAAGGAGGCTCTGCCAGAGTAATCTGCGAGAGGAAGGGAGGCTTTCAACCACTTCTTTAGTGGTCAGTGACAGTTCTATAGAAAGTGCTTGATTATATTCCATCATTATTTGTTGATTTAATAATATTGAGAAATTAGATCAAATAATGGCGACAAATTAACAAACGGAGCAGGTTAGTACCGTGCATGGCTGCCTCCCTGCCATCGGTGTATGAATGTGTGCGCGTGTGAATCTGAGGCGTACCGTGTAAGGACCGGAAAGAATGCAATATCAGAAGTCCAACCGTTTATTCATAAAATAAGGTGCTGATCATGACACCATAACCAGTCAGAGGCGGCGATCTGGGATCTGGACAGGGGTGGGGATCTGGCTGCGTGCGCTCACCACTCGGCGGATCTCTCTCTCGCAGTCGCGCTTGATGCGGTGCACCTCGTCCTGGTGCTGCTGGTACGCCGTGCGGAGATCCGCTGCTTTGGCCTTGTCGGCCTGCAACGCGTTGGCCAGCGCCTCCTCGGCCTGCTTCCTGGCCACTTTCTGCTCCTGGACCTGAGAGGGAACGTGCACGCGCACATGTACGTGCAGACATAAACATAGGTGGAATTCCAACAAACAATAGTCATGATGGACGCTCTGTTTATCTCAGATGTCGCCGTGGAAACAATAGCTTGGCACCCGGCACGGTTCCATACCGCTTCCTGTTTTTCACTTAACGGAAGCGCATTCATTTTGTACATTCCCCCACACACACACACACACACACACACACGATCAAAAGTTGGGCTCTTTGGCTGCAGCGACCGAGAGGAGAACAAAACAAACAAAATGACTCTTTTTCTGGAGGGACTCCCGACTCCTGAGTCACTTTAAGGAGTAGTTGTTCAGGATAAATGAATGAACGCAAGCACTACACGACAAACTGACTTAGCTTTGGAAAAAAAAAAAAAAAAAAAAAAAAACCTAAAATGCAGGATATTCTAACTCCCCCGTCGCTCCGTGCTCACCTCCTGCTGCAGCTTGAGCCGCTCGCCGTCGAAGGCCCGGCGCGCCTCCTCCCGCGCCTCCCACAGGAGGGCGTTCTTCAGCTTGTCTGCCGCCCCGTCGCGCAGCGCCGTCACCAGGCCCTGCAGCCGCTGCACCTCGCCGTCGCGGATCTTGATGGCGCGCGCCAGCTCGGCCTCGTGCTGGCGGGCCAGCGCCTCGCGGGCCGCCGCCAGCTCGCGGAGCTTCTCCTCGTGCAGCTTGGCGCGCAGGTCGGTGAGCGCCACGGCGTGCTTGTGCTGCTCCAGCTCCCGGGCCTGACGCTGCTCCTGCAGCCGCTCCCGCAGCTTGCATACCTGGGATGGAGTGGGGGGGGGGGTTTGCTTTTCATTTTGACGTCACGCCTTCTTTTTCTAATGTATCTCAATCTGTGGACCGAAGTAGAACCATGTAAGGAAGAAGACAAGACAGAAAGATCGTCTAACACAGATGTTTTCAATGCACTTCTGAGTTTATTTAACCTTTGACCCCAATATGAAAGGTAATTTATAAAGTTTGTGGCGCAGGCGCCAAAATAATAATAGAACTAATTGTCCCACTCACTAATTGCGAGAATTTTGGGACATAAAAACGGGGTCATGGGCCAAAAAAGGTTGAATACCCCAGGCTCATTATGCTTATGGACACTTTTAATGAAAGCTTCCCTGGGGAGTAAGCGTGTATTGATTAAAAGTGTTACATTAGAGGCGGTTCCCTTGCAGTTGCTTTTCTAGTGCTATGATCCACCGTCGATAATCTCCTCCTCCTCCTCCTCGTCCTCCTCCTCACCTTGCCCCGCTCCTGCTGCAGCTCCAGCTGAATGTCCATCAGCTTGCTCCTCAGCTCCTCGTTGGCCGCCTGCACCGAGTCGGCCATCGCCTCCGATCTCTCCGGCTTCCTTCCCTTCTTAGGGGGCGGGGCCGCGGGAGGCGTGGTCGACGACATTGCGCTCCAGCAGTCCAATCGGGGCGGACATAGAGCTGCGTTTTTGTTTTGTTTTTTTGGCGGGCGAAGATTGGAGAATGGAGTCAAATCCTGCTCTTCCTCTCGGCACAGCAAGCCTTGCTCATCATCATCCTCATCATCATCATCATCATCATCATCAATGCCATTTCCCTCCGTGCCACGCCTACATCATGGCCGGTCCATCCTGAGGGTTTCTTTAAAAAAAAATTAAATAAATAAAAAAAAGAGAGTGGGGAAAGCATGAGAAAAGGATGGAAAAACTCTCTGCAGGACACCAATGCACAAAATCCCTGTCGAGTTGCCACCCTCCTCTTCCTACTGTTTGTAGGCGAATAACACTCGTGCACTCTGCCGCTACCCCTCTCCCGCATTGTCCTCTCAAGGCCCCCGTCTGTCTCGCGCACACACACATGCACACAAACCGCTGCTCTCAAACCCACACACTTTATGTTCCAGCAGCACTGGCACATTTTAGACCATTTATCATAATCCAAACCCACTCCCTGAATTGTACTTAGAGGCTCCACTGTGCATGAAAATGTGTCTGGCTGCTGCAGCCCTGATCCCTGGCCTGCCCTGTATAAATTCATACCAATATTTGCTCTGCTGGTTTGGTAGATCCTTCACCTTTAGACCCCGCCATCACCAAGCAAATATTAAGGCAACTGATATGCAGAGTACTGATTGTCCTGTAACAAAGGAAAATGAACAAAGAGAGAGCTGTGCACGAGACAGTTCGAGACAATCCACTCTTTTCTGTTTGTTTTCAATTACTACACTTCAGTGCTTTCGAGCCAGCTGTCTGTCTTCTCTAATCCCCGTCTCTCCATTTTTTACTTCCTCTCAGAGGCTTCGTATTACTCTCGAAAAACAGATTTACAGCTTTGAGATTCATTTTCCTCGTCCAGCATAACTGACCAGGTTCATTCGCATGAAGACGGCATCATTTAATCTCCTGCCCTATCTCATCACGAGGAAATGTAATACTGGCTTTACTGTGTGGGAATAAAACACTGACCTCTCGAACCCAGAAAGACGCCATTTATGCATCTTGTATCTACTGCCATACCACAGTGCATCCCAGCGAGCTAGCCCTGAACCTGACAGGATTTCACTAAATATTTCGCCTTATCTCCAGTCTTTTCTTTTTCAAGTCCGCAGTGATGTCAGCGGGCGTGTTTATCAAAGTTTTGGACATGGGGCTGGCGAAACAAAGGAAACGAATGAAACAAACAGCGACTTCCTCATTGGGTTTGGAAGCCGACTTCTAATCTCGTCCCGGAAAGACAAAACCTATCAGCGCCGTCGTAACCCAGTAACCTTGCAGTGTTTCGGCCGACTAATGAATAAATAATGCATTACGATGAGGGAGCCCGAGCGTTAAGACGGTGGGCGCCTCGCCCCCCCCCCCCGCATACTGAGCACACTCCAATGCGCGCCGTCATTCAACGTGCAGAGATGGCAGCAAAATAGTAACCAAGGCAACGCTCGCTGCTAAAACTCCGTTCCTGTCAAAGCGACGGAGGGACGGCAAACGTTCGGCGTTGCAGACGTCGGAGACCGTGCGCGTGCACGTTTGAGAGAGAGAGAAAAAAAACAAAAAAAAAAAAACGCCCCCGTGTGATTTCTTGATCGTGCTCCGATCGAGGAGTCGGGGTCGACTGGGAGACAGAAATGCGCTGCGGCTGGCGAGGAAGCTTCCTACCGCACAAAGCATATTCAGCCCTGCGGAAAGAGAAAGGGGAGAGGGAGGGGAGGCTGGCGAGATGCGGAATGGGAGACAGATAGGGAGAGAGAGGGAGGATAGTCAAGGATTTTGAAAGAAAAGAGATGGCCAGAAAGAACCGGCCCCCCAACCGCCCCCATATCTTCTTCCCCACTCCGGCCTACATTTCACCCGCCTCCCTGCTCTCGACAACCCCCTCCCCGCTCCACCTCCTGCCGCTGGTGTGGTGACCTCCACACGGGGAGTCGGTGATCTCACTCCCATTCAGAGAGGAGAAAGGGATAGAGACAGAGATGGAGAGAGAGGGAGAGAGAGACAGAGAGAGAGAACCAGTTTACTCTGCCAATCCCGAACACAATTGGCGACGGTTACGACCGACATCCATTTACGGCCGTACAAATGGAGCGCCGACCCAACGTTTTTACACCGAGGGCAATTCTTTATTTTTAAACGTTGCATTCATTTTTTATTTTTGTTGCCAAACAAAAATGATGCAAAGTGTATTTATATCCACTCACTCAGTCACTGGACTTGGTTCCTTGATGCTCCATGTCGAGGGCACCAACAGAACCTCAGGAGTGGGTGGGGAGCAAATGCAAACTCACTCTACATACACTCTACATCTGGTTTGGTGCAGAACTGTGCTGCAAGCAGTTCTTAATGATTAAAGAATGAATAGAGAGTTGCATTGCAGGTTGAGGAGTTGAACTCCACTTGCAGACCAACTCTGTCCGAGATGCAATAGAATACAAATACTCTGTGTTGTATGCCCAGCATGCTGACAGCACAGGTTAAAAAACTTAAAATAAATAAATGAGTAAATAAATAAATACACCCATAAATACATAAACAAACAAATAAATACATTAATAAATAAATAAACAAACAAACAAACAAACAAACAAACAAACGGAAAAAAAAAAAGTAAAAGAAGAAAAATAAAGTTATTCCTAGTTATTCCCAGGCATCTCTTGCCCTGCTCACACAGGCACAGCAGTGAAGGCTGTGTGTACGTTTAGAATGACACATGAGAAGCTTCCGAAGAGGGAATGCGTGGAAAGTTTTTGGGGTTTTTTTCCGTTCCAGGCATTTCTAGTGATTCACTACGTTTATACGGCAAGAGAGCTGTGTAGCTGGGAACAATATTCTTTTGAAGACTTTCAAGGACTTGGATTTGGAAAGTGTGTGTCTCTCACTCACTCACCTCACCCCACATGCTCACGGAGCCATGAGAAAGCGCGTTCAACACATTCCCACTCCCACTCCCACTCCCATTAGGCATACTGGTGCCACATGTTGGCTTTCTAGTAACCAGAAGCACAGCCTGGAAGTTTATGGTCCAGGGAATAGCAGGAATGCCATAATGGGAAAATGGGATGTTTTTATAGGGGCTTCAAGACGCTTATACGTACTTTTACGTTCTCGGGTCACCTGGCACAAGTTTGAGTGATCTATTCCATGTAAAAGTAGTCTGCTGAGCTCCGAGCGTGAAGATCTCACAACAAGTCAGTCAGACTTCACGCACACACAAGAGGACAAGCTGCGGGCTCTGAAAGCACAGGGAAAATAAATAATGACAAATGGGAAAATAAAAATAATAAAGATAGTGATCTCACCTCAGAATAAGGGAAGAATATGATTCAAGAAACAAGGTCATGTAAACCAACAAAACAGAGATAGAAAAAAAAAAACGAAACAAAAAAAAAAAAACACTGTCACCAAGTAAAAGCAAGACGAAAAAGATGAGGTGAAAAAAGGCCTATAAATAGGTCAAGCTGCAAAGGCAAAAACCTCCTTGAGTTCTCATGTTGCCTCAGCAAAAAGCTGGATTTAGGTTTTGGAATTTAACACCCATAATTGTGTAATTCACGCAGTGACTTACCAAATTGTTTCGCATGCTGTAATGCTGTCCAGAATAATGGACTGGGAAATAGAGCGTGAGACAGAAGCGCAACCCACCAGGCCAAGTTCAAATGTGGCAAGAGCAGCACTGAGAAAATCTACTTAATCAACACACACACACACACACGCGCACACGCACACACACACACACACACACACACACACACACACACACACACACACACACACACACACACACACACACACACGTTTCACAATCACCTCCTACCGGCTCCATGGACAGAACCTACCTGTACCTGTAACTAAAAGTGAAGCACGGGATACCTTAGAAACAAGCTGACACAGAAGCTTACTTTTCAGATTCTTGTACCCAGATGCTTTTCCAAACAGGCTCAACAGCAACAAGACAAGCATGTACAGTGCTGTGGGTAGGGTCCATAAGTCCTATTAATAAACCAAGGTTGTTTCTACTGAATGGAGAGTTGGACTTTCAAGATAATATTCTCTGTGGCCTTCAATAAATATATACTACTCACAAAAAGTTAGGGATATTTGGCTTTCGGGTGAAATTTATGGAAAATGTAAAAAGTTCACGCTAGAGTGATATTATATCATGAAAGTAGGTTATTTAAAGTAGAAGCATGCAATGGTGATTTCCTCATCTAAAACAATTGATTGAAACAAAAGCCAACAACAGTGGTGGGTTTACCACAACAAAAAATGTCAATGTCTCAATAACTTGTCATGTGCCCTTGAGCATCAATTACAGCTTGACAACGACGTCTCATGCTGTTCACAAGTCGAGTAATTGTCTGCTGAGGCATGGCCCCCCACTCTTCTTGAAGGGCGGCCCTCAGATCATTGAGGTTCTGGGGTACAGAGTTACGAGCCTCTACACGGCGACTCAGCTGATCCCATAGGTTTTCTATGGGATTCAGGTCTGGAGAAAGTGTAGGCCACTCCATTTGAGGTACCCCAGGCTCCAGCAGCCGTTCCCTAAAGATGCCACCTCCATGAGCTGGAGCATTGTCCTCCATGAAGATGAAATGAGGCCTGTGTTGTTCATGCAGGGGCACAATGACTGGATTAATGATGTTATTCAGGTAGTATGGCCTTGTCACTGTACCATTCACAAAGTGTAGGGCAGTTCTGTATTGACTAGACACACCTGCCCACACTGTAACACCACCACCACCAAAGGCTCGTCTGGTGACAACAGTGGCTGATGCGTAGCGCTCTCCTTGACGTCTCCAACATCGTTGGCGGCCATCATTTCTGCTCAACGTGAATTGACTTTCATCAGAGAACAGCACTGAGGCCACTGGTCCCTCGTCCAGCGTCAATGCTCCCTGGCCCCTGCAAGACGATGATGCCTGTGCCTGGCGGTGTGGTCAGGTGCCCTTGCAGGTCGTCTAGCACGCAGACCACGCTGATGTAAACGGTTTTGAATGGTCTGACGTGACACTTGGGTGCCTCTCACCTCCCTTAAATGTGCCTGGAGTTGAGTGGCATCATCATCCGGTTCAGCAGGCCACTGTTCACAATGAAGCTCTCATCAGTGTGGGATGTGGCCAAAGGACGTCCACTTCTATGCCTTTCTGTGACTCTTCCAGTCTCTGTATCTCTGTTGCAACCTGCTGATGACACTCTGTGACACTCTAAGCTCAGTGGCCACTTCCCTCTGAGAACATCCTGTTTGAAGCCTCACAATGGCGAGGTACTGTTGATCAGTTGTTAGGTGTCATCTTGGTCTCATGAACAAAACGTGAACAGCATGATGAAGAGGACTGTTTAAATACCAATTCTAATTGAACCAGGAAATGTATTGGTCGATTCATGGATCAAACACCTGTTGTGAATTTTGCCGTTCAGCTCCTTGTTAGAGAACAGCAAGTTGTGCAAAAAGTACTGAAACATTGAACAGTTGGACATGTGCATTCAAAAGTTTAGAGAAGGTCAAATTAAGTTCACCTGTAAAGGTTATAGTGCATTTTAGGTTCATCCTGAAATTTCACCCGAAAGCCGAATATCCCTAACTTTTTATAGTTAGGGAGTAGTGTGTATATATATATATATATATATATATATATATATATATATATACATACATACACACACACACATACATATATATATACACACACACACACACATATACAGGCATACATATAAATATACATATATACATACATACACATATACACACAAACATATATAACACATATATATGTGTATATATATTGTTTTTTAATATATATTTTTTTTTATATTTATATGTTATGTATTATAGAGAACTGTGAAAAGATGAAAACTGCATTCCATAGCAGACCAGTATATGACCACTTTGACTGCAGACAAAATTAACAAAAAGCTGACCACCACTCAGCTATGACACCATCGGTTAAAACAGGCAACATGTCGAAAAAACATTTCCACTATTAAAAAACCTCAATGTAACCCCATTTGCGCATTTCAAAGTAAATGTTTTCAGGAACTACAATAAAATCCCAGAGTGGATGTGGAAACCTCCAAAAAGGCCAGTGCTGGTCAAAAGCTTATAACCCAAATAGAGGTTCTCCAGCCTGGACGGACCACACACAGACCCCCGTGTACCCTGTTCCATACGACTTGAAGTGATTCTAGTGGGACAAGCACATGCTCAATAAACACATTAAAGTGATGTGAGTGCACATGTTCCTCCACCACTCTGCCTGTCTGGCGCACACGCACATGCACACACACACACACACACACACAGTTTCCTCTCCCACGAAGTCTGTGATGTGCTGATAAGTTAACTCAGATCGTCAGAGGAGGTTGCAGACTGACAAAACGGGTACGGCCGCTCTCCCAGCTGTAGTGGAGCAGTGCACACACACCGATAAGCTCATAACTGCATGCGTAAACACACATTGCTCGCAGGCCAACACACACACACACACACACTATCCGATACCCTAAACGCAGTCGATCCGGCCGAGGGGCCGTTAAGCGATGCGGTAGACAACCCATGTGACAGATGAGTAAAGGAAAAACGACTAATGCTGCTGAGAGAAATGAGACCAAAACCCAAGTAGTATAGATTCAAGTGTCATCATCATCACCACCAGGTCCATTCACAGCCCCCACCATATCCAATTATCGTGCCCGTTGAAGAGCATGCACACACACGCATAAAAACGCACACTTCCATTGATGTGTTAATGTTTAACCCCAGTTGGATAATGGGAGGCAAATGTTAAAATTAACATTACAAACATGTTGAGTTCTCTGCTGGTGGGAATGTGCAACATTAGTTCGATCATCGCGGGGCATGTGGCTGTGTGTGGCATTTTTTGAGTGTGTGTGTGTGTGTGTGTGTGTGTGCGTGCGTGCGTGCGTACGTGCGTGCGTACATTTGTGTAACAGGCAATAGCAGGCTCCCCCTGCACAGAGATACATGATAGGACAGTCAGTCATGTGTTAAACCCTCTCTTTCTGTGTGTGTGTGTGTGTGTGTGTGTGTGTGTGTGTGTGTGTGTGTGTGTGTGTGTGTGTGTGTGTGTGCGTGTGTGTGCGTGTGTCTGTGTCTCTCTGAATACAGAGTGCTGTCTTGCTGCTGTACACACCGATCTTTGTCCGTTAAGACCTCTGGCTCAACCAAGGCATATTGCCACACACACACACACACACACACACACTACACACTACACACACCACACACCACACACACCACACACACCACACACACCACACACAGAGTCGTATGTGTATGCGTACACCAACAGGGTTAAAAGGAGTGTGAGCATGTAAAAAGAGCCGTGTGCATGTATGGCATATAGAGCATTAGGGATTAGCCTCTTTATACGCCGATCACTCAAAGCATTTAGCTGAGGAAAGCAGGCAGCGGCGCGGACAAAGAAATAGGATTATGAATGAAAGATAAGTGGGGTAGATATAGATGGCGGAAGGGTTAAATGAGAGAGGAAGGGGAGGAATAGCAGAGGCAGACAGGGGGCACCGGCAAAATAAATACCATGGCGCACACTTTTCGGTTCACAGGTTCGGTGAGGTCAGGTAAAGTGCCTCACAAATCCAGATAGGACTGCATTCCGCTGAGCTCTATATAGCTTTGAATAAAAATAAAAGACAATGTTAGTTTTACCGACCACAGCTGTTTTCTAGGCCAAATCCGCTCCCGTTCGAAGCACCAAAGCCGGCACCGTCCCGTGAACGCCCTCAGCCGGCGGCTAATCAGGCAGAAGCCAGGGTGCACTGTGCAACACATGTGGACTCTCCACGGTGTTCTGATTTACGAGCCCCCACGGAAGCCGCCCAAAGCCAATCAGATGCTGGGGACAACACACTGGGCAGGCGGCCTTCATGGGCGTATCGTCAAGTCTGGGGCAGTGGTTCTCAACATCAGTCAAAGACTCGTCCACCCACCCACCCACCCAACTCACTCACTCACTCACTCGCTCGCTCGGTCCCCCCACTCTGACTCCAGAGCCCCGAGTCATTTCAAAGATGCATTCGCCACGAAGAAATCGTCGGCGAGTCTCGCAACGCAAAGTAATAACAATAGAGCCTGTGCGTTTTGTGGTGGGGTTTTTTTGTGGTTATCTGGATCGTGGCGTTGCGGATAGGGGTATAATCGGTAGAATCGCCGGCAGTAGCTCGTGAAAGGGAGAGCGGGTGGTCAAGCAATCCGAAGGTTGCTGGTTCGGCGGCTGGTTCCGACAGCCTGCTGTAGTGTCCTTGAGCACGACACTTCCCAATGGCTCCTGAGGGTCCGTATGAATAAGTTGCAAGTCGCTCTGGACAAGAGCGTCTGCTAAATGATGACGGTAAGGCCCGGGACGCTAACACCTCCGAGGTTTTCCAACCGCACCCCGTGGTGGAGCAGTTTCATCGGCAGCAGCGGCTTAATGTACTGTGCAGGGATGAGAGGCTGTGCGTCCTTGCACACAGGAGGAGCATAGGAAAAGATATCCCTCGCTGAGCATGGAGGGGGTCACACTAAGTAGTAGGATCATCAGTCGTATCAATATCATTCTGCTCCACGGGTCCGACTAATGAGGGCAGAACTCCCTCTGACATGCGTGTCGGCCGGCGCCTGCGTGGGAATGGGGCATAGGGGCTAGAGGACGCGGGATAGAGCATGAGGTATAGGGGATGGGATTGGGGATAGGGTGGGTGTCAGCCAGGCCATAGCAGTGGACAAAACGCGACATCCAAATTCTGTATGACGAACAAGCACAGCCCACAGTGGGCTCGGCAGCCAGATGACGGTCTGGTCGTGCGGCGGGAAACACGCGGAAACCAGACGCGGTTACGTAACAAAACGCCACAGAACGTCCCGGTCGCGGACCGTCACGCAAACTTCGCTTCCGCCCGGTCTGCAGGTGAAACGGACCTACCGTGGGTTTCGCCTCGCTCTGATCCGCGGTGGGAGGTGGGTGGGTGGTTGGGTGTGGGGGGGGGAAGCGCTGCAGAACAGATCGCGCCTCCAAACGCCTCCTGCTCCTATAATCCAACCATCACCACCACCCTCACCACCCTCACCACCAGCACCAGCAGCGGACCGGGCTCGGGGATCCTTGACATCTTCCACGCCCACACGACGTCACCTGCTGCATCGGTCCATGCGCCTCTCTCCCTCCCTCCCTCCCTCTCTCTCTCGCTCTCTCTCTCCCTCTCTCTCTCTCGTACTCCACCCGGTGCGGCGAGCTCAGCGTGGACGTGGGAAAAAAAAAAAAAAAAAAGGCGTCGCCGGGCGGCGCCGTGAGACGATAGAAGCGCGACACCTGACTGCGTGTGCAAGAATGACGCCGCGCGCAAAAAACGCGTGTGGCCGAAAAACGCGTGACGTCAGAGCGTCAGGTGGCGCGGCGCTGCGCGCTGCCCGAGCGGTGAGGGGCTCGACTCTTTATTTCGGATTCGGTCCGCCGCGACGAGCCACTCGGCCGAGTCGTTCGATTTTCCGACTCTCCGTTCGTTTGATTCGGCTCTGAGCTTTGAGCCGTGCATTTCATTCCCAGGGGGGAAGATTGAATTCTATGTATAATGAATTCATTACACTACATATATGTATGCTCGTACGTATATGCCTGTGACAAATAAACATCTTGAACTAAAAACAACATCCCAATCACAAAAATAATCACTTCTGTCAATATCATCTCATGTGGTAGAATTTCAAATTATAAATGTAAAAAAAAAAAAAAAATCAAAAGTCACGTTCAATATAAATGATGCCAAGCGCATTGGCCCCTTTAATTCAAGCCCCAGCAATTGTTTTGGGTTGATAAAAAAAAACAAAGGAAGATTCCGTGGCTCCACGCTCCCCGAGTCGTTTAAAAGATTTGTTCGCGGCGAACGAATCGTGTGCGAATCTCGCACCACTAGACCACGACTCCGTGCAGCTTTCGCTCCAGACGTCAGTGTGTTTCTGTGGGATCTGACAGCACTAAGACACTCCATGCCTATGCACTGCTGATGCAAATGCACTTTAATTAGACGGGGTGTAAAAGGTGAGTCCCAGGTGGAGAGAGGGATGGAGAGAGAGAGAGAGAGAGAGAGAGAGAGAGAGAGAGAGAGAGAGAGAGAGAGAGAGAGAGAGAGATAAAAGTGTGTGTTGCGGTGTGATTGTGACCCAGATTCTGCAGGATGCATTACTCACGCCCAGCTGCCTGTCTCTGCCTCTCTGTCGGACTGGCATTCACAGGCGCACCCCCCCCCCCCCCCCCCCACACACACACACACACACACACTACACTACTGCTCTCCACAGCTCAGCATATGCTGCCTATTGCTGCAGGGCTCTGCACAGGACCCAGGGAGCAAGAGGGGAATGAGTGCACAAACAGTGATGAGTTTCATTTGTGCGGGGCCGCCTTGATCTTTGCTGAATAACTCATGCTCACACAGAATTGATGCTCTAGCGAGCACCCAACCATTCAACCTTTAGGCTCTAGAGAGGAGACGAGGAAAGGACGATGACATCAGAGTACTGGGATACACCCTCTGGTAGTGGTTACTGCTGAGGCCAGCACACAGACACACCGATGGACTGATAACGTGGCAAAGCCAGGGGCGGCCGTGGAGGGGGCGAATGTGTGTGTTGTCGTTGCGTTTTGTCGTGAACGCGGAGGTGGAAATAATTATGTCGAGAAAGGAGAGGGCGTACGACGGAGTTGCTGCCGTCAGTTGCCTTTCCCGAGCTTAAAAAAAGGTTTTTGTTTGTCTTCCGAACCCCGTGCCAGTGGCTTGTGGGTGGGGGGCGATTTGCAGTCGCTGTTATAACTTTGCCGTAAAAAGGCCGCGTGGTGCCTGAACCTCAAACGAAAGTGTTGTCTGAGGCATCTGGTGAGACTCCTACTGACATAAGTATGAAAGTGAAATAAATCAAAAAGATAACACCGTGAGCAAGGATTACACAAAGCAGTTGAGGAAATAACTGCAGATAAGGGATCCCCAGTCAAGGATTATGAGCCGCTCTCTGATGGGTGCACATTAAGGTTTATGTCAAATACAGGTTCGACGAAATCCTAAAATAAATAGTCAGCTGGTTGATATCTCCGTCGATACCGCTATTCCTCAATTATGCGGCGAACGGTAATGTGTAGTCGCTTTGATTAACTTAACGTAACCGGCTTAGGTTTTCCACATATTCATGAGTGCTGTCCATAATAAGCTTAACATATTCATGACCACTTGAAGATTAAACCAATCTTTTAGGGTTGAACTGTGGGATTCAGAGGGGGGGACTTGAGGACGAGACCAGGAAACTGTTTACATGACAGAAACACACACACACACACACACACACACACACACACATAAACAAAAACGGACACACAGAGTGAAAACCATTATTCTCCCTTTCCATTGAGTTCTGGGAAACCACAGCGTCCTGTTTTTTTCAAAGTCCAAACCCAAACCTGCTCTGCCGGTAGTCACAACCCTTTCTTATGAAGGCCATTAGGTTCCCCACTTTCCAGGGTATGACTCACCCCCTGAGTCTTATGTTCCATGTATAGACCCCCCCCCCATCCCAAACAAATGTTCTAATAAACACACACACGCACACACATCAAAAAAAGAGGCCAAACAATCAGTGTCATGAGAGAACGTTCATTGGAGTTCTATTGATTTGTTCGCGTAGGTGATCGATCTGCGTGCGGCTGCTCCAAATGCAGAGCGTTTGAAAGTGTCAACTTCCCGCTCGGCGTTCCGAGTGAGACTTTTTCTTTGCCGCGCGGAAAAACCCTGACGCGGAGTGTTCCGTTGAATGTTCCAATTCTTAAAATACACAATTATTCCGGCCCCCACCCTGAAACATAATGTGACCCGGTCCGGAGGCTGCACATAGTGTGTGGAAGGTGCGGCTTGGCACCTCACCAGTTGTAAATGTGGGTTGAAATATTTTTCAATAACTATGTAGTTTAACCATTTGCAAAGTACTTTACACTTACAGCAATTGCATTCGATTATTAGAGATTGTATAAAGAGTCTGTCCATTGTTTTTGTGTGTGTATCAACCCTGTTTACTCTTACTATGGAAATTCTTAGGCAAAGGGGCCATTTTAGAACAATAAACCGAGGAAAATAGAGTAAAAGACGCAGGGAACCAGTTAGATCTATCACAGAACCAAGCTCGAACAGCTGTGACCGAAAAGCCGCTGAGGAGTCTTTGTCTCTTTATGTTGTCTTTTATCTTCCTGTTTTTCTTCCCGCCCTCCTCCCCCTCCAGACTTTCAACAAAGCATCAGATCAATACGGAGAGAGCTTGAAGTCTGCAAAGAGGAAAATACAACGCTTGGAACAGGCTTGTTCCCTCCGCTTGGAACGTGCCCGTCACCCAAACGTAAGGTGAGGTTCATAATGGACGCAGGAGGCATCAGAAATGCGTTCCCGTTTTTAGGATGAATCATTTCAGAGGCACGCCGTCATGAGAAATAATGCAGCACGTCTCTAAAAATAGTGGTTGTGGATACATTCAAAAGCTGTCACCTATGAACTCCCTACTCGATAAACAACGCACAAATTAATGACAGGACTGTCTGTCTTGGGAAAAAAAAACAGCACCTTAATTCCGTGCTCAAAAAGTAGAATATGATTCGTAGCAATGTGTCTTGAAAACTATCCGTAATTAAAAAAATAAAAATAAAAATCCAATTGACATCAGTGAACCGTCTAGAGTTTGAAATGTGCTGTTTTGCTTCGTGACCCATCAGGGAAATTCACACCCTCCGCTTCGCTGGTGTGGTCCGGGGGGGAAAACATGATGAAAAGCCTCAATAACCATAAGAGCCTGTTTCCATTCTGAAAATGAGCAGGGGAGGAACTTCAAAGCCCAGGACGGACTGTGTTGGTCTGCTTTCACGTCGGAAATGTTCGTCTACTCCACACTCAGTGTCCTTTCCTCACTTAACTGCCCTGGTTGCTATGGCTACCGGCCAGGCCTCCTCCTCCTCCTCCTCCTCGTCTCTCTTCCTGTTCGGTGCATTCGCAATATCGGGAAGATCGGGACAGGCAGGGGTATTAATTCAGTCGTCTGCTATTTTTCTCGGGGACAGAGAAACTGAGGGGAGCAGGGGGTTGACTGTCATACCTGTGGATTATTGTTAAATACTGTGACGTGGCAGAACACACACACACACACACACACACACACACACACACACACACACACACACACCACGTGAATGGAGTGCTGTATGCTGCTGTACATACCGATATTTGTCCGTTTAGACCTCTGGCTCAATGAAGGCGCATTGCAACACACACACAGACACACGCGCGTACGGTCGTAGGCTGAGATGTCTGGCAGCGTGAGATTAGAGAGGGACGATGGAGGTCTGCATTGGCCTGCAGAATAAGTACTGTAAACGGGAAGATAAAACTCAAAGACTCACTGGGTGAATAATTGTCTGCAGTTCCAGCTTTAATGCCATAAATAATGGCCACGTTGTAAATAGCGATAAGTGCTGTTCTGCAATTATGTCAAGTAGTTTCAGTGTTCAAAAACCAAAAACCTGCTGCGAGATTGACATAACCAAAGGGATTGGTCCCATGAGAGGCTCATTATTTAAAATGCCTCTAATGAGTTGCTTCACGACTTGTGTGTATGTGTATGTGTCTGTGTGTGTGTGTGTGTGTGCGTGCGTGCGTGCGTGCGTGCGTTGTGTGTGCGTGATCGTTGAGGCAGTGCACGTGCCCGGCTGTTTAAAAGGGATTGTCAAAAGGACTCGGGAGGTGTGCATGTGAAATACCAAAAACCAGTCTAAGGGGCTTATCCTCTCAACCGGATTGAGTTAATCTACGAATCAGGATCCATTTACACAACTGCCGAGCTGCAATTAAGCAATTATTCCCCCAATCTCCTTCTCTTCCCACCGATTTGTAAATACGTTCCCAGACGGCGGCTTACCTCACTCTGGGTTTTCGCAATATCTCCCATGCATCCCCTAATCTCTTTTAAGAAATTACTTTCTTTATTTCATTATGTCTTTTTTTTCTGAGCCTGACTGCACTACTACTAGTTCCATTATGCAAGTAGAGGGTCATGTGTCCCCACTTATTGGTGGCGATGCAAAGCTTTGTGTGGGCTTTTAATACAACGTTGATTTGTTGAGCTTTCAACATTGTTTTGGGGTTTAGGTTACACGGTGACAAATTACTTATTGGACAAACGCCTCGGCGAAATGACATCCTGTAATGTTATCATGACTTTTGATTTATAAAAAATGTTTTCTCTTTTGCTTTCAACCACCAAGACCTCCAGGTCCACACTATTCTATAATAAAGGTTATTATTGTTATTGCAAAATAATAGTTCTGAGATTGGAACCACATTGAAACAGAAAACGACTGGGTTTGACAGCAGCCTGGAACGTATAACACACTGCCATCTGCTGGTGGACAACCGAACTGCAACGCTGAGACCAACACAAAAATGTAAACACAACAATATGAATAATCATTGACGGTACGTACATATTACGGATACTTTCACTTGTGTGAAGACCGTTTCCGTAAAAATGCGAAGACACCAGCAAGCCGTCCTCAAATAACGCTGACAGCCGCGAATTCGCCGTCTTTCGACCCTCTACTGGTCGCGCCTGAAAGAGGACGCGCCGAACGCGAGCCTGCTTCCGGGCTCTTGACCAACCAGAGGGAACGCGCTGTCGACGACGCCATCAGCTGTATCCAATCACAACTCGCAACGGGGGGGGGGGAGGGGCGTGTCAGATCCTCCGTTCCCTGTTTTCCTCCTGCTCTTGTGGAGTTTTGACCGCGGGTGGAATGTCGGACGCGGCGAGGCGGTGAATGACAACAGGGACACCCCTCCCCCCGCGCCCCGAAAAACAAAGAGGGCAGAAGGACGTTTATCGGCGCATTTCGAGGGGACCTCGCAGAAGCCGCCGCTGTGGTCGTGGAGGTGAGCGGGGTGGCCCGGCTGGGGGACAGTCCGCCGCTCACTTTAGGTCGACAGAGAGCTCGATGGGGAGAGTCAGCTCCGGCAGCTCACATCAAAACAAAAGGCAGCCATACTTATAAGTAATAATAATAATAATAATAATAATAATAATAATAATGATTAGCAACATACAATAAACCCCCCCAAAAAACGCAAATAATACAAATAAAATAATAAATAAATAAAAATAAAAAGTCAATTTACTTAATTATTATTATTATTATTATTATTATTATTATTATTATATATGCATTTGCAAACATATATAAAAAAAAATACAGCTGTACATTATGTGCATTTAGTGGGGTTAGGGTTAGGGTTAGGGTTACCTAACCCTAACCCTAACCTGTAACCTACCTGCAAAGTGAGGGGAGGGGTTCCGTGTCCCCGCTCAGCGTTCCCCCTGTAACTCAAAGTCGTTCATGTTCTGACGGTCACGTCATGGAGTGCCTCCAAACGCGGGGTTGCTTCAAGAATTGTGTGGCCGCACGTGTGTCCGGGTTTGGACAGTGTCCGGCGTGCTACATTTTTTTAATTGATATTCCATTATATGTGTCCTCCCCATCACTCCCCATCTGTGTCAGTGCAGCCTCGTCTCTCTGGACAGGGGGATTCCCTTCACTGCAACTGGATAGGTCACACTTCCAAGTTCTTAATATAGATATGTCGTGCTGGTATGACATGACACTCGACAAAGTTTTTTGAGGTGACCGCACAGTAGTTTGGCTGTTACGCGAGGAACTTAAAAGTGGACTTCCTAAAAATACGACTGACTTGGGGAAAATAAAAGTCACATCATCTGACTTTGGAGTTAAGTTGTAGTGGGCTGTACTGTATGTCGACTGAACCCAAAGGACAGTAAGCTTGTAACACGTGTCAGAAATTTAGCTAAAATATGATTTAATAATATTACGAGGCTGAAAAGAAGCACCGGTGCTGCATTGCATTATATGTTTAGCTCTTAAGACGGTGGATTGGAGCGACCTGAGGCATGTGGAGGGGAACATACTGTCCTAAACAGCTGTTCCTCTGCTCCAGGTGCACCAGCGTCCTCTGCTGTCCTCTTCCAATGCATTCACTGTCGGATCCTTTTCTTTTTTTTGTTCCTTTTCTTTGCTAGAACTTTCTCTCTCCACCACTCTCCCTCTACAGCTCTATTCTGAAAACCAGTGTTTACTTGGTGTCGCCGTTACTGTCAGTCGTATCGGGCAAGGGTTTCTTTTTTGTGGCGTCTTGTCTGACGCTTTTGTTTCTCCTGGCGTTTCCCAGACATGAAGTCATCGCCACCCGGCGCCCCAACGGATGGCTCGCCCTCTTCCTCCTCTATCCCACCCTCGGCCATGACCAGACCGGTGCCCGCTGTGCCGGGCACGCCGACCAGGCCGACTTCGCCGTCCCCTGCCCCTTCCGCTGGCTCCTCTCGGGCCTCACCCACACTTTCTCCCCCCTCTCGATCACTCTCCAGCCCCTCGGCGTCTCCCTTCCACCAGCCCATTCGCAGCCTGTCTCAGATAGGCCGGTCGCAGCTCAACGCAGCTTCTACGGGCAACCCCTCCAACGGGGCCCTCGCCAGGGCAACTTCTCTCCCTCCCCGGTCTGCCTCCATTTGTGAAGGTAAGGAACGTCTGATAATAAACACATGTGCACACACACACATACACACACACACACACACACACACACAGTTTTTAATTTGAAACTGCCAGACAGTAGTAATTGATGCTTAGATGCAGTGTCTTCATCAGTCCTTTGGTTTGGCCACAGAATGTGGACCAACTTTACTTCGTTTTGCTGACTTGGTGGTTGGAAATAACTCTCTTACCCCCACCTTTCCGAGACCTATGCAGCTCCCATTTCACTGACCAAAGCTTGGAAATGCAGCTCAGAGAGATGGAGAAGCTCATAGACGCTATACTGGGAAATCCTGTTTGTTTGTTGAATCTCTGGAGGTGGTTTTTCCGACGTGTACATGAACTTGTACTTGTGCGTGTGCGTGTGTGTTTTGCGTTTGTGTGCATTCCATCACAGCAGAATTATGGTAACTCTTGTCTGTGCAACACAGACATTATACTTTTACGGCTTAGTTGGGGAACTAGGATATCAACAGCATGCCGCAAAAGGATCCATGGACGTTACCGAATCCTCCTCAGAGTTACTTCTGCTTGGTACTGACAGACAGACATGGACAGACTGCGATCTAGTTTGTCGGTATCGGTAACATCCAGCAGCCGTTTATAAATGTAGACAGGCCTCTGTGGTGAGATTCCTGGCACTGAATGCACACGATTCCTCCCATTGATTAAGACACTGGTGCTTCATGACCCGAAATAGGGGATATAGTCATAACACAATATAGTCAATGTGTACAATCTATCCCAGAAGGTCTATTGGGCACTATGATGGTCCTGGATAAGCATACAAGTCATGGGGGCGGGAAAAGGAAATATTCAGGTGAGGTAAGGTGCTCAATAAACAAAAAGAGGTTTAGCAGGATGGTTATTGTCAGCACGATCTGAGTCATGGCTCAGGTCCTGGCTCTGTGCAAGCTCGGTTAAAAACGCTGTAAACGCTGTATATTATACTTAATAATTAACACTATGTGGGGCTTCTCGACGACTCTGTGTAGTATATGCCTATTTGTGTGTGTGTGTGTGTGTGTGTGTGTGTGTGTGTGTGTGTGTGTGTGTGTGTGTGTGTGTGTGTGTGTGTGTGTGTGTGTGTGTGTGTGTGTGTGTGTGCTCGAAAATCTCTGTCCATGTCAGGATTTTCACGTGTCCAACATGTTAAGTCTATTTACCAAATGATTCCAAAGCCTTTGGAGATGTGTCCAAAGGTGAATTTGTCTGTTAAGTGTTCACTTTCCAGCACAGAATGTTTATTT
Organism: Zeus faber; assembly: GCF_960531495.2. Taxonomy (NCBI): domain Eukaryota; kingdom Metazoa; phylum Chordata; class Actinopteri; order Zeiformes; family Zeidae; genus Zeus; species Zeus faber. Next base: position 14,996,003 of record NC_137199.1, on the reverse strand, counting down.
GCATTTTATGAAAATTGATGGAGATTGAACTGGCAGCTGTGATTAAATACACATATTAAAGTGTGTTTGTGCAGTTGCTTTATGTGTGGAAAAACAATCACTTTGTCGTGTATATTGGTCGTCCACAAAGGAAGCTGTCGTGTGTGTTTTTCCATCTCAAATTAACTGTCATTTCATATCAAAAAACACATTTTGTCACATTGCAAAATCTTACAGACCAAACCCGTCATTTAATAGAGGTGGCAACATTGACTGCAGTATAAATGTGTGTTGAGTCACCGTGTCGATGTTGTTTGCTTGTTTGTTTGTTTCTGCCAGAGGAGCCGGAGGAGGAGCTGAGCATTGAGGAGTTAGAGGAAAGGGCAAAGTGTGGAGATGCCCGGGCGCAGTCCAGGGTAAGTGACCATGAACACGCCCTCTTTCCTTTAAAGGTCATCGTGGGCGAGCAGTTGGTCTGCATAAAAGCTGTCATTAAAACAGATGCCGTCATTTAATGATGACTGTCAGTATAATGTGCCATATTGAGCCGAAAAGACGACCGTGAGTCAGCTCTTGAGGATACAGGCCTTGCTGTGTGTGTGTGTGTGTGTGTGTGTGTGTGTGTGTGTGTGTGTGTGTGTGTGTGTGTGTGTGTGTGTGTGTGTGTGTGTGTGTGTGTGTGTGTGTGTGTGTGTGTGTGTGTGTGTGTGTGTGTGTGTGTGCGTGCGTGCGTGCGTCTCCTCCAGATGGGCCGTTACTTCCTGGCAGTGGCAGAGGAGAAGGACGAGGAGCTGAATAACTGCCGAGCGGTGACCTGGCTGGTCCAGGCTGCGAAACAGGGCCGCAAGGACGCCGTCAAACTGCTGCAGCGCTGCCTGGCCTCCAGGAAAGGTACCGGGGATGCCAAAACACCACCTGGATCTGTGACCTGGGGTCGCTGCTCTAGACAGAGGGTTTGGCGCTGAACAGGCTGCCAGAACTCCTTAAACCTGCACTATGCAGATTTGTTACAAGATTGTCTAACTGCATATCGATCTTTTTTCGTCAGTTGCTCTGAAACAGTGGGAGTGTCAATCTCAGTGGAAGTGAAATAAAATAGGGAACCAGTAACTTGGGTGAAAAAAAACATCCATCCATCTGTTCATTCGTTTCCTGCATATCCTACGGGGCAAGAGGTTCTCGGTGTGCCTACGGTATGCCTTTGTTTGCACCGGTGCTAACCAGCCACATTAATGTTCAGTAATTCATCGTTGTACAACAGTACATGTCTAAACTGTATGTGAAACAGTTTTGATCACAAGTACAAAGGGGTATGTTATGGATCCTTGAAGTCAGCTGGTGGGAGGACGGAAGAAAGGTGGGTAAAAATAAAAACTTCCGCCGCGTGGTTGGAGTTGCCTGGTATGTGGCTACATAAATGTATGCATGCTCGAACTCCTTTTAACGCTGTTAGTGAACGCATACACATACGATTGTGTGTGAGTGTGTGTGTGTGTGTGTGTGTGGTGTGTGTGTGTGTGTGTGTGTGTGTGTTTACAAGGCATCACATCCGAGAACTTCGAGGAGGTGAAGAAACTGTGCATGGAGACCCGCTTCGAGAGAGGCGTGAGAAAGGCGGCACTCATGATGTACTGGAAGCTCAATCCAGACAAGAAGAAGGAGGTGGCGGTCAACGAGCTGCTGGAGAACGTGGGACAGGTCCACACGCATCCAGGTCATACGCACGCACGATTATTTATTTATTTGTTTTAGTTGAAGTTGCTAATACACAGCCATCAGCCATGAGCAGAGAAGAACTAATGTAACACCAATGTAAAAGGCACGCAAAAAAAATAAAAATACATATACAACACAGTTATATAAGTACCCTCTAAAAGTCTTGAGGTAACAGTATTTTTAAACCTGATTTCTGACCCTCTCTTCCTCCTCCGCCCACAGGAGAGCCAGCCTCGCCGGGCCCCCTCTCCAGCTCTGCCCAGAAACAGAGGAGGGTTCTGGAGAGCCTCGTCACCAGTGAATGTAGGTTTTTGTTTGTTCCGTTTTTCCAGGCTGAGCGGCATTTATATTGTGGGAAGTAAACTTTGATTCTTGGGGATGAATGTAGTCCATTTATAATGGGATCATTATCAACCTCAAACCTGTCAATGTGTATGAAACTGTTAGAATTATTTTATAAAAGTGTTGTGTTATTACTGTGAATGGGGACTTGGGCAGAAAGGTGGTTGTCCGAGCTTCTCTCTTAATTGTCAAAATTAAATTTGGCCATAAGTTAATGTGCCTCTGCCCCCGCACCCCCTTGTGTAGCCAGCTCCCACATGGGTCTGGACGACTTTGTGGAGATGACCAAGAAGTACGCTCAGGGCATTGCGCCGTCGTCGGTCATGGCCGGAGCGGGAGGCGGCGATGATGACGATGAAGCTGTAAAGAACCCTGACGACCTGCCCCTTCACCAGAAGGTGAGACGAGGGACGAAGCCATCACGAAGCCATATGATTGATACAAAAAAAACAAAAACAAACAAACAACAGAAATGACCTCCTCGTTCGTCCCCCAGGTGCTGAAGTTCCCGCTGCACGCGCTGCTGGAGATCAAGGAGCATCTGATCGACTGGGCGTCTCGCGCTGGCATGCAGTGGCTCAGCGCCCTCATCCCCACGCACCACGTCAACGCACTCATCTTCTTCTTCATCATCTCCAACCTCACCATCGAGTTCTTCATCTTCCTCATCCCGCTGCTGGTCTTCTACCTCTCCTTCTTCTCCATGGTCATCTGCACGCTCCGCGTCTTCCAGGTATGAACCAGAAAGCTGTTTATTCTTTTTTTGTTGCACTGTAATTACAGCCATGTCGTTGTCAGTGTCGGTCAAGAGTGATAGATAGGTTGATACAGGCATGGGGAAAAAAAAAAACTTTTCTCGATAGCTGTGCTGATAATTGTGTTCCCCCGAGAAATCTTTACAGATTTTTGACCTTTCATAAAAATGACTTAGGTCTCAGTAGGTGTGGTAAAAATTTACTTTTGGTTCCACCCACCTTCCAAAACCCAATTGAACCCCCTGTCAGGTGAGATCCAATAATGGAACGTGTTCCTCTACAGAACTCCAAGGCGTGGGAAAATTTCAGGGCCTTAACAGACCTGCTGTCCCGTTTTGAGCCAGGACTGGACCTGGAACAGGCTGAAACCAACTTTGGTTGGACCCATCTGGAGCCCTACCTGTAAGCACTCCTTCCTTCACCAATGTTGCTTCGAATTTTTATAAAATTAAAATTCAATTTTTTGCCTCCTGTGATGATAAATAAAGGATGGGATGTGATGATCACTGACAAGTGGCTTTGCTTTCCAGGTACTTCCTGTTGTCGGTGGTCTTTGTGGTCTTCTCCTTCCCCGTGGCCGAAAAGTCCTGGATCCCGTGCTCGGAGCTCGCCACCGTCGCCCTCTTCTTCACCGTCACCTCTTTCCTCAGCCTCCACGCCTCCGCCCAGCTCTTCGCCCGCAGGGCTCTCCTCACCGAGGTGCTCTCGGGGGCCTGCTCCCTCACCCGCCTCCTCCCCGAGTCGCTGCGGCTCCTGCGGCTCCTGGGGGCCACGTGGGTCCGCGTGCCCCTTGGGGACCTGGTGGCGCTGAACCTGGGCCTGCCCTGCCTCCTGTACGGACACCTCTTCTACCTCCTGTTCCGCATGGCCCAGCTGAGGGGCTTCAAGGGAACCTACCTGTGCCTGGTGCCGTACCTGGTCTGCTTCACCTGGTGCGAGCTCTGCCTCGTCTTCCTCCACAGCTCCTCCGCCATCGGCCTCATCCGCACCTGCGTGGGCTACTTCCTCTTCCTGTTCGCGCTGCCCGTCCTGTCGCTGGGCCTGGCCGCCATGCTGCTCGTCCAGCTGCTGCAGTGGTTCCTGGCCCTGGAGATCGCCAAGATGGCGGTCACACTGACGGTGTGCTTCGTGCCCGTGGTGCTGCGGCTGTGGACGCGGTTCAGCCTCAACCCGGTCACGGTGTTCCGCTCTCTGTCGCGCAGCAGCGTCGTCAAGCTGATCCTAGTGTGGCTGAGCGCCGTGGTGCTGTTCTGCTGGATGTACGTGTACCGCTCCGAGGGCATGAAGGTCTACAACTCGACGCTGACGTGGCCCGAGTACAGCAACCTCTGCGGGCCGCGGGCCTGGAAGGAGTCCAACATGGCCCAGACCCAGATCCTGTGCTCGCACCTGGAGGGGCACCGCGTCACCTGGACGGGACGCTTCAAATACGTGCGCGTCACCGACATCGAGAACGGCGCGCAGTCGGTGATCAACCTGCTGCCCGTCGTCATGGGCGACTGGATGCGCTGCCTGTACGGCGAGGCGTACCCGGCGTGCGTCGAGGCGAGCCGCGCCGCCGCGGAGACCCAGCCCCTCCCCGCCCCGCCCCCCGCGCCCGAAGACGCCCTCTGCAAGCTGAAGAAGCTGGCCAAGCACCGGTGCCACGTCAAGCGCTTCGACCGCTACAAGTTCGAGGCCACGATGGGGATGCCACTGGAGCGACGCAGCCGCAACGGGACCGCCGTGGAGGACGAGGACGCCACCAAGGACATCGTGCTGCGCGCCAGCAACGAGTTCGGCCCCGTGCTGCTGCACCTGAGCACGGGCAGCCTGGTGGAGTTCAGCACCGTCCTGGAGGGCCGGCTGGGCTCCAAGTGGCCCGTCTTCGAGCTCAAGGCCATCGACTGCCTGTCCTGCGCCGGCGCCCGCGTGCCCGTGCGCCGGCAGCTGAAGATCGAGCAGGACTGGAGGTGCTCGGCGCAGGGCGCGCTGCAGTTCGCCTTCGATTTCTTCTTCAACCCCTTCCTGACGGCTCGGCTGGAGGATGAGCCCAGGGCCCGGGGGGATGCAGGGGCCACGGGGGCCGCATAGCACGCTTTGTATGTTACAGAGCTCGGTATTAACTTGGTGTGTGTGCTATTTACAGTCCAAAAAAACATGCTGATTGTAAACTGGGCATTTGTGGAGTGTAGCACGTGGGACAAATTAAGTGTTGATTCTAAGATGTGGGATAAAGACAATGATAATAATATATTAAGTTGAAAAAAATAAAAAACTGTGTGCTCCATAACAGGATTTTATGGAATGGTTGATCTACTTTATAAAAACATGGAGATGTGTGTGTGTGTGTGTGTGTGTGTGTGTGTGTGTGTGTGTGTGTGTGTGTGTGTGTGTGTGTGTGTGTGTGTGTGTGTGTGTGTGTGTGTGTGTGTGTGTGTGTGTGCGTGCGTGCGTGCGTGCGTGCGTATTGTCTGTTGTGTTTGTCACTTCTCAGCCAAAGTGAGTGCGTTTCCACAAACCACTGAAGTATAGATGAAAGACAACAAAAGGGAGGAATATAATTCAGTATCACAATGAGTCACTATTTTAGTTGAAACTCATGCATTCAAGGTCATAAATGTTTCAAACCCATTTGTTTCCGATGTTGAACCGGGATTCTCTTCTAAGCTGCTCACATGGGAACCATTTCAGATTTCATCAGAAATATATATATATATATTTTTTTCTTTTTTTTTTTATGCAGTTTCCTTTTTATCCCTCTCATGTAATAGAACACCGGTTTTGGATCCGGATGTCTCTGATTTTCAAGTTAAAACACATCTGAGTGCCTTATAAGACAGAGTTGGGTTTGATACAAACAGTGTACAGATATTTATCGCGAGGTTTATTTGAAATCGCTTGAATGATTACCTCTGTGACTGGTCCGTGCCATTTTCCTGACGTGAAGAAACAAAAATATTTCAAGAGTTTCAACCTTTGGATGATTCACCTGCCTCATAGATTACAGAGCATTTATTTCTTCTCTCTCAAGTATTTAAAGGATCGGTAACCATTTTTCAACCCGGGCCTCATTAAAATGTTGGTTCCCGTCATTTCTAACGCAAACTGAGCGTGGGTTGAAAAACATCGATCCTATCCTTTAATGTGCCTCGCAAAAAAATGGCATATTTAGCTCCTCTCCTCTCTTCCATCCCTGCTGTGCAGGGTTTTGATATAAATAGAACCTATATATTTAGAAATGATAGAACGTGCTTTCCCTGAGAGTGATGCTGTGTTTTATGTTATGTATTATGTCACCACTGCATTCTTACACTGTGAACCAATAAATATTTAATCGATTATTTTTTTGTTTGTTTCTTTATGTGTAAATCAAACGCATACAAAGGAAGGTGTTCACTCACTAAAAACCTACCATTATCAAC
>NC_137199.1:14722307-14984807 GCF_960531495.2 Zeus faber | reverse complement strand
CACACACACACACACACACACACACACACACACACACACACACACACACACACACACACACACACACACACACACACACCCTTGTGTGCGTGATCAAATTCTGCCGAAAGTGAAGTATTCCGTTGGTTCTGCACTGATGAAAAGTGCCACGTCTGGCACGGAAACAATCCAATTATCTTACAAAGGACTTGAAAACTCTTAGCACCATTCGATTCTGAAAGATTGGCTTCTTCCCACAATGCATTTCTCTCACAGCGGGAGAGATGCCGCTTGTAATGAAGCCCGACTAGCGCCGGCCCACGGAGATACACAACGGCCACGGCCTACATTACACAATCCCTGCTCTTCTCAGGTGTTCCCCTGCCGGCCTGGTAGAACTACAACAGCCCACGCAGAACAAGATGGAGATGCAGCCTTTTCTAACTACGCTCCCAAGCTATGGAACAAGCGACCAAAGACTATTGGAGAGACAGACTCTCTAGGCGCTTTCAAGCGAAGGACTTTCAGCTCTGCCTTCAATTAGTCCTCTTGGTTGATTTAGAATTGATCTTTTAATGCAATTTTCAATATTTGATTTGATTTGAATATTGTTGGTATTTGACTTTTATGCTTCTATTATTCTTTCTTCTTTTCATACAGGAGAACTGAATGACTGTGTTAAATGGTTCATCTTCATTGCTGTATTTAGCAAGCTTGTTGCTGTCACGACAATAGACATTTCACCGCGAACTGAGAAAAGTGGACTAAGAAAATAATTTGCTGAGCAACGGTTGTGATCCTTCCTGGTCTCAATTGATGACCCCAAATCTTATTTGAAGTATTGTACTTTGTAAATGCATTTTACTTATTTGCTTTGCTTTTATTGTTATTATATGATCATGTCGGGTATGAAAGGTGCAACACAAATAACAGTTATTATTATTATTATTATTATTATTATTATTATTAATAATAATAATAATAATAATAATAATAATAATAATAATAATAATAATAATTATTATTATTATTATTATTATTATTATTATTATTATTATTATTATTATTATTATTATAAAAAGAACAAGAAGAAGAAGAATGCAGCATTGATGTTTGCTATAAATTGGCACAATCTGATGGAGATTGAAAAACATTTCCCAGTAGCATCATGGAGATAATCACTGTCAGTAAACATATCTGTTGTACTTCGTACTGGCTTCCCAGAACCAGGATCAGTATTTCAAATGTATTAGTTATTATTTTTCTTCCTCTTCCTAAACCCTACTACTCTTGCAGAACAAACATATATTGATATATTAAAAGAATATAATGTAATAAATTCATCCATATATTCAAATTTGAATATATTTTTCTCCTCGTATATCTACCACATATTTTTCTTTTAATCCAGAATATAAATACATTACTAAATTATATATTTTTCTAAGCATATACCATATGTGGTCAGAAAGTTAAGTGGTTATAATTGTTATATTCCCGAAGATATGGAAAATATATCACTACTTATATTTTTCAAAAAGCATAAATATGATATTCCTTTTAAGCATGGCCATGTCATCCCTTGACATTAATGTTTAATTCAATTTGTCGCTGAAAATACGGTGAGAACATAGAATGTCAGACATTTGATCTCCATTGTATGAATATATTTTCATTGCATAAGGATAGAAGACATTAAAAGCATAGAGACTAGTAGACCCCCACACACACATACACACACACACACACACACACACACACACACACACACACACACACACACATATCCGACCTGGTAGGTCTCCAGGGGTTTGCTCTCCATGTTGAGGTCCCACACCTTGGCGGTCAGGTAGTCCCTGGTGAGCAGGTAGCGACCGCTGTGGCTGAACTTGACGTCTGACACAGAGGAGATGATTTCGGAGAAGAAGGAGCGGGCACTGGGGTCCTCGGGCTCCTCGAAGACTGCACCGGAGAGGAGAGGAAACAGAAACAGAATGGAGAGAGACCGGTGGCTAATTACAATCAATTAATGGGAGTCCTAGAGAGAGAGAGAGAGAGAGAGAGAGAGAGAGAGAGAGAGAGAGAGAGAGAGAGAGAGAGAGAAATAGAGCGAGAGAGGGAGGCAGATGATAAAGGAATAGTAGGGTTGTTGGAATGAGAAGCTTTGTACGTGTGTGTGTGTACTTCTTACTGTGTTTATGTGAACGCGTGGGTAAAATTGCCTGCCTGCATGTCACAAAAGAGTCAGAATTTACTTTCTGTGTGAGAGACAGCTCATATAAAGCCTTGTGTGTGTGTGTGTGTGTGTGTGTGTGTGTGTGTGTGTGTGTGTGTGTGTGTGTGTGTGTGTGTGTGTGTGTGTGTTCACAAACAGAAAAAGAAAAGGGACACGTGTCTCCCTCCATGTTTGTCACCCGTTTGTGTGTGAATCCCAGCGGGGTGTGTGTGGGTGTGTGTCTGTGTTGGGTGTGGGTGTGTGTGGGTGTGTGTGTATGTGCTCACGTTTGGAGTGCTTGTCGCACAGCGCCGCCTCCCTCATGTCACAGAGGCGCAGCGTGCCCTTGCTGCTGCTGTACACAAACAGGTTGCAGTGGTACGGGTGGAACTCCGCCGCCGTGATCACCTCCGTCAGGTCCTCCATGTTGGCGGGCTTGATGTCCACGATGTCTGAGAGGCGGCGTCCCGCTCAGGGCGACAACGACACTAATGCCGACGTGGCATCGAACGCAAGAGCCGGCGGCGGACCACACTCGCTCTACTACTCTACCGGAGCGTAGAAAACAGTGCCTGAGCCTCGGTGTGCGCCTAGTGGAGTACATCATACTCATGTTGAGCACTCCCTGCTAGAATACATTTGGTGAAGCAAAACAGTATTGAAATATTGATGAATGCTTTTGAGAATCTGCAGCTTATTAAACACCAATCTTAAATATATTCGCTGCAAATCCATGCCGTTAAGGGTTAAAAATAAAACATGATTCTGATATGGACCGAGTGATGCATTTAGGGAATGAGAAAGTGAATGGGTTATCGAGTGAGTGTGCAAGCCAGTGAGTGAGCCATTCACAAGTTCATTCATGCATTTTTGACTGGATGCCTGCCTGCCTGCCTGCCTGGCAAACTGAATAATTAACGGACTGATCAGAATTTTGTATATTTAGGAGGGGAATCCACAAGAACAAAAGGAATTCCGTGACATCACAAGCGTGCGTTAATGTAAATGTATACACATAACCCAAATCGCGGCAATGATTTAGGGCGGCAAATAGAGCACGGCGGCATAACATAATGTCAGTAATGCATCTTAAGGGGATTGGGGGACGAAAAAGTGAATCCATATTCAGATAAACGCAAAAGAATATAAATCCTCTCTCGCCGGCATTGGATTGGCTGTATCGCGTCCTCCCCTGTTGAGCTGGATTAGAACCTAGAGAAGGAGTTGAAATATTTATGCAGCCTTTGAATTATTCATTAAGCTATATTTTCTCTCCCTCTGAATAATATTACCCTCCCCCCATGGCCGCGTATGTCTTTGTACAATCTGTAAACAAGGAAAGGCTGGCACGGGGTTATGGAATATTGTCATTTACTTTATTTGTATTCTGTATGTGTCTGCGTGGGCGTGCGGTATGTGGGCACTGGGATGGATTACATCCTCCCAACGCCGTACCACACGCATGAATATTAATTGTGTGTGTGTAGTCTGTGCATTAGGAAATGTATCTTCTGTCAGCCGGCTCCCTCGAATGTATGTGTTTTTGTTTGTATGCCCTCTCCCCCCCAAATCCAGAGCGAAGGCAAACAAAGGATACTGAAGCTGCGGTCGGTGATGCCCAGGTGCCACAGGTTGATCCGCAGGTCGTCGGCTGACATGTAGGTCTCGCAGTCGGAGTTGACGGAGATGGAGTTGACGTGGTAGGTGTGGGCGTTGGCAAACACCCGGCGGGGGCTCACCTCCACCATGAGGTCCATCGGCTTCAACACCGGCACCTCGGAGTAAAAGAGATGGAGTGTGGAATTACACACACACACACTATTGACTAACATGTGATAAATAAGAGAATTTAAAAGAGGCGGGATGGACGGATGGATCAACACATGAGACATCCTGGAAACATTAACACACACAGACACACACACACACACACAGACACACACACACACACACACACACACACACACACACACACACACACACACACACACACACACACACACACGGTTAAGCTTTGTTATGCACTGGTCTGGAAAGAACACAATCGAAGTATTATTCCCCTATTATTTCACTTTCAATCTCCGTCAGAGCTCATGTTTCTTTCTTCAGCTGACCATGTGCATATTTCCAAAGAACATACACACGCACACGCACACACACACACACACACGCACCTTTGTGCCACTGACCCACTTTTGCACATGCAAACACATCTGTACCCACTGACCTACTTAAGCCATCAAACCTACTGAGTCTATGAATGCTAGAACAAACAGACAGAGAGATACATACAGTACATAAACAGACAGACAGATACTGTACATACATATACATACGGTCATACATACGTATATGCAGTGAAATTATAGATAGATAGATAGATAGATAGCCAGACAGACAGACAGACAGACAGACAGACACACACACACACACCTGTAAGGAGGTGACAGTGGAGACGTCCTTGATTCGTCCCTCCTCATCCTTCAGGTTGTATCCCTCCGGCCGCTTGTCTCTCTCGCTCACCTTCCACAGTTTAATGGTTTTATCTGCCGGACAGTGGAGGGAGACAATTAAACATCTTCATTTTCCATGCGTGAACCACAGAGATGGCAGACAGCAGCTGTCTCGTCATGAAGATGTGTGCGGTGTGAGGAGGTTGGTGCAATGTGGGCTCTCTGATAAACTAGCTCCAGGAGCTCAATTTGGAATTATTAGGCTTTTGGGTGATAAGAGGTTTTGCATGGGGATCAAATTTGCAGTCTTTGCAGACCACTGTCCTGTTTTAGGAGAGTGGTTCCCAATGTGGGGTTCAGAGACCCTCGGGGGTCCTCCAAGAGGCTCCAGAGGGTCCCCAGCAAAAGGACTACTAGTTCAACTTCATTATATGCAAGACATTACAGAATGTACAATAATGACTGTTTTGATTATAGTTTCTCTGTTATCTCACTAGCTACCCTAAGTTTATGTCATCACCAAACAATAAACCCTGGGGAAACTGTCGTGTTTTATTGAATAAACAACAGCGGGGGTTTCAGGAGAGGCCATGACTTTGTTGCGATGCTGGCCCCGCAATTTTTCCCGGCTGAGTCATAAATAATAGAGCACTTATACAAATCAATATGGGGGGGCCTCTGAAGGATTATCTCGGGGCCTTTCAATATTGCCATGAACCTCTGAAGGTACATTGATCACGGGGCCTCTCCTCCAGAGGGGGGAATAAACTAAGAATGCACCCTTAAGGCTTTTTATTGCTGTTGTTGTAATTCAGGACTTGTAAGTATCTTATAGTATAACATCTGTCCCTGTACGTCTGTTACTTCAGTACGTATCACTACAACCTACCAGCTTCTGTACAGGTTTCTACAAAACACACCTTCTGAAGTAGAAGACATTGGCACTAGGACCGTAAATAATTCACATGTTTTTTTCAATATTTTAGCTCTTTGGAGAAAAAGAAGCCACCTTCTGCTATCTGGCTGGAAGCTACAATAGTCTTATATCCCCAGCCATATTGCCTCCAATAGGTTCCTCCTGCAACCCTGGAAATAACCCATTATTAAAGCCTGAGGGTGTTACAACACCTAATGTTTTCTGAGGTGAAAATCACGGTGTGGTGAAGAATTATTGTTGCATTTAGCATCTACTATGTTTAGAATTCACATCGCCTCGATGCAATGGAAAGCAAAGTTGTCAATTCAAACTTTGACCCAGTTTACCGCTAATCTTTCAAAGGCCAGACAACGATTTTACATGGTGATGTAACCGGAGATAAAAAGGGATTTCTCCCGCTCTTTCGACTAAAGAAACGCTCTTCCATGATGATCTCAGGGGCACGGGAGTAGGGGGTACACTGGAATGTTTTGTTTCCTCCGCTTTCAAGTATAACAGTTATAGAACGTCGGCATCGTGAGGGGTAGGCGTATGGGGCTTCAGTCCCAAATGCTTTATGAATAGCCCCTGATCTACAATAGCCCTGCAGGGCCGGCTCTGCACCCCGATATCTCCCCATCTGACGGTACCGACTGTGCCCACGGCGCACCAGCGATCGTGACACCATGATCGGTGTGCTCTTATTTTAGATGTAGGTTATTTTATTTTACTCCGTTTCCTTATGGAACGAAACAAGCACCGCGCATGATGCAGACACGTTCTCCGTCACTCTCTTACCACCCTCCCCTCCCGGCATGTCCCGCCACTACACGGTACAATCTGTGCGCCCATGAGGTATCACCTAGATCGCTTGTCACGCCTTGTCCTGGCGCTTGCCATGTGTGTACGGCTTAATTAAGTAAGGTGCGTAAAAGGACTGGATTGAGAAACCCTGGTCACAATGTAATAAACTCTGAAAAGAATAACAGCATAACGTAATATCCTGTGTATGGTCCATGTCCATCCCATCCAAGTGGGGGGTCTGTAATACCGTTGGTTGAGAGGAGGAAGTGGGCGGCGTTCTGCTGCGGAAGCCATCGGATCTTGTTGATCTTCTCCTCGATTTCCAAGCTCTTGAGATAGTCGAACTCCGGCTCATGGCTCTGGAAGGTACTGTAGACGTTGTACTCTCCCTGGGAGAACGGCTCAGACTTACCCTGGAGGGGGAGGGCGGGGGAGAGACAGAGAGAGGGGGCAGGGGATGAGCGGAATAAAGCAATGATGATAGGTAGTAAGATTAGAAATGATAGACGAGAAAGGGAGGGGAGTGATGGATGGATGGAGAAAGAAGGAAGTACGGGAGGGAGAGAGAGAGAAGGGAGAGAAACTAGGGTAAGAGTAGTTTTCCAGTCAGTCTCTTGACTCTCCTTAGTTATTTTCGTTTTTTTCTTCTTAGCAGCCTGAATCAGCGTATCATCGTCCTTGAGGTGACGCTTCTGCAAGCGCGTCATCAAGTTTGTTGAATGAAAATTTCAGGTGCTGGCGCTGGTCCCCAATAAACCTCCTGTAGAAATATTTAATTTGTTCTCCCCCTCTTGGAGTAGTGATCAGTTGTTCATAGACCCAAACATGATAAATAGTTCTCCAAAGAGGGGGGTTGGTGGTGGTTCTCTCTAACCAAAAACTGTGCCCTTGTGATTCTACAGGTCGCCCACAGGACAGAGTTATTGCCTCAGTTCTTGATGATTTAAGAATTATTAAAGAGTTGCATTGCAGGTTGAGAACTTGAACTCCACTTGCAGACTAACTCTGTCCTGGATGCAATGGCATACAAATACTCTGTGTTGTATGCCCAGCATGCTGACAGCACAGGTTAAAAAAAAAAAATAATAATAATAATATATATATATATATATATATAATATATAATTTTTTGTATTTAATAGCTGACATTATGGCAATTCCCACCCATGTCCTATGCTAGTTTATAGTTGCCGTCATGGTAACGCCGCATGTGGCTACTGTTGTTATCACCTGACCTACTTTACTTCTCTTTACATTGAATTGCAATGTCGCAAAAGCATTAGATTCCATGATATTTCAGGCTAGATTTGTGTTCAGGGTTGTTCGTGATGCCGTATTGCTGCGCCGTACTGTTGTATACTGTGCTGTATTATCCCAAACACTACCTCACTCTATTCACATTCACATGCCACTTTAATTCACATGCCACTTTAAATGCACATATCTGTATATACATAGGCATATTCCTTCTATCTATTCCATTTTATTTCAATTAATTTTTATTGTATTTTATTCTATATATTTTTATCTTATTCTATAAGTATTCCACTTACTGTATTACGTTTTAGGAGTCAGTTAGTCGGTCTATTAGAAAGGAATTTTCTACTTTTTATTTTATTTTTTATTTTTTCCTAGGACATATTGTGTGCTATCACCGGGTGCGTTGCAATACATTTCACTGCATATATGTATGAAAGTATGTATATGTATGTGACAAATAAAAATTTTGAATCTTGAATCTTGAATCTTGGATGATCGAATCAGATTATTGATCCAAATCTTTTGGATGGTATCGGCCGATACTGGGTTTTGGAGCGTGGAGCGTGCATTTGCGTGTTTGTATGCGTGTAGAGCGATGCCGTACTTCGGACTCTCTCTGGAAGATGACCACTCGGCCTCCCTTGTCCCCTGTGGCCAGGAGCTCTCCGGTGTGGTTGAACTCTACGGTCGAGATAATGTCAGCTGCGCGGGGCACAAGGACGAGGAGAAGGAAGAAGGAGGGGGAGAAACGGAGAAGGAGGGATGAGAGGAGGAGAGAAACACAAGAGGATAGCCATTAGCTGATGGCACATTATCATAACATGGTAACATGGTTTGGTTACGGGTCACTCCACACTGACTCAGCACCGGACTTCCATGATGCGCATGGAATTAGATTAAATACGCAGATTAACGTATTGGAGAAAATAAGCTCTAATGTAAATATGTTTGCAATTATGCCTGAAAAAACGTACCAATACGATGCGTGTATGATATAATACAGGAGACTTGTATAATTGTATGATGTGCGTACTGTATGTGCTAAATATATGCACCATAACATACGTAGGTGTGCATTTGTGTGACTGTGTCCCAGGTCAGGTTGGATGGGGAAGCGCTTTGGTTGAAAAAGAGTTGACTGTAATAAGAATAGTGGATTTGTATTTATTCGAGAGGCTGAAAAGTGTGTGTGTGTGTGTGTGTGTGTGTGTGTGTGTGTGTGTGTGTGTGTGTGTGTGTGTGTGTGTGTGTGTGTGTGTGCGTGCGTGCGCGTGCGTGTGTGTGTGTGTCTGTGTGTGTGTGTGGGGTAGATTTGTGTGTTAGTGTGTGTGTTTGTGAGGTAGGTGTGCGTGTGTTTGCGCGCGCGTGTGTGTGCGCGCGCGCGCGCGCGTGTGTGCGCGCGCGTGTGTGTGTTTTTTCTATCAAACCTAATACACTCAATTCTTCATAGAGCTCATCTGTCATCTTCTCTCTCTCTTCCTATTATCTTTCCATCTCTTCGCAGCTCCGTGATCTCTCTCTCCCCTGCCTCTCCCTATGTCTTCATCTCAAGCATTCGTTCTCCAACGACTCGAATTCTCTCTCTCTCTCTCTCTCTCTCTCTCTCTCTCTCTCTCTCTCTCTCTCTCTCTCTCTCTCGCTCTCTCTCTCTCTCTCTCTCTCTCTCTCTCTCTCTCTCTCTCTCTCTCTCTCCACAGCTCCCTCCCCCAACCCTCTATTTCCTTCTCTCATCTGGCATTGCATACCTTTTCATCAGTTTCAATCTCTCACTCTGTTCTGTTGCAAGCCCATCCTTTCACCGTACCGCTTAATCCTCTCACCTCTCTCTCTCAGTCTCTCCCTATTTCCTCATCCCTTTCAGTCAGTCCCTCTCTCTTCCTTTCGCCATCCTCATCCCTCCCCCCATGCTAGAGCACGGTTTGGCTGGATGCTGAACGTGTTGTATTGCTGATGGGGGAATGGGGGGGGTAAAAACAGGAGGTGGAGGGCTTCCTCCGATGAATATGCGTTGCCATGGTAACAGGCTGAGCCAACCACAAGCGGTGGCGGTAGTAACGGCGTGAGCGCTACGTGGCATTCATGGAGGAGAGGAAGTGGGACCCATCAATCCCCGCCATTTGTCCAGAGGAAGGAGAACGTGGCAAAAACCGTAATTACCGGTGTAATTGCGCGCGCGCGTGTGTGTGTGTGTGTGTGTGTGTGCGTGCATGTGTTGCTTTGTTCACGAACACACATTCTGACCAAATGTCACCGCTGTAACGACGGGGCTTTAAAGTAGCCATGGCCATGGCTACACACGCAGAGACGTGCTCTCAATACAAATAAACACTTCAGATAAGGACACGGACGTGAACACACTACAGAGTCAGCTGAGGACACTCCCCGAAAACGACGGCGACGCGGAGAGAGCAAAAGAGAGAGAAAGAGACAGAGAGAGAGACAGACAGATAGAGAGAGAGAGAGAGAGAGAGAGAGAGAGAGAGAGTGGACACAGCGACCGTGTCTCCATTCACACAGAAAGAGTCAAGCTCAGCAAAACCACAAGACCAGCGCTCAATATCGCTGAACAGCGCCAACTGCACTCTCCCCCACTCCCTACTCCTCTGTGTCCATTAGCTTCCCTTCCCTCTATCTTTAAGGCTCCCTCGGTCATCCATCTATCTATCTATCTATCTATCTATCTATCTATCTATCTATCTGTCTGTCTATCTATCGATCTATCTATCCATCTATTTATATAGTACACACATACTCGTTTAAAATCTGAAATTTGCATTATCACCAATGTGGGGTCCTCCATGTTATATACTCTATATTTTCATACACACACCCACACCTGTGTGTATACTTACTTTTGTCAGTGTACTGACTGAATATGTTAACAATACGAAATAAGAACACCCCCAAACACCCTTCAAACAACAGTTTCAGGTGGAGGATTTCTCTGTAGACAGTCGTCTCTCTCTCAACAGGCCTGAAATTGCTCAGTCACAAAAAGGCGAGAACAAGTGTGTGAAGTATGGAGAAAACAAAAACAAAACAAAAAAAACCCTGCTTCATCTCACAGTGAGTGAGCCTGTCCTCTCGGATGACTGTACATCGTTTTTTTTTGCCAAGCAATGTTTTAACCAGAGCTTAAATTTTTGAACTTTAGGTGCTAAAATCTGTTATTTGTGTCCATTGCAGCAGGAAGCGCCATAAAAACACATTAAACAGCGCATAAAAGGGAAAATACACTGGAGGTGACCTTTAAGGATAGACACAGTGAGCACGTTGCATACAGGCAGTGCCGGCTTTTAGGGGGTTTACTGATGTGCCACCCCGCGTGCTCCTGCTCGGCTGTCAGGCCCCCGGCAGACCCCCCGCCGTGCAGATATGTTAGACACGCGCACACACACACAAACAAGAACATGCTTACATGCAACACAAAAATATAAACACAAATATACACACCAATGAGAAAGTCACACAGACACACAAATGACAGTAGTCATTTATTCATATAGTGACACATGACCATGGTACAGCTACACTCAGAACTCGGGCGCACACACGCACACACACACGCACGCAGACACCCACACACACACACACACACACACACACACACACACACACACACACACACACACACACACACACACACACACACACACACACACACACACACACACACACACACACACACTCACACACACACACACACAATACCAGTGGCAGCAGATGAAAGAATGCTGCTATCAATGGGGAATCTCCATTAAGCCCATCAGGAGTAGATCTCATCTGTGGCCTCCAAATTGGCCGGGGCCGCCACTCACTCCCTCACTGAAGAGGCTCTGATTCAGACAAAAGCCACAGAGAGGAGGGGCGGAGGCAGGTAGAGATGTTTTTTTTGGGGGGGGGGATTAAGGAGTATGGGGAGGGGGAATTCTATTTGTTGTTCTTTAATGGGCGACTATGAAGGTCGGTTGGGGGTTGGGGGTGTGGGGGGCAGTGGACGTCCTACAGTCCCAATTATGGATCTCAAGTCTGGGTAAACACAGGGGCCTTATAGCCCAGCCAAAAACACACCCTTAACAGCCAGGACAAACCAGCTCTCAGCAGGAGACGGTGTGTGTGTTCTGTGTGTGTGTGTGTGTGTGTGTGTGTGTGTGTGTGTGTGTGTGTGTGTGTGTGTGTGTGTGTGTGTGTGTGTGTATTGCGAAATGTGCAGACGCCAGAGAAACCAAATTTCCTGTGTACGTGTGCACAAGTGCATTTGCTCGATTACCCTCCAAACAAATAATAGAAAATGACGTGAAAGAGGGGAAGGAAGTGGGGCCAGGGTTGGCTATATGAAGACGTTTGGGGCATCTGGAAATCTGGCATGTGCTTTCGTATGTGTGTGTGTGTGTGTGTGTGTGTGTGTGTGTGTGTGTGTGTGTGTGTGTGTGTGTGTGTGTGTGTGTGTGAGTGTGTGTGTGTGTGTGTGTGGCGCCGGCGAGCTGTCATTTCACCCAACGAGCACATTATCACAACGCAGCGTGGCTGTGGTTTATGGCCAATGTACAGCCGGCACCACGCTCCAAAACAGCTCTAATGTCAAACAATCGAATGTGAGGAACGTTGGGAATAATGTCCGGACCATGAGGAATACTTCACGCTGAGAATTTTAAATCTGATGCCCAACAAGAATTGGGAGTAGTACGAATTGCTCCCGGATTTTTTTTGGAAATGCTGTAGTCCCTCACGTGCCCACTACGTTCGAGAGCTACCACACTTGATGGACACAACACAGAGGACAACATGGAGAAGGAGATGGGGTGGGTGGGGCGGGGTGGGGTGTGACATGTGATTTATTTGGACATGTCGTCGTAATTTTCCTTCAGAGCCTGAAATTTAATCTCGAATCGATGAAAATTGTCATCTGTTGACACTGATTTTCTTTTTTTATATTTGCTCAAAGCCCTGGTCTGAGATTAATTTGGATTTCAATTAATTTGTGTTCCCCTCCGCACATACATGAAAGGACATGCCACCAAATGAAAAGATATTAGGGGCTGAGCCCTGTTGCATCCAATCTAGCTCTGCTCCAAACGCAGATTATGTATCAACGCCTCATAACTGTGGATGTGTAATCCCATAATCAGCAGGATATAATGGAGATTATTTTCTCTCTCTCTCTCTCTCTCTCTCTCTCTCTCTCTCCCTATGTTATACGTTTTATGTTATGGTATGTTATTTTTAGGTCACATCAGTTGTTAATCACTTGGTTTACTGCTTATCTTATTGTGTGTCGTTAACTTTGAGGTTTATTGTATTTTTCCCATTTTTTCCATATATTGACATTTTCCTTGTTTAATATTTCTATTTTTATTGTATTGCTTTATCATTATTTTGCTACTTGCTCTTGATGTAGGCAACGTCTTGTGTGAGACAACTGCCATTTCCATTCTGGGATAAATAAAGTATCCATCTATCCATCCATCTATGCATCCATCCATCCATCCACCCATCTATCTATCCATCCATCTATCTCTCCATCTATCCATCCATCCACCCATCTATCCATCCATCTATGCATCCATCCATCTATCCATCCATCCTGTATGTACCTGTATGTCTATGTTTGATGCTGTGTGTGTTTGTGTGCTAGTGTTTATGTGTGTTTGCGTGTGGCCAAATAAGTGGGACAGTCATGCTGTAAATGTAGACCAGGAGTTTTAGTAAGTAAAAGGTATTTTAGGAAATCACACACGCGCGCGCACACACACACACACACACACACGCACAAGTCATTTAGACTGAATATGAAAATAGAACGCAGGACTATGAAAAATTGTAATTAATGCTATATGGAATAATAATAGCAATGAGACAGTAAAAGGTGTTTTCAAATAATTGCTGTCTCTCGCACGCACACACACACACACACACACACACACACACACACACACACACACACACACACACCCACACACACACACACACACACACAGGCTACCAGTGTGGTACATACACCAAAAACACTCGCCATATCTAATGTTAGAGCGTTAGCAGCGTTGGGCGGGAGGGGGTGGGGGTGGAAAAGGGAGAATGGGGTGGGGGGTGAGGGGAGTTTGCGTTGGGGGGGTAGTAAGTAAGGATAGAGCATCACACACCTTCAGTGTAAGAGGCAAACGGCTCAGGCTCCAGAGATAGGGTAGTGATGTCGGAGCACAGGACCTGGATGGGGTTCAACATCCTGGGGGAGGAGTCCGGGGTGGAGGAGGGGTTTGGCGGGACGGGGCGGAGCTCTTCAGGCTATAGCCAGGAGCGGCCCTGCAAGAGGAGTAAGGGGAGGAAGGGTAGCAAGGAGGCAGGTTTGGGGTTAGAGGATGGCAGGGAGGGAGGGGTGGGGTGGGGTGGGGGCAGGGACGGAGTTACTACGCGAAACACCACCAACGGACGTCTAAGCCTCCCCACAAGATGGAGTCACATGATCCTAGATCTAGGTACCGCTGCAAAGATAGAGGGAGAGAGAGAGAGAGAGAGAGAGAGAGAGGGAGGGATAAGGGACAAAATCTATCTTATTTTGCCTTTTCTTTTTACTAATAACTAACTCCTGTTGCTGAAGAGCGGTTTGCTGTCGGTCCCGCATGAAGGTAGACATGGAGGGCCTCCGGGGTATTAGAGGGGAGGGGGGTGAGGAGGAGCAGGGGAGATGAAGGCAGGGAGGGATGGTAAGGGATGTTAAGCATCGCTCCCCTGTAGGAATTCACGGGGGCTGGAGAGAAAACCAATGGGAAGGACCTACGGCGTGTGCACCAAAACACTCATGTGTCCCGATCCCTCACGTGTATGCAGAAGCACACAGGGTACAGAATAAACATACAAACACAGATAAACACACACACACACACACGCACACACACACACACACACACACACATAACGCACACGTCAAAAATGTGACTACAACTGTGAGCGAAAGCCGACGAAAACTGACTCGGTGTGGATACAAGACACAGGAGTAAAGGGAGACACAAACACTCACACAGCAGCATAACACACACCACATCAACAACACACACACACACAGACACACACACACACACACCCATCTCTATCCGGACAGAGAGACATTGTGTTTCGAGCCGGCCTTAAGGTGCAGTTGAATAATTGTTTGGCAAATGCAGCCACTCCAGCTCAGCCACCACCAGGCCAACGCTGCGATTCTACACTAGAGGACCGATGCAGGGTGGGGATGAAAGGAGAGGCTTGGAGGAGATAGAGAGTATGAGGAGGAGAGATAGGGGGATGGGGCAAACATGGGCAAAGGTAGAGAGCAGGGGGGCAGAAGATAGAGCAAGAGAACAGCTGCTGATGATTTCTAATCATCCTTCTGCACTTTATGCAACCATATTTTTTTTTAATATGGTCTCCTTGTGTTGGAGAGTCCTGTAGGAGCAATATGTGTGCGTCTGTGTGGCCTATGTGTGTGTGCGTGTGTGTGTGTGTGTGTGTCTGAGCATCTGAGCACATCCACCTTGGGGCTCGGCACTCATCAGTAATTCAACCTGAATAATGGCCTTGTCTGCCCGAGATGTGTGGAATAATTAATGCTGCCATTATTGGTGGGCGGAGACGAGCTGTCAATCTTCCACGACCCGCCGTGGAAAAAAAAAACCAACAAGAAAAAAAATTAGTGTTTATTGTCACAGGGGCCGTTGCTATGGCGATGGTGAGCGGATGGTTCCAGGATGACACACTTGTCAAAACTACTTTTTGGAGGAATTGGTTTGAAGTGACCGAGTGCATATGTCATGCACACGTAGATAAACCAGCATAGGGAATAGAGACAGACTGAGAGATGGACAGACAAACAGGTAGGAAGGCCAACCCACAGACAGAATGACAGACAGACAGGGAGGTGTGCAGGTGAGATTATTTGGTTTTAACAGGGCAAATGACAAAAGGGCTGGATTTCAATAATCCAACGGGATTCTAAAACCTCTGGAATACAAGCTATAGCTAGTGACGCTAATTTCCATCTGATACCCACGCCTGCTACTACCCAGGAGGAGGGAGACTGTGTGTGTGTGTGTGTGTGTGTGTGTGTGTGTGTGTGTGTGTGTGTGTGTGTGTGTGTGTGTGTGTGTGTGCGCGCGCGCGTGTGATTTTTCTATTAAGATGTGATGGATGGTATGTAATAACGCTACCAGTCGAAAAACCTGCTTGATGGACAAAATATCCGGTCTCTCTAACAAGCACACACACACACACACACACACACACACACACACACGCACATACAGAAGCCCTTTCACATAAACACACCACACACCCACACACACACACACACAGCGGATCAATTCTTTCCTGCAGTGTAATGAAGCAATGGTGTTACACAAGGTAAAATGTGGTTACACAAACACAAACAGCCAAAGGAGTGGGGATGAACGCAGGACAATAGAGCTGGAGAAAGATTACAAGGAAGAAGGATGAGAAGAGAGAGAGAGAGAGAGAGAGAGAGGGAGAGAGAGCGAGAGAGAGAGAGAGATAGAGAGAGATAGAGAGAGAAGGGGAGAGAGAGAGAGAGAGAGAGAGAGAGAGAGAGAGAGAGAAATGCGTTGTCACCAGATCATTTACTTTGAGGAGAGAGGAGAGTCAGAGTCTCTACCGTCCCAGAGCTTATGGAAGATTAGGATTTCACCCGGAACACAAGGTCTTGTTTATTTGACACAGGAAAGCCTGTACTCTTTTTCTTTCTCACACACGAACGTGCACACCCACACGGCCACACACACACACACACACACACACACACACACGCCCGGCCACACGCACTCCGATACTCCAGCTCGCCAATACAGCCTCACATGGGAGTTACGCAAGTGACCGTAAAGTTAAACGTGCTTTCTCCTGCACCATGACTGACGCATGCTCAGACCGACCCAACAATTACCAACAACGCATTCAAACCCCTTTCATCCAAACATGGCCACGCAGACAAGACAACACACAATAACAGACACAAACCAACACACACACTCACACACACACACACACACACAGCCAAAACCTGCTTACCTTCAGTCACATAGTTGTGGTCGGGGAGGAAGCCTCGGTGGTGGGTGAGTGTCGGGACGGCGTCAGTGTCTTCGCCCATCAGAGGGGCCTGAGGTAGCACCCGTTGTGGGGGAGCCGTGCGGCGGTGCTGCTGGCAGACGGGCGGTAGTGGCGGTAGTGGCGGTGGTGATGGGGGTGCCGGCCAGCGCAGCGCCCATGCTGCTGCTGCTGCTGCCGCTGCTGCTGCTGCTGCTGCTGCTTCTGCTGCTGCTGCTGCCTGCCTGGCACCGCCTCAGCACAGGGGCGCAGAGCCGGCCATCCTGTCTTCTGGAGGAAAAAAGGAGAAGAAGGTGGGGGTGACAAGCGGAAGGGGTAAAGGCCAGGAGGTTTAGTCCACAGAACTGCTTCTGGGGAACGAGAGCCAATGGGTGGGCAGGTGCAACGTCCATGCATATGTGCGCATGTGTGTCCAGGTATGCAGATAATGTGATTGTGTTTCAAGCCTTTCAAATGACTAGGAATGGCGCTCGATGGATTTCCCAGGTGAAGTGCCCGGTTGGCCAAACGGGGCCCATCACGAAACACTTCTCCTCTGCCTCCTCCGCCTCGGTCTGACCACATACACACACAAAATACACGGCGAAACATGTGTGTCAAAACATGCACGGCGGACCGATGGCTGTCTACTTCCGCACGTACGGATGTTCCGGGAGCATCAGAGGAGGAGGAGAGTGGGAGGGGAGAGACAGAGAGAGGGATGAGCACCGGCCCTGGTCTGTGTATCTGCAGTGCTGCTGCTCCTGCAGTGAACACACACACACACACACACACACACACACACACACACACACACACATATGCATGCAAACACACCGAGCCACACACACACACATAGAGCCACTCACCCACTCACACACGGCTGCCTCTGGTCAGGTATTCCTCGGCGGATCCACCATAGATGATGTCTCTCTCTTTCGTTTACATGGGAACGCTCTCTCTCTCTCTCTCACTCTCTCTCTGTCGGTCTTTCTGTTCGTCCGTGCTGTTCCAGTCGTTCCGGTATAGAGAGAGAGAGAGAGAGGAGGGGAAAATCCTTCCGGCCGTGTGTTCTGCTGCAGTCTGAGCTCTGGCGTATGTGTGAGGGGTGGTGTGAGTGGTGGAGATGGAGAGAGGGGGAGGGAGGAAAGAGAGAGAGAGAGAGGGGGTGGATCTCTCCTGCTGTGCTGGTACGTGTTCGATGCATCACAGCAAGTTCCGCCCACCCACCCCGACCAATCAACGAGGAGCTGAGCCTTGCCTGACCACTGACTGCAGGTGATTAAAACATGGGAGAACGAGATGGAGAACGAGAGAGAGAGAGAGAGAGAGAGAGAGGGAGGGAGAGAGAGAGAGAGGGAGAGAGAGAGAGAGAGAGAGAGAGAGGATAGAAGGAGTGAATGCATTCCTACCTGCCACGAACTGTTGTCATACGAGATCAGAATTTGAAAGGATGGAGGAGGGAAGTAGGAGGAAGTATGGAAGTATGGAATCAAGTACAAAAAAGGGTCGCAGAGCAGAAGAATGGAGAAATAAAACCCAGTGAGAGTCCAAGGAGAGAGAGAGACAGAGAGAGAGAGAGAGAGAGAGAGAAGGAGGGAAATAACCTGAGCTGAACAAGCGGGGGATGACATGACGGCCATAGTTAACGATACTTACACACATACATACACACGCACACACACACACACAGAAATCGGCTATAAATCATATGAATCTCCGTCTGAGCAGGCCACCATGAAGGGGAGCAGAAATCAACACAGATTGAGGGTGACAGAGACAAACACACACACACACACACACACACACTTGAGGCAAGGGGGAAAGGGGGTGCCAGTGACAGTTGGTGTCATCTCCGTCGCTGGCTGTCTGCCACCAGGCTTTAACGTCGGCCTTACCCCCACAGCGGGGAACGAGACGAGCTGTTTATCTGATTTAACCCAAAAGTACGGCCACGCCCCCCACACCCACCCACCCACCGCACACTCAGCACATCAAGCCATGCTTTCCCTCCCAACTCAGCCCATCTCTGAGACCATCCCTCTCACAACAACCCTCACACACACACACGCACACGCACACACACACACACACACACACACACACACACACACACACACACAAAGCATTATGGCACCCTTGCCCCTGATGATTGTCTTGGACTTCCAGGTTCGATTAGCAGTCAGGGTGTTGAAATTGAAATTATTATGTAGTACTATATTGTATATGGGTTTCTCTATTTAGTTTTGGCTGTAATATTAGTCTGAGGTTGTGTCTTTATTGTCAGATAGATATGCTATACACTGATCAGCAACAACATTAAAACCACTGACAGGTGAAGTGAATAACATTGCTCATCTCGTTCCAATGGCACCTGTCAAGGGGTGGGATATGTTAGGCAGAAAGTGAAGTCAGTTCTTGAAGTTGATGTGTTGGAAGCAGGAAAAATGAGCAAGCATAAGGATCTAAGTGATTTTGAAAAGGGCCAAATTGTGATGGCTAGGCATCTGGGTCAGAGCATCTCCAAAACGAGAGGGCTTGTGGGGTTTTCCCAGTATGCAGTAGTTAGTACCGAAAAAGTGGCCCAAGGAAGAATAACCGGTGATCCAGAGACAGGGTCCCGGGCGCCCAAGGCTCATTGATGCGCGTGGGCAGTGAAGTCTAGCCCGTCTGGTCCGATCCCACAGAAGAGCTATTGTAGCACAACTTGGTGAAAAAGTTAATGCTGCTTTGATAGAAAGGTGTCATAACACACAGTGCATCACAGCTTGATGTGTATGGGGCTGTGTAGCTGCAGACCGGTCACAGTGCCCATGTTGACCCCTGTCCACCACTGAAAGCTCCTACAATGGGCACAGAAGCATCAGAACTGGACCATGGAGCAATGGAAGAAGGTGGCCTGGTCTGATGAATCACATATTCTTCTGCATCATGTGGATGGCCGGGGTTAGGCTCCGATCCAATCAAAGCATCTGTGGGATGTTCTGGAACAACAAGCCCGATCCATGGGGGCCCCACCTCATAACTTCCAGGACTTAAAGGATCCGCTGCTAACGTCTTGGTGCCAGATACCACAGGACACCTTCAGAGGTCTTGTGGAGTCCATGCCTCAATGGGTCAGAACTGTTTTGGCGGCACAAAGGGGAAATACACAATATAAAACTGGTTATAAGTGGTGGTTTTAATCTTGTGGTTGATCGGTGTATAGTCAGGCTAAGGCATACGTACTGGCACACAAATAAGCACACATGAAGACTACCAAGACATAATCACACACATACACACACTTCTTCAATCTGACTACATTATCATCATTGTCATAATTATTATCATCATCAGTACTCGTGCAGTGTGTGCTCGTCGACAGGCTGCCGTGCCTGACCCTGGGACCGTGACAACCCCGGGTCCGTCTCCCATGGCGACCACGCCAGCCAGTCAGGGAGGCTCGGCTTTGGGCCGGGCCTGTCGCCTTGGTCATAACGAACTCCGCCACACTCGCGCAGACCCAAGGTGTCGTGGGTGAACCTCAATGTTCTGCTGTCGGTCTTTCAACATCAAGGCGGTTTGATTGACTACCCACAACCTCAAAGAGGTGAAAAGACAAGTCTTAACGGTAGCTATTACGAAAAAAAACCCAAAATCTGCATCTTTTGGATGAGGATGAGACTGTAAGCCGGAGGCGGCGCTCCACTATTAAGGAATGGCCGCAGTGTTTTAAAATGCAGGGACCTGGACGCTCCCTGAAGGGGCTCAGAGGTTTAGATGAAGAGTTGCAGAGCTGATGAACTGGCTTCCGTCCAGACCTCCCCCCCCCCCCGGCCCTTGCTCCCTTGCGCGCACGTCCACACACACACACACACACACACACACACACACACACACACACACACACACACACACACACACACACATGCACGCGCACACACACTCACAATCACAATGGTTCCCATCAGAGTAAGAAGAACAATTGAGACCAAATGAAACACGATGAAGCAGTGATTCACTGGTAATCTGTTGACTCATGGGTGACTCATGATTGATTCACAAAGCGGTTGCTGTGTAAAGAAATCACAAATCGAAAAGCCTTTAAATGTGTTCAAATGTTAAATGTGTGCAATTATTAATATTTCTAAATAATCATCTCTGTATCTATCTATCTCTCTCTCTCTATATATATATATATATAGACATTTACTGTCTAGATAATGATATATGTCACACTGTACTATCAATCTATCTATCTATCTATCTATCTAGATATTTAGAAACGTATACGTATATAGCTTCGAGAGAGAGAGACAGGGTGGACTCGTAGGACCCCCCCAACGAGCAGCATGATAATGATCGGGCGTCACCATTCATCAGGTGCAACGATGCGTCCAATCAGGCGAGGTGATGCTTGCGACTGTCTGTCTCTGTTGACCTGCTGCTCCTCTTCCCTTCCACCCCCACTCCACGGCTCTGACACAGGGTTGCTAGGCAACCTCAAGAGCACGCACACACGCACGCACGCACGCACGCACGCACGCACGCACGCACGCACGCACGCACGCACGCACGCACGCACGCACGCACGCACGCACGCACGCACACACACACACACACACACACACACACACACACACACACACACACACACACACACAGGCATGTTCTGGCAGACTCAGGATGCCAGGAACTCTGGAGAAGGAAGATAATGAAGTCCCACTCCACCTCCTTGTTGCGCTCTGTCTGTTGTTTCCGAAATGTGAAAGGACGGATGGAGGGCTGGAGGCGCTGCCATCCAAAAGTCCATCTGCCTGCGGTGAGGATGCCACTCAGCAACACTGGACCTCTGACCGTTTATTTGCGCCGTGATTACCCATATAAAAACACCCCAACACACATACAGCACTATGAGCTGAAGCGAGCGAGATTTGACATATATACAAATGCACAATCACGCCAATGCAAACACATTCCATCTCAACACTTCTTTGTCATACTTTCCCCATAGCCATGTAATGAAATATGGAATCATATATAGGAAAAAAATGTAGGTGGTAACTCTTATTAAAGTCAGGATTTTGAGTTAAATTTACATTGTGAAATTAGGCTTTCTGATCGTGAAGTCTGATAACCACGTTTTGTGTGCCTGCGCAAAGGGCTTAATCAGATGAAAGTTAAAAGCTCTGCACTGTCTCCCCAGCCTAACACTATTAGCACATTAAGCAAGTGCTTAAATAGAGTCAGCAGACGATGGATCATCTCGGGGCCCTCGGCAAAAGGCGGCACTGTAATCCCCTACAGGGGGGTTTCACTACAGTAATGGCAACCCAAATGAAACCGCAGCCCCTGGGGAGAAGAGCAAGCGGGTAGATCATAAGCAGCCTTGGGGCGACACTAAACCCATTAGCTTCTACAGAAGCTTAAAAGACGCACTATATATGCACACATCAACACACACATTTGGATACACACTTAAATACAATGGTCTCTGTTAAAAAATAATATATATCAATTGACGTGAAATATAGCCGGATGCACATACACACACACAGGCACATAGAAATTAGCCAAATGGCCATGATTTAAGTCCCCTTGTACTCCCTGCTGGGTTTGAGTAGATATTTCTTTTCCTTCTTACCTCTGTATGACATGTTTTGGGAAGGAAAACACCGGATGTAGCTGTTGCGCGTGCATGCGTACGTACGTGCGTGCTTGCGGGGCGTTTTAACTCTTGGAGGAGTCGTATTGGTGATGGAATGACCCCATGGGGAAGGAGGGGAAGGGGTCGGGGTTTCCATCAACATGCAGCAGCCCAAGGGGTGGGAGAAATAAAGTGATACAGGGCAACGTAAGAGGTAAACAGAACATTGGAAGCTAATCCCTGATGGACCACAGAGTAATAACACGATTGCCCCGGTAACCAACAGTTAATGGGACGCTGTAGCCGGCAGGGAAGTATAGATATCATAATTGGACCGACCGGGAGGTACAGACCAGGAGAATGTGCAGAAGAACCATGCTGGGAAAAAATAGTCATATCTTACACTGAAGTAGAAGTATCAAGACCAGAAGGAAAGGGTACTCTAGTAAAAGTTCTCCATTCGCGTTCAACTCAAGGGGAAATATTAAAATACTTGATATTACGTCTATTCGGTCATCAAGCACGTGTTCATGACATGATATATTTTTGTGAGGACCACTTCCATCCTTCATGCATTGACATCTATTGGTTCAGCTTAAGGTGTTGATTGTCCCATATTGATTGGGCCAGTTGTTGTCTTCAGCCTCAAACATAAAAAAAATGACCCCCCCCCCCACAAACTAGTGTTCCGGATAAAAATATAGTGGAGTAAAATGCAAGCTTTTCGCTTTGAATGTCGTGGAGGAAAAAAGTCCCCTAAAATAGAAAATTACATGAATTATGAATTATTTTGGACCCTGAGGTAAAAGAAAAAAAATCAGGCCCCCCAACAGAATGTGATTCACTATCTCTGACATACATGTTTTATTTATCTTAACTACTGCAGATAGCCGTACTGGCATGGTCAACTGCTCATTTGTTGCCTTTCCTTCAGCGCAAAGCTGCTTAGACCAGAAAGGAGATTACACATGCCAAATATACAAACACAAAACACAGTAAAGCTTGTGTGAACCTACACACACACACACACACACACACACACACGCACACACACACACCGCAACGACAGAACCTATTTTAAGATTTTAATCTGTCTATAGCTCTGTCTGACCCGACTCTTCGGTTTACACATGACGGCTCATAAATGAACCTTAAAGATCTGTGGGAGCCTGAGGCTTTGCTGAGCGTGGAATCCAATTTCCTTTTTTCCATCCGTGTTTTCCCCTTCCACACTGACCCGACCCCTGGCTCACAATATCCATAAAATGGAATTCGACGGAATCATTAAAATCTGAAACCGGTACACGGGTTCTCTAACTTCTCCCACATTGTTCATCCCGCGTTGGACAGGTCGCCCGGGGGTCACCTGGGATGTATTTCGCCGTTAAAACAGCGCTTTCTTACTCCAGAAGGGAGGCGGGGAACCTCAGGGAGGGAGCTGCGGAGATAGGTGACCTTGTGGGGGAGGGGGGTTGAGGTCACTGGTGAGTCACACAGTGTAACACAGACTCAGCAGCCTTGGGAATACCTTGACCTTGTTTGTTGTCAAGAGACGAGAAACAAATGTTCAATGGATGTCCACAGCTGATGATACCCCCTCGATTTGATGTGCACCGGCCCCCCCGAAACCCTTATTTGACGAGGTTCCGTCAATGTGACCCCAAATCTGGGAAGATTTTTACTGTCAAATCATAACTAAGTCCAAAATTCAATGCCTGTCTATACTATAGTAAGATTCCATACAAGTGTGGTGAAGTGAACTGATAAAAGGGCAACTCCAAAAGCTGTGCAAAGTAATAAAAAAAGGATATAATCCAGAATAAGTATGAAATGAATGGATGAATGAAAGAATGAATGAAAAGTATAAGCAAAAATACATGAGCACAAATTAAAAATCAGACAAAATATAAAGCTATATTTATTTATATAACTAAATACATACACACACACAGACAGACAGACAGACAGACAGACAGAGTACTGTAAAAAGAGATAAAAGTGAAGCTATGATTTAAAGAAGGCATCATTACATTACATACATTCTCTAATGATGCTAATGTCTCGTAAATTAAGTCATGTGGTAGTTTAACTATTAATAATTTTGCTGGACCTCCCCTGGAACCTCTTGAAAATGACCACTGGACCAGAGGGCATCGACCAGCATTTTTCCCAACGGCAAAACAGAACATTAAATTGAGGCTAAAGCAACGCATGGAACTTGGTCTGGGAGACATAAGTAAAGAAAAATGTTTTTACCGTTTTGTTACCAACGGATACAGACCAGAC
This sequence comes from Zeus faber, assembly GCF_960531495.2. NCBI lineage: Eukaryota > Metazoa > Chordata > Actinopteri > Zeiformes > Zeidae > Zeus > Zeus faber. Next base: position 14,960,199 of record NC_137199.1, on the reverse strand, counting down.
AATCAATCAGAGCAACGCAACGTGTGACGTGTGTACGTCACACGTCAACGTGTAGCGCCGGGCAAGGGAGTTGGTCAATTAGAGTTTTACCAAATCCTGTATTAGAAGTACGGCAAACACACCTTTCTTATCCACAAAAGCTTTTTGGAGGAAATCTTTTGTCCGACAGCGATTTCAACAGACCGTCGCACGTCAGCGGCAGCCATCTTGGTAAGGTGCGTCAACGGCGCTCCCCTGCACCGCCGTCGTATCAAACCCGCCCCGTATTAAACGGTTGTGAATGACCCGACCCGGGCCAGGTCGGGTGGAAAAGTTTGAATGGGAGGCTGGACACTATCATTTTAAATATTATTTTATTTAATTTTCCCCCCCGAAACATTCTTTGCGTGCACACCAGAACCATGAGGACAGAAGTACCTACCTCCGTAGCTTAAGGAAACATCTCTCTAAAATCTATTTCCTTCCACTGCCCTGATTGGACGCTTCTCCAAATGGTGACAACACCGCTCCCTGGCGGCAGCCATGTGGTAGTACAGCAACAGGGCGAGCGGATAGTTCAGTTGATTAAGAGATAAGATAAGATAATGAGAATGTAATACTGTTAAAGACCTTAAAGGAAATTTGAGACAGATTTTTGAACAAATCACTGCTGTAACAATCAATAAAATATTGCAGTTAAAGATGCACCAAGTTAATATATGGTCTCTGAGTTCCCCGACACACATTTCTATTAAAGTAGTATTAGGTAGAGACAGGGTAGGTCATCAACTAGACAATTCTATGAACTATTATAATATACGCTACTCACAAAAAGTTAGGGATATTCGGCTTTTGGGTGAAATTTCCGGATGCACTATAACCTTTACAGGTGAACTTAATTTCACCTTCTCTAAACTTTTGAATGCACGTGTCCAACTGTTCAATGTTTCAGTACTTTTTGCACAACTTGCTGTTCTCTAACAAGGAGCTGAACGGAAAAATTCACAACAGGTGTTTGATCCATGAAACGACCAATACATTTCCTGGTTCAATTAGAATTGGTATTTAAACAGTCCTCTTCATCATGCTGTTCACATTTATGATATCATGAGACCAAGACGACACCGAACAACTGATCAACAGTACCTCACCATTGTGAGGCTTCAAACAGGATGTTCTCAGAGGGAAGTGGCCACTGAGCTTAGAGTGTCACAGAGTGTCATCAGCAGGTTGCAACAGAGATACAGAGAGACTGGAAGAGTCACAGAAAGGCATAGAAGTGGACGTCCTTTGGCCACATCCCACACTGATTAGTGCTTCATTGTGAACAGTGCCCTGCGGAACCGGATGATGATGCCACTCAACTCCAGGCACATGTAAGGGAGGTGAGAGGCACCCAAGTGTCACGTCAGACCATTCAAAACCGTTTACATCAGCGTGCTAGACAACCTGCAAGGGTACCTGACCACACCACCAGGCACAGCCATCGTCGTCTTGCATGGGTCAGGGAGAAGGGACGAGGGACCAGTGGCCTCAGTGCTGTTCTCTGATGAAAGTCGATTCATGTTGAGCAGAAATGATGGCTGCCAACGATGTCGGACACGTCAAGGAGAGCACTATGCATCAGCCACTGTTGTCACCAGACGAGCCTTTGGTGGTGGTGGTGTTACAGTGTGGGCAGGTGTGTCTAGTCAATACAGAACTGCCCTACACTTTGTGAATGGTAGTGACAAGGCCATACTACCTGAATAACATCATTAATCCAGTCATTGTGCCCCTGCATGAACAACACAGGCCTCATTTCATCTTCATGGACGACAATGCTCCAGCTCATGGAGGTCGCATCATTAGGGAACGGCTGCTGGAGACTGGGGCACCTCAAATGGAGTGGCCTGCACTTTCTCCAGACCTGAATCCCATAGAAAACCTATGGGATCAGCTGAGTCGCCGTGTAGAGGCTCGTAACTCTGTACCCCAGAACCTCAATGATCTGAGGGCCGCCCTTCAAGAAGAGTGGGGGGCCATGCCTCAGCCGACAATAAGTCGACTTGTGAACAGCATGAGACGTCGTTGTCAAGCTGTAATTGTTTCTCAAGGCCACATGACAAGTTATTGAGATATTGACATTTTGTTGTGGTAAACCCACCACTGTTGTTGGCTTTTGTTTCTATAAATTGTTTGAGATGAGGAAATTACCATTGCATGCTTCTACTTAAATGCCTTACTTTCATGATAGATCACTGTAGCGTGAATTTTTTACATTTTCCATAAATTTCACCCGAAAGCCAAATATCCCTAACTTTTTGTGAGTAGTATATATTAGTTTCCTTCAGGTTGGATAGCAACGTTAGTGATTAGGATCTGTAATAAATCTAAGGTCTAAATATAAAGTCTTAGGGTTAAGTAGGAGGACTTAAAACATCAAAAATGTTGACTATTGCAGACAAAAAGTAAATATTGAAAATAAAACCCCATAAATTAAAAAAATGGTAAGGCTCTTGTGATTGCTAAGACCTAATATTTGTAAAACTGAATTGAAGACAGGAAAACTGGAAAACTTAATAAGGAACATCTTTCTCTCCCGGTAAGGCTTTTTTTCATACAGATGCAGCATTTTATTTTTTTCTTTACATGAACAAAAACATGGATCCACTGGAGAAGTACCATTGTTCTTTAAAAATACCATTATGTACTTGTTTTAATAACAAAAACAGAACACTCTGTTTTATAGTACAGTCAGTACAAAATAAAGTCGGAGGAAATAGATAAATGCTCACAAATTGTAAGGAAGAAGCACGATCCTACTTCTGCATGCCACATAACTATTTAACCACTCCGGGAAGTGTAACGATACAGACTTAGTATTTCCTGTTACTGTTTCAGCGAACATTGCTTAGTATATAGTTTTGTCTGTATAAGTCTCTGTAGTAGTGTGCTGTTTTTTTTCCATAAACATTCACCAATACTGAAAAATAACACACTAAGATTGATTGGTCCTGGGGACAAAAAAAACTATTAAATTAAAGCCATGTTATCCCTTTCATAGACATACCAATGAAAGTAATCTACAGTGTAGTAAAATGCATAGATCCTTTAGCATGCTCTAAAGTCTCCACACTGAACCACTAAGCATACCATGTATGATACCTTACCCACTTTACATGAAATTAGTGAGGGATGGAATGATACCAATTTTCAGGCCAGTGGGTACACAGAAAGACAAAACAGAAAAAAAAACACAAGAGATGGCCAATTGGCACAGTCTACTTCAGTTGGTAGATGTTAGTCTGCAGTTTATAAATCAGCTAAGAAATTAGTGTTTGGAGACATGCTCATTTTTGGAAGAGCTACAGCGTGCGCAGCCTGTCCACAGAAAACCTACTATGGGAGTGAAAACCCGGTATGACTGGCTATAATCAATTTAACATTTTACTGCCACTGCAGAACATTCTGAGATGTTTACTGCCACAACATTGCATGCTGTTGCGAGCTTCAAGCGAGTCAAACTTTGCTGTTATAGTCAGGCTGCAGGCATGTTCCATTTAGCTCACTAGCCACCGAGAAAATAATGATTTCATCTAATTGTCTAGTTTGCAGCCTTCGTACCACCCCAATCCAATCACAAAAAGGCGCCATTTTCTCAGAGGCTACATAGTCGCAGCCAGCTAGACATCAAAAAAGGCATAACTTGTCCAAGATGCAAAACGCTTCTACATACGAACGATCATAAGTTTATCAGGGGTGTTTGTGCAATAGTCTGTTTTGGAGAGAAGCCTTCTTAAACTCACTAGTCAACTTGTGTGCAGTGCCTGTGCCGTCCCTTCTGGCCAAGGGACGATCTGGGAGCCGCTTGCACAATGGACCATGAGCATTGCAGTCTCACTCTTGAAGCATTGTGTTGAAATATCTAGCTTTTGGAACTTCCCAAAAGAGAAGTCTGTCGACACACATAGGCGTGTTCGCATCTCTAACAGAGAAAAGTAGATGAGATATCATGGTCCAATGTTCCAAACTCATGGTCTAAAATACATAATATGGATTAAAGAAAGTAAATGACTGTAGCTAGCCTGACGTCGCCAGACCAATTCCCAAATGTGTATTAGTCCGGAACCTCTCCACTCGTTTTCGATTTCCAAGGGGCATTTTCAACGGGCGCAGATCATAATGTCTCTGGACGCAATTAGATAGACCTACAACCAATGAGAGCCACTAAACGTGTACGGTAGCGCTGAGCGACGGGAAAAACGGCAACCAGTGGGCCCAGCTTCCTGTCGCAAGTATGGTGAACACATCTTATCAACAAAAGCTTTAAGTGAAGTTGTTTGTTCTTTTAGAGAAAATGCTATTGCATTGGCATGCTATTTGTTCAATACTTCCACAATAGCGGATTCAAGAGACTGTATCATATCAGCGGAAGCCATCTTGGTAAGGTGCCACAACGGCGCTCCTCTGTATTGTCATCATATCAAACTAGCCCCATGTTAGATAAACGGTTGCGATTGGCCCGACCCTGGCAAGGTTGGGTGGAAATCAGTTTGAACGGGAGCGGGGACCAGACGTATCTGCCAGAGCAAATAAAACATTCAGCTCACAGATTCATCTGGTTCGCAGGCTAGGTTGGAGTGTTACAACATACCTTATATAGATACACAAAGTTGAGGATTCTGAATCTGTAGTGAAAAGTGGTATCGGTCCATCCCTACTTGAAATATAAAATGTTCACTTAAATGTACCACATAAGAAACGCTTGATCAAATCCAATCTGGGTCTGCTTCATTAGGAAACATCAAGGTTTTCGTATTTTTTTGTTTTGTTTTTTTCCTGCAGAACTAACCGTTTCCTCCCCAGATATTTCAAATGGGATTGGGGCCCATATCTGGCTCCGGCTGATCCTCCATGTAGTAGGGGTCCCCCTGGTGGACTCTATGGTTGTGCACCCTCAGGTTCCCCCTGTGGGCGAACCTCTTTCCGCACTCAGTGCAGGCGAAGGGCCTCTTGCCCATGTGGACGTCCCGCTGGTGGGCCCTCAGATTCCCGCTGCGTGCAAACCTCTTGCCGCACTGAGCACAACCGAACGGCCGCTCGCCTGTGTGCGTGCGTGTGTGCACAGTGAGCTCGGAAGGCGTGAGGAAGCTCTTGTCGCAGAACTGACAGGGGTGGAGTCTGACTCCCGTGTGCCGCAAGAGATGCCTGCGCTGGTGGGAGGGGTAAGTGAAACACTTGGTGCAGTAGGGGCAGGTGTAGGGTCGCCCGTTACCCCCGCCAGGCGCTGGAGGGTGGCCGAGGGCATGTGTGTGCCGCAGCGGATGTGGCTGCGTGTTGGACTGTGGCCGCAGAGGGTCTCTGTTGGCGAAGGAACCGGTGCGCCTGGTCTGAGGGATGGGGCCCCTCCCACCCCTGTCATCGCGGGCTCTCCAAGGCGACGCCCCCGGCTGGGCTTGGGACGGATCCTGGTGGTTCTCCCTCTGCCCGGCCACTGGCCCTTGTCCCGGATTCTGGTTCGAGTTCTGGTTCTCTGGCTCCTGGTCCAGGAAAGGGAAGGAGGAATCGTCTTCCTCGTTGCTGGTTTCGTCAGAACCGAAGCCTGGGCGGAAGCAGGGAGGGTCGGCTCCAGTGCTGCTGCTCGCAGGGCCAGCGCAGCTGGTTCCCTCCGCCTGGAGGTTCTCCAGGCCAGACACTCCGCCCCGACTGGTGTCCAGCCCTGGTAACCACTCCCCTGGCTGGGCGAGACTGGGGTCAGGCCTAGGGGAACAGCGTCCGCTCTGGGAGATGGAGAGGAAAGGGGCAGAAGCCTGCTCCTGGAGTCGTCGGTGATCCGCGCTACGACTACCTTGATCCCAATGGGATACTGCAGGGAAATTGGGAGAAAATTAATAATAACAATGTATAAAATGGAAGTAGTGTTGCTAATAACAAAAAGCCACACAGTCCACTGGTTCAAGATCAATTCCTGCTGCTTACATTTGGCCTTGGCTTGGGTGGCAGATAGGGGGTCTACCTGCCCCTGTTCCCCAGCAGCAAGGCTTCCCTCCGTGGTTTGGACTGCCATAGGACCTGGGGTAGGCCGTGACCCTGCACGCTGTAGGAAATAAGTAGTGTATTGCTATTCTGCAAGCAGAAAATCAATGAGGGTTTTGATTTTGATGCATATTTTGTATACAGTTCTGACCTCATGCTTTACTGTGGCTCCATCGTGGCTTGTGGTCTCTTCTTTCAGTCGGCGCAGACTCTGAGTGTGCCCATCCACGGGGTCTGCCTGACAGGACAAATCCTTAGTGGCACTCGGTCCTGTACAAATAGTGAGAAAAAGAGTTCAGAGTGGAATTGAATTTGAGAAAAGAGGCCTGATAATCTGAAATGGGTGCACCCAGGTTATAATTGTCTTTTGATCTGTTTTTAGCTTCTTTTTTTTCCTCTATGCCTTTATTCTTCAGTGCTTTTTATGTAATGTATTGTATGACTTATGTAAAGCACTTTGAACTGCCCTCATGTATGAAATGTGCTACAAATAAACTTGCCGTGTCTTGTGCTTCCCCAAGAGAGAATAAATTCACCGTCCATGACTTACTATGAGATTTGGTGTACACAGTGACAGTAAAATGTCGGATTTGCATGTAGGATGCAAATTCAGGGGGGGGCTTTGTGGTAAAATAATCCATGTTTTTAAGTCAGGTCTTGAATGACAGAATGCAGGGGGTGTCTTGAATTAATTACCTGCAGCAGTGCCAGCCTGTTGCCTCCGACAGCTCTCTCCTTCTCCTGCTGAAGTCTCACCCTCCTCCTCCTCACCACCGTCACCGCCGCCTCCTCCCTTCCCCTTTAGCCTTCTCTCCGCCTTCTCCAGCTTCCCTCGGAGCGTGGAGAGCTCCTGTCCCTTCTGGGCCAGCTCCGCCTGCTGCTCACACAGGCTGCTCTCGAAGATCTTGGCGATCTCGCACACGGCGGCTGCCAGCAGCGAGTCCATGACTGTGGCCAACTGAGCGTGGAAGGCACTCCTCACCGATTCCATTGTCCTTTGTTTCAGTCAGAAGTCGTTTCTAAGAACCCTATGTCTGACGACTATGACTCGAGTGCTGGGTCTCCACAGGGAATAGTTTGACAACACATAAGAGCTTTATCCCCTCATCCTTGAGATGCTTAAAACAAAACAAGCCCTGGTCAAGTATCTTTTTGTGACAGAAACAGATTGTTTCAGTCAACCAGGAGTGGTTAAGTCACTAAGCGTTAACCTGTGAAGGTTTGCAGTGATGTAAACCAAAAAACAACAATTCTTCCACCCTGGTACACACAGTTTATGTACAGACTATATTGTATATACACACGTGTATTCAAACTCGCAGATTTTGGGTGTGAAAAAGTTTATTGTTAATTTTTAGGTTTATTGTATATGGCCATTTCTTTCCATTTTTTAAGTAATGTTTTGGGTATATTTTATGTTGCCATTTTTCTATCCGTTTTAAGGTTTATTGTATGGTTTGGATAGTGCCAGTTTCCTATTGTTTATTATTACTTTAATTTTTTTTTTTTTATATATATGAGCTACTGCAACAAGCAATTTCCCTACGCATGTATGTCTCTCTATATATATGCTGTAGTTCCAAGGCAACTAAGATTGTCCAACCTCTCTAGGCTTGGAAGGACGCAGGTCCATCAATAACGTCAAAGCGAGCTGTTTCAGCCAGACAGCACAGCTCAGCGCGCACTATAATGACAAGTCCATAACATGCTAGCGAGATAGCGCGCTAGCTACAAACGTGTAAACAAGGAAGCCGACGCAGCACAAGCAGCCTCTGGCGAGCCGTCAGGCTGTCCCGCAAAAAAAAGTAATTCTTTTACCGTTAATCTTCGAAACGGCCCATTTTTCCATTTACTCGTTTTCCGTACGTCGAAGAACACCCGCTCCGGCGCTGATCGTTCGCGAGTCCGAGTGGCTAGTTCGTCGCTCCGCTGCTGGTGCTAGCAGCCAGGGCTCCAGCGGCAGAGTGGGTGATGCGCGACGCGTGAACGACTCGGATCTTGAAAATGAGCCCGGGGTCAGGGGTCGCTCTGGCAAACGAGCGGTCGAGCGGACGAATCTTCCGACTTGCAAACTGAAAGTTCTTCTTCTTCCTTTTTTTTTTGTTTCTTTCGGCTGCTCCCGTCGGGGGTCGCCACAGCGGATCATCTGCCTCCTGCACCTTCAGTTCTGCGCATATTCCTCCCTTACAGCAAATTCCAGTAAAACATTTTTAAAAAAAGGCCAGGGCGTCGTATATAAAGAATGTGACGTACTTCCTGGTAAATAAGTCAATCAAGTACATCATTTTCACGGTAGGAGACTTTAAAACTGCGAAATGTTTGGCGAGAACAGTTCGCCGCAAGCCGTCGTGCTTCTGCACCGAGTCGGACACTTGAACGGATCTTTTCACCGGATGATTCGTCCAGGAACCGAATCTCAAAAAAAAGGGTCAAAACATTCGCCACTACACACGGTGCCATTTTTGTCTCGGCTAATCTCGCGATGATAATAATAATAATAAAAAATAAAAAAAAGTGAACGAGAGTTAAATGTCGGGCAACTAAAAATAACAAAATCAAGTGAACACAATTGATTTCATACATCTCATATCATATATCCTATACAATTGAAGTCAGTTAGACCACTCACCTTACTTTATTTATTTATCGCTTTATAAAATACATTATGATTGTGATGGCAGTTTTCTGTTGATTTACAAAGTGCCATAAAATAATTGTGTTCCCCAAAATAGATAAATAATCGTGATGAATAACCGTGATCAATTTGACTAAAATAATTGTGATTATGATCTCAGCCATAATGGTGCGGCCCTACTTCAGAATGATAAACACCGCGAGACCATAACTTACACGGTAACCAGGCAGGGACGAATGAACTTCTGCATCATAGAACACTCACAGAGCCAAAGCACACTCAACCATTGAACTTTAACAAAGGGCCAACCACCCTGGACCCTAGATTTATTATTATTATTATTATTATTATTATTATTATTATTATTATTATTGCTGTCTCAATATGTCCTAATTGTCTTGTCTCGTGTATAAATTATTTGTGAAATGAAGAAATTATTGGTAGTGGAAAGATGATTTATTGTCGGATATACAACTAAAGTAAAATACAATTAAAACTCCTCATTCCTTTGCTGTACGACACTCAGCATTTTCACAGTCCAGTATCCTTGGAGTGATACTTTTTTGTATATGTGTGGGGTAAATGACACCACCAGTATCTTATTGTAGCGTCCTGGGGGTAATAGTGGAGTGCATTTCCCAGGGTGCCCCCGGGGTGAAGGGGGAGGAGATGAGGTGAAGGACCAGGGCAACAGGTTTTTTTTGGCTAAAACGTGTTTCCGGTTGATGTTCGTCAGGAGTTGTTTGAGTGTTCGCATAATAAAACACATTCTTTTTTTCTCTTTTTTTGTCATACAGAGCCGCCCCAAATCCAATAATAATAAGAATTAGAATAATAATAAATATAACACGTTCTTGTTTTACCACGTTACATTGGTGTCTGAAGTGGGATTTACGAAATGTCTACAATCAGGGAGATGGAAGAAATTCTCGAGCACCTACAATTCGGCGAGTGCGGGGCACGGCCACGTGAGAAGCTGCTTACCCCAGGTATAAAGCTACCAAGCTGTGAGTTTGCACCCCCGCCATGGAGCCACTGAGATCAAGATGACGGCGACCTACCAGTGGGTCCAGTGCCCCGCAACCAACGGTGAGTCCAACGGTGAGTCAATCACCACATCTTCAACGCCGCGGAGGACCCCGCTGCTACACAGCCATCGGCGAGAGTGACGGAAGATGGTGCCCGACGGGGCACCACTAAATTGCCACAGTTTGGTGGAGAAGAGCCCATAGAAACCTACCTCATCCAGCTTCAGCTGGCTGCGCAACTTAATTCCTGGATGGCAGAGGAAACTGCTGTTCACGTTGCCCCCTCCCTGGAAGGAAAAGCACGACAAATTCTCATAGACCTGCAGCCAGAGGAACGGCACGACTGGCCAGCCATTGAGTGGGCATTACAGTATTGTTTCGACCACCAGATTTACCCTGATGGTGTCAGGGTTCAGCTTGTCAACCACCGGAGGGGACTGGGCTAGAGCCTTGGTGCCTACGCTGCGGACCTTCACCTCTACGTGCAGGTATCCTACCTTTGCTGGGGCAACACAGGAGGAACTTGCTCTCCAAGCCTTCATCCGGGGGCTACGTCCAGAACGCCTCCGTAAACACATCCGCCTTGACGGACTGAGGACCTTGACAGCGGCCCTGACTGAAGCCGAATGGGTCGAGCACGTGTTGTGTACCAGGGAGCATTCTCCAATCGCGAGGTATCAGGTGCAGCGTGTTGACCACCATGACAGCGACGGGGAAGAGGTGACCTGGCAAGCCAGCCCTGCTCCCCCACCGCAACCTAGGGGATAGACGGGGAGGCCAGCTCTGCAGTCTGCTAGGGACTGATATCGATGCGGGGAGCCAGGCCACATCTCACACTATTGCCCGGCCCTGGCTCCACGATGTCTGGAGCCCCAGCCATCGTAAAAACTAGAGCAGGCTAGCGCAAAGAGGGGACCGCTGCCCACCCACACCCCTCCCACCAACGCCCAAGGACAGACCATCAGCTCTGGCTGGCCAACATCCAGGACTCCTGCATCATCGGACTGGACCTGTTGACCAAGTGGGAGGCTATAGTGGATGTTCCTAGGTCAAAGCTTTACCTGCGCACAGGGACTGTGACACTCCACACAAGCAGTGAAGTTGGGGCACAACAGGCCTCTGCGTCGCTGCCAGCCACCAGGGGGTCCTCCACATAACTACCAGCCACCAGGGGGTCCTCTACATCAATACCAGCCAACCACCACCTCAATGATATCACCTGTAAAGATAGACTCAGTTCCTTGCATTGACAATGCCCCGGATCACATCACTGGATCCTGCTGGTTCAGCTCCCTTAACCTCCGCAGCGGCTACTGGCAGGTGGAGCTGACACCAGAGGCCCGTCCCAAGACTGCCTTCTCCATCGGCCAGGGTCTCTGGCAGTTAAAAGAGATGCCTTTTGGCCTGTGCAATGCTCCAGCTACCTTTGAACCCCTCATGGAGAGAGTCTTGGGTGATATCCTTCGCAGCCACTGCGTGGTCTACCTTGATGACCTCTTGGCCCACGCTGTGGATTTCAACGTTTTTTGCCGTCATCCGGCAGGCTGGCTTGCGCCTCCGCCCCACGAAGTGCCACCTGTTCCAGTGAAAGACGGCTTTCCTGGGCCACGTTGTCAGTCGTGAGGGGGTGGCCACAGACCCAGCATAGGTAGCTGCGGTGAAGGACTGGCCTATCCCACAGAACATTGCAGAGCTGAAAAGCTTCCTGGGCCTGGCCTCGTACTACTGGCAGTTCGTCAAAGACTTTGCCACCGTCGCCGGCCTGCTACACTAGCTTACCCACAAAGGCCAGACGTTTCAGTGGGGAGAGGACTGTGCTCCTGTCTTTGTCAAACTCTGGGCAGCGCTCATCGAGGCCCCTTTGGTGGCCAACCCAGACCCCCATTCATTGTGGACACAGACACCAGCAACGTGGGTCTTGGTGCGGTTCTTTCCCAGGAGGTTGACCATGGTGAGCAGGTTCTCACCTACTACAGCTGCTCTCTAAGCCGACTGGAGAGGAACTACTGTGTGACCCGCCGCAAGCTGTTGGCCATCATTCGGGGGCTTCGCCACTTCCAGCTCTACTCCTACAGGAGAAAGTTCCTCCTACGCACTGACCACGCCTCCCTCGTCTGGCTCCTCAACTTTAAGGAGCCAAGGGCCAGCTCACCCGGTGGCTCGAGGCCCTGCAGGACAAAGACTTTGAGATCCGCCACCGGGACAGTCATCTGCACGCCAATGCAAACGCCCTGTCCTGACGCCTCTGAGAGGAGGAGGCGTGTCGAGCGTGTGGAGGACCGGGTGACGGCGACTCCATTGGTGGGGACCCTCTGGACCACCTCAGCAGATGGAGACGACCCCCCCCCCCCCCAGCAGTGACCTTGGCTCCCAAATCCTACCAGGCCACGACAGCCTGGAGACCCTCAATCCCCAGCAGCTCCGTCGAGACCAGAGCCAGGACCCCATCCTCTCCCATGTCCAGGCCTGGGTAGGGGCAGGCCGACGACCAGTGTGGGCGCTGGCCAGAGGCGCACACGGTGCCTGACCAGACCATTGCCGAACACCTGGTCAACAAGATGTTCTGCCACTTCGGTGCGCCGGAAGAGTTGCACAGTGACCAGGGACCGAACCTCGAGGCGGCGGTTTTCAGCGAGGTCTGCCAGCGGCTGGGAGTCAAGAAAACCAGGACCATGCCTCTGCACCCCAAAAGCGACGGGCTGATGCAGCACTTCAACGCTGGCCACCAAGCTTGCGATCCTGAACAGCAGCCAACAGCGCGACTAGGACCTCCACCTGCCTCTGTGGGTGTACCAGACGGCAGTTCAAGAGTCCACCAAGTGCACTCCCGCAGGTTCTCCATCTCTCCCCGCAGTGCGCTTCATTTTCTTCACAGAGCATGCATTCTTCAGATATACAGGAATAGAGTGATGAAGATTCTGCAAAAACATGTGCACCTGCAAAGAAAACCCACTCCATTTTAATGATGTTTTTGTCATTATCAACCAATGTATAGAACACTGCTGCACAAAACGTGCCTGCCACTAATTGATTTATTTTGTCATTGTTGCTCCAACCTAAGTGTAGAACAGGAATCTGGAGTTTTATAAGTGTAATAGGTCGGGAATCAAATATCATAGGCCTAACAGAAGCTACCTGAATCAAAACCAATTTTTCAAGAAAATAAAGACGTGAAATGCAAAGAAAAAAACAAACAAACAAAAAACAACATACACACCCGAACTGTCGTTGAAAATAGTTAACTAACGAATTGAATGAAATTGGGTTGAGTTGATCCATGTGTCTGTTCGGGACCAAACTAGATTTTATAAATGACAACCATCCCCCACGAACCAATCTGCAAGGCCTTGTACAAGCCTTTTTCTAGATTTGATCGACATAAATTACTTATTGTAAAAAAGTTGCCATAGCCATTGAAAGGTAAAACGTTGGTTTTTTTTTTTTTTTACATGTTTGCACTTTAGAACACACAGGAGGAGTAAGTAGTATGTGGACAGGACTTGAAAAATAGGGATTGTTCAAGGGTAGTCATCAAAACTCTGATGTGTTTCTCTAACAATGGAATAGTCAAAATACAAGTCATTGTTTATTCAGTGTGGTATCAAATTACATAGCTGCCATAGTCATCAGTAAACATTGCAAAGAAGAAAGACACTCCCGTCTTTACAATCATGACTTTTTTTTTTTTTGATAATCATCAGCAAGGATGTTGATGACAAGATAGGGGTGTGTCCGAAACACCCAAAGGTGACAACAGACAACCCCTGTAGTCCGTCCTTTCTCCCGCTCGCTCTTCAATTTGCCTTTATTGGCATGGGAAACGGGTTAATATTGCCAAGGCAAGAGTAATAAAAATGACAAAAAACAAAGGACATGGATGGAAGGATTGCGATTTCGCTTTAAAATAGAAAAATACAGACTCGTGGTTAAAAAAAAAATACATACATACAAATAAGTGATAACTATATTAACAGGGCAACAATTTCATCGTAATATTGTCGAGAAATGCAATTCGACTCAGAATTAAACTACACACATACCAAAAACAAACTTGTAATGTGTAGTAGCTTGACCATCCTTTCTTTCACTTTATAAACCACGTTACCGTCCGGCCCTCTTAACCGCGTGTCTTCGCGGACTGTTAAAATATGAAAACTAAAACGGTGTTAAAACGAACAGTTGACCGTTAGATGTTCTGGTCAGGACCTTCTGACACACCGAGCGGCTGTCACCTGTGGGGGCAGCGCTCGCCCATGGTTTCCCACGGTACGCCCTTCTTTCTTTTTTGGCCTCAGCCGCAGCGGGGCATCCGGCGTCCGTGTTCACCGGACAGACCTGTTTTTCGCTGACTGAATTGGTGTTAACTTCATCACACGCAGCATCTTCTAGAGGGTGGGTCCACGAATTATCACCCTTTGCCATGGGCAGTCCGGTGTGAGTCTGGCACAAGTGAATTTTCCTCGCAGACTCCCTATGGTATTTTCTGGGACACATGGGACAAGGGAATAGATTCTTACTTTTGTAACGACGCGAGTGTTTTGTGAGGTTCTTTTTTGTACTAAATTGTTTGTGGCAGTCCCCACACGAGTACTTGTGGTCTTTGGGAGAGCAAGATGTTCTATTTGGGAGATAAACCGGCCCATTTTCCTGAATGGGGGCTGCCGTATTTCTTGTAGACATCGGTGTTTTGCTGGGTGAGATTGAATCCTCCACTTTATTCTTGAGCTTGCTGCAGGACCTCATATGTCTACGAAGAAGGGACGGGAAAGGAAACATCTCTTGACAACCTGAGCACGTCTTGTGCGCGAGTCTGATGTGCACGCTGCGGCCGAACTCCGTGTCAAAGGCCTTGGGGCAGAACTTGCACAAGCGGTGTTTGTTGTCGCCCGTTTGTAGGACCTCTACGTCAGAGTCCTCTTCCGTTGCCGTGATCTTTGTTTTCTTGCCTTGGCCGACAGGACCGTGTGCCTGCTCGTTCTCAGGTTGGCCTCTCGTGCTCTGTCGGCGCTTGCCCGTCGGAACGGCTTCTCGTTTCATGGCCGGGTGTAGAGTACTGGTGCCCATGTCTTTTTGGTCGTTGAGCCTAGCGGCGTTTCCACCTGTCGTGGAGCCAAAAGTGGTTTGAAGATAGGAGTCAAAGTCTTCCTCCAGCACCTGAAATACAGAGAGCATCGTGAATCTTAAAGAATTGATGACCCACCAGGCTACGGAGATATAGTTAGGCTTCATATAGTCATATGGATGAAAGTTCTAATCCCATTAAGATTCTACATTATTGGATGCTGATAATAATATTTATATGTATCACAGTGTTTCTTAACTAGGCTGTCAAACTATTTCAATAATTAATCGTGATTAATTGCATGATATTGGCGAAATGTATCACTTATTTAGTCAAAAGAAATGTTTTTCTACATAAAATCACAAAATAATCATCAAAATGTATTTGATGGCATTTCACCATAAACAAGCCGCTATGCTTAATTGTCACCCCTGTTTGTCTATTAGAATTCAATAAAAAATATATAGTTATGAAAATCAAAGTTTACAGGAAAATGCATACCTCTAAGGATCAGAAAGAATTAGCAGCAACACTACTGGCATAAGAAGGAAATCAAGGAAAATGCTTTAAATGTATATTTGAATGTAATCATTTGATAACTGTGATACCATGTTTTTTTTTATGCTCCCAACACATTTTGGGAATCTGACCAGAGTTGAATATGCAGTATATGGCATGAAGAGCACAGCAGAATGTCGTGGTCATTAGTGCGCATTCAAAATATTTGAAATTGACAATGACTTGACTGCGATACTGAGATTCCCCTCAATATCAGAGGCACTGAAACACTCTCTTAAGGGTCTTGTTTTATTGAATTTGATTGTAATTGCAGGAATGCGATTGTTCCCAGCTTCTAAGCTTCTCTTCAACAATTCAACCCTTGTGAACGATATTTCCATTAAGGACTGATGTGGGGTGCCATGCTAATTAGGTTAGACATTTCCATAACTTCATATTGTTGATATTTAGTCCAGTATGTTACGCCTTCAACAAGTGTGCTACAAACGTCACTTCCATCCATTACATTACATTTGCACCCTGACCTCATCTTTGATGGCTGGAATGCGCCACAGGGACACGGACATCGGGCGCAGGGATACGCTAGGGCACTCGCTGTCCGCCCGATCGGCGCTGGGGTGCTGGACTACTACGTTTTCACAGCCCAGCGGAGCGCACCAGTCATCAGGTACTGCACAAAAATATTACTATTAAAAGGGGGGGAGAAAATCACACAGGAAAACGGTAACCGAGTATTTTGTGTTATAAAAACAAACTAAAATTTTTAAATGAAAGCCAATCCCTACCTACTGCAGCAAACACAAATGTGATGCCATTTACAATGCTGTTTACTAAACCCAAATACCCATTCAAAGATACAATAATACTGTTAATTAAAAGGGTTAGGGTTAGGGTTAGACGTACGATGCACAATGGCAAAAATTACTATGATGGGGAGCACATGAGCTACAATACTGATATGAGTCATAAGTTTATCAATGTGCTAAGGCAGAGAATATTAAAGTTTGGTAAATATGCACCTGAACTGTCACTGAAAATATAGTTAACCAATGAATAGAATAAAATTGGGTTGATGCAATCTTTATTTCTGTTCGGGGCCTAACTAGATTTTATAAATGACACCCATCCCCCAGGAATCAATCTGCAGGGCCTTGAAGGTCAAGGGCCTTCTACTGGTCTGTGCTCTGGGGGGACGTTTTATTATTTTTTTTTGGACAAGCCTTTTTTTCTAGATTTGATTGACATGCTAAATGACTGATTGTAAAAAGGTGCCATTGAAAGGTAAAACATTTTTTACATGTTTGCACTTTAGAACACACGGAAGGAGCAGGCAGTAGGTGGACGGGAATTGAACAATCGGGATTAATCAAGGGTAGTCATCAAAACTGACTGATGGGTTTCTCTAACAATGGAATAGTCAATACCATTAATGATTTAATCAGTGTGGTATAGAATTACATACCTGCCAGTGACCAGTAAACATTGCGAAAGAGAAGACACTCCCGCCTCACAGTCGTGATGTTTTTGATAAATTACCAGCAAGGATGGTGTGTCCGAAACACCCAAGGATGACAACACACATCGCCTGTAACCTGTCCAATCTCCCTCTCACACTCTCACTCTCTCGCTCGCTCTCTCTCTCACTGTAGAGCAATTTAAGCGTTATTTATATTTTTCTATTTTTGGTAAATAGAATGATATAAATAGCCAAATAATTGTTCTTTAAATAGGCTAAATAAGTAAATGGAATTAGTCATAAATTCAGGCCACCCCGACAGAATAAACAGGCTACTCGGTTATGAAACAAATTTTAATTAGGTTACTTTAACCTCCTCAACTTTTTCCAATCAATAAAGATTGCACGTTCAATCCCTAATAACAACAATTAACAATTAAAGTAAAACTAAATGGGATGGGATCTTAACAATAACTGGAACTGCAATGCACACACCAATATTGGTCCATGATACTGCAACTGTCTTAATATTGTAAAGAAATGCTATTTCATTGAACATTAACTGCACACATACAACAACAAAAACTTGGAATGTGTTTAAGTTTGAACATTCATTCTTTAACTTCATCCCCCTTCTGTGCCTTTGAGGGTCTGATTTCAGACACAGTTATCAGGGAGTACGATTTGGGGATCTATATCATAACCATAACACATTTTTTTTCCAAGTTTCTGTCCACCCCTCTTGAACATGTCTTCATGGAACATGAAACTAAAAAGGTATTAAAATGAACAGAGTTGATCACGAGTAACAACGGACCTGGCATTCAATGAGAGTAGAAAACCGAAACGTCAAATGGCCCCATCAACAAAATTGAAATATCTGCGGCACTGACCAGTTAGCCTTGCCCCAAACATTCATACATACATGAGGCAAATCCCTGCAGCACCATTTGGCTGAGGAATTTACCTCTACGGGGTCAACTGCAAAACAGGGCATTTCTTTCTGTGCGTGCTGCGTAACGCATAGCAACGGAATGTCTGGCCGCAGACACAGATTACTGGCTTCTCCCCCGTGTGTATGCGGAAATGTTCTACAAGTACAGACGCTTTGGTCAGGACCTTCTGACACACCAAGCAACTGTAACCTGTGGGGCACTGCTTGCCCATGGTTTCCCACGGTATGCTTTTTCTCTTTTTCCCTCGGCTGCGGGGGGTCGCGCTTCCATTCTCGCCGGTGGACCCCTGGTTTTCACTGACCGAATCGGTGTTTACTTCATCCTCCACAGGCTCCTCTAAAGGGTTGGTCCACAAATCATCACCACTTGCCAGCGGCCGCTCATTGTGAGTCTTACACATGTGTAATTTCAGAGTGAACTCCCCATGGTATTTTTCGCGACATACGGGACAAGCTAATAGATTCTGTCCTTTGTAGCGATACATGTGTTTTTTGAGTTTTTGGCTTGTACAAAATTGTTTGTGGCAGCCCCCACACACATACTTGCGGCCTTTGGGAGTGCTAGGTATGTTATTTGGGAGATAAACTGGCCTGTTTTCACAGAGGGAGGATGAAGTATCCCCTTTATTCTTGAGCTTGTTGCACAACTTCATATGTCTACGAAGATAGGACGGGAAAGGAAACATCTCTCGACAACCTGAGCACGTCTTGTGCGCAAGTCTAATGTGCACGCTTCGGCCAAACTCTGTATCAAAGGCTTTAGGGCAGAACTTACACAAGTAATGTTTGTCGTTGACATTTTTTAGTACTTCTAAGTCTGCGTCAGCTTCTGTTGCTGTGATCTTTGTTTTCTTGCCTTGGCCGACAGTACCCTGTGCCTGCTCGTTCCCAGGTTGAAGTCTCTTGCTTCGTCGGCGCTTGCCCGTCGGAACACCTTCTCGTTTAATGGCCGGGTGTAGAGTACTGGTGCCCTTGTCTTTTTGGTGGATGAGCCTAGCGGCGGTTCCACCTGTCGCGGAGCCAAAAGTGGTTTGAAGATAGGAGTCAAAGTCTTCCTCCAGCACCTGAAATACAGAGAGCATCGTGAATCTTAAAGAATTAGTGATCCGCCAGGCTACGGAGATATAGCTAGGCTCCATATCATATTCGGTCATATGGCTGAAAGTTTTTAATCACAGTACAATTTTACATGAAGGGATGCTGATAATTATATCTATATATGTGGTACATGTTTACATTTGCACCCTGACCTCATCTTTGATGGCTGGAATGCGCCACAGGGACACGGACATCGGGCGCAGGGATACGCTAGGGCACTCGCCGTCCGCCTGATCGCCGCTGGGTTGCTGGACTACTACGTTTTCACAGCCCAGCGGAGCGCACCAGTCATCAGGTACTGCACAAAAATATTATTATTAAAAGGGGGAGAGAAAATCACACAGAAAAATGTACACATTGGAATTTTGTATGTAAATAAAAGCCCATTTCTATCTAGCAAATGCAAATGTGATAGTATTTACAATGATTTTTATTTAACCCAAATATCCATTAAATGATATAATAATACTATACATTTAAAAGATGTATGATGGAAAAAAACTACTATATAGGTAGTATAAAAGTTGTATGAGTTTATCAATATGCTAAGGCAGAGATGTTAAAAGTTTGGTTTATGGTGTTGCAGGTTCAAATTATTCCATTTGGACTCCAATAGCTCTTTTGAAAATTGAAGCGTCTACCGTCATCAGCAATCTCAGCAACCGATGAGGGGGTTTGTCCAGAGTCGTTTGTGACCTCTTCAGATCCGCTCACGGCTTTGTTCTCGTCCGCTCCCTCGCCCCGTTCCCTCAACTTGACCTGGGCCTGCTCCAGTTGTAATCGCAGCATCGAGATCTCCTCTCCTTTCTGCGTCAGCTCCACTTGATGGTCGTTCACGCTGCTCTCAAAGACTTTGGTGATTTCACATACTGCCGACCTCAACAGCAAGTCCATCGTTGAGGTCAACTGTGTCTGAAACGTGTTCTTGAGATGGTCCGCCATGTCCGTAGACAACCGTGAGCTCATGGGTCCGCCCAAATCGGGTTGGCTCCCGTTTCCTCGGTCGGTTACGCGCGCAGTCCGAGTCGTCCCTCCAGTACTTATCTGCCAGAGGAAAAAAGTGAATTCAACATAGGCAGTGGAGGCATTCTATAGCCTGGCTCTTACCTGCAAATAGGATCAGCTTATTGGGCCAAATACATTTCAATATGCGGGGAAGAATGCGAACGGTTAAAATGGAAAAAACAGCAACAAGAAGCAGTAGAAAGGATGAACAGCAAGTACTGACATGGTATGTATGTGTGTGTGTAATTAGGTATGCACACACACGTATAGACGCGGCTAATAATTATGTAATATATTGTAATATCTTACTCTGACCTTGTAACTTTATGTTGCAGATTTATCTGATTTTTTCTACTATTGCCGCGTCCGCCGGTATTGTTTCTTGGTTGTAATTGTTCATTACTGTTGGAAATCGCTCACTTCACGCCTCGAGTCTGCGTATGCGGCGACTACGTGGGGCAGGGTCCAAGTTGCGTCTTCCCCAAGACGCTGACTTACTGACCGACCGCGCTCGTCGGGCAGGAAGGCGCCTCGCATGGCCGCCGCCGCCATCGACGTGTGGACGTGTGTACGTGTACGTGTACGTGTGTGTGTGTGTGTGTGTGTTTATGTGTGTGTGTGTGTGTGTGTGTGTGTGTGTGTGTGTGTGTGTGTGTGTGTGTGTGTGTGTGTGTGTGTGTGTAAAGAGCCGCACGAATGCAGTCCATTTACCGTTCCAGACATCGCTGTTCGGAATGTCCCGAGCGGTGACATCTCCGTTTTAACGCGCTCGACGTGGCGGTATTCGGTAAAAAAAAAAATACTACTAATAATAATAAAAATAAAAATAAATATATAGTTAAAAAACAAAAAAACAAAAAAAAAACAAAAACAAACATGCGCTTGGCGGTGGCCAAAAGAAAAGTACTTACCTTACTTCAACGCTCCGCCATGTTTGGTGAGGGGGGGGGGCGACCCGCCGGACGTCATTTCCTGTTGTCGTCGCGTCCGGAGCTGCGTTCGGCGGCGTGGAAGAACCGCCGTCTCGCCGCTGATCTGACCC
The DNA here is from genome assembly GCF_960531495.2 of Zeus faber. Taxonomy (NCBI): domain Eukaryota; kingdom Metazoa; phylum Chordata; class Actinopteri; order Zeiformes; family Zeidae; genus Zeus; species Zeus faber. Next base: position 14,939,402 of record NC_137199.1, on the reverse strand, counting down.
CGGCCGAGCCCGCTTCACGGCGAGGCGTTCCGAGAGTTGTGAACCGCCGCAACGCTAGCTTGAAACGACTTTTCACACGTCGCTTAAAAAGGCGTCAAAGGGGGAGGGGGGGGGGGGGCACGGGCGAGCCGGAGGGGTTAACGCCATTCTATTTGTTATTCGTTATTTGATGCGTAAATACGCGATTTTGCCATCTCGGACCAGGTTTCCACGAGATAACACGCGTTCGTCGTCGTCGTCCCCCGCGCGGGTGATCGCCATCGAAGACCGTCCGCGAACGCTGGCGAGTCGTAATAAACGCGAAGCTCCGATCTCCGCTCCGCTCCGGGTGACCCGAACGCAGCATCCTCCCCCGAGCGCCAGGAACGTGTCCGCTAATAAAACACACCGAATGAAAGGTGGATCTGCTCGATCCGACGAGATCCACGTTTGTCCTCCAACACGACGCCGTTAATATATCTGCGTCTTCCCGTAGGCCCCTCTTTTTTTTACTGCTTCTTCTAATTCCTTCTTGTTCCAGTGTTTTAGGCGGAGCTGTAAACTATTTTAAGTCCAATGACCTGCTCATTGCAGGGTGTCCCTGTAACCATTACGTACGCTACACGCTGCCCATAAAACAAGATCTACTTTTTACCTTTGTTTCTAAGCACTGTACTCTGTACAGTTTTTGTTCCTGCCTGTATTTTTGAAAAGTAGTGTTTGAGCATGTCACTCTCTTCAACTGTCACTCTTATAGACCGTAATACACAGCCGTCAAAGCGATTATTTTTCTGTTCATGCATAATCCAGACAATTGTGGGAAATGACATGTGCTACATGATGATTAAAGGGCATATAACCATTTTTTTTGTGTTACGTTTAGCCTAGATCAGGAAATAATGGTGTCGCAAACAAGTGAAACAGAGGGCCCGGACATCGGAACGGTGCAAGACCAGTAAACAAGGGGGTATAGAAAATTTCTTAAGAGCAACGTGGACTTAAAAACAATAGAGGAAAAAAAATATGCCGGACAATGGTTGCGCAGAAGCAGGGCGGAACAGAATTTTAGGTTCCACTCTAGGAGGAGTTGAACACTAAGCATAAAAGGACGTGATCTATGATTGTTTTAGTTGCTCCATTGAGCAGCTCGGTTTATTGTTCTTTGTTGTATTACAACCGTAAATCTTTCATCCCTTTGAACTCTGACGAATTGAGCGCGCTCATTTTGAACTACGACGTGTGTGTGGAAGGACCTCGACGACATCTGGAGGGGTTATCTCCCACACAATTTACTATGAGATGTCGTAAAAATGTATTGGCAGTTGGTGCACAGAAACACACACACACACACACACACACGTAAGGTTATTAAACGTGCCTTTTAAATACATTTTAATTCCGCATTTAAAAAAATAATTGTTTTATAATTTGCTCGTGGATGCACTGTGCAAATGTTAAAAACAGAATAATATAAAACAAAGAATATTGTTAGGGACCTTTAGCTATCAGACTGATATAGATATATTTGCGTTAGCTCTGTTGACAGATCATTACTCCAAAGATTACTACAGGCATTGAGTACAAATTGGCTCATTATGTCCATAAATGCAGAGAGAACAAGAAAACCGCAGAACGGGCATTCATGTGCAGGGTCACTTTATTCAAAGACATGGCAAAAGGTCCTGTTCAGTGGGAGGTCCATTGTGAAGTTAAGTGTTTCAGCCAAGTGCATGAAAGACTAAGTGCACGTAAGCCTACTGGAATGCTGGGTGTCTCCGCTTCTTCATTTAACTTGATTTTAACTATGCTAATACATGTAGGAAGATCTTCTCTTGAAAAGGGGCAGTCATCCAGCTCAGCCAAAGGTTGAGTTGTTCCAGCCAACATTCGCTGCCTCCATGTCAACAAAGTTAATATAGATCCTAAAATAGATCAAATATTTGTCTGGTTACAATGTTTGACATGAACAAAAGAGTGAATATGGTGATTGAGATCTGTGAACCATGTTTGAATTTGAGTATTTAATCTTTCAACCGTCATTCTGTACATCAGTGCCTGAGTATGTCGATATTTATTATGTGTGTTATACAGTATGTGTTGGGGATGTTGGGAATGTCCATCTTTCATTCAGTTAGCTCTTTGTCTAAACATGAAGTTATTTGTTTGCTGAAGATGTGCTTTTCTGCATTTGTACCTGTCAGAGGAGACTCCCAGGTGTTTGTTGAGCAGTCCACTTAACAATTCAGTGTACTGTCTGTTCAGAGCACCATTAATCTTGCCAATGCTGTGGAGGGAGCAGAGGGCACAGGGGTCTCCCTTTCCTCCAAACATCATCATTTGGTCAGGAATGACGTGAACAGCAATATACTGGAATATGCAAGAACAGATCACAATACCCGTCAGTCTGGCATGCACTCACTTCATGAATATCTAATTAAAACCAAATAAGACTCTTCCATGTGTATGAAATGTGCCACAGTAAATTTGCATTGCACACTAGGCTGGATCAGAGGTGCCAAACTAAGCAGACACACGTACAGTTAAATATCATCTAAAGCACCTGCGCATCTTGTCCAAAAGGTCTTTTGATAAATCAAAACACAAAGAAAATATAATTGGACTGTATCTATAAAGGATCCAGTACCCAGTCAAGTTAAAAGCTGTTACACAGCCTTTGACAGTGTTCATCATCCATCAAGTAAAATGGTTGCCCAGGACCAGCCTTTCTCCAATGCACCCACCGTGCAGTCCCTCTTCTGAATCAGAAACCCAGTCCCCTCGGAAGTTTCAGGCCAGGTACCCTGTATATAGCAATGTATCCCTCCCCTGTGTCTGAATCCCTCAAAAGAGAATTGGATAACGCTTTATTCATTCCCGGGGAGGGGTTCAGGAAAATAATTTGGGATATGTCCAAACAATTTCTGAGAGTGTCTTGTTATGTCATCCAATAGTGAGTGCTATATCAGTACATAATGAAGAGGTGTTGTACATTTAATAACAGGGGAAAAAAAATCACAAAGGAAACATCTTGAGGTTGAGAAGGTGGCAGAGAAAGGAGACTATTTTGGATTGGGTCCTTGTCCCTCTAAATGTCTCCACCTAACTGTGCACATCTCTTAATATTCTACTCTTCTTTCCAATCCACTTCCATAGATCTATCTGTAGAAAGTGGGTCATCCATCCGGAGTATTGTAAAATGCATGCTTTTTTGGGATACTGGCGATAAAACGCATTAGAGGAGGCATCCCGCGACCCACTTTCCCTAACACTACCCACAAATGGGCCGCAACCCCTTAGTTTGAGAACCATTAACTAGGACAGTTCTCTTTAACCAGTGTCCTGGGAACACTAGTACACTGGTGTACTACTAGTACATCAGTGTTCACACACTGGCATTCCGCGGGACACTAGTAAAAAAAAAAAATACACACACACACACACACACACACACACACCTTGAATTACGAGCGCATTAACATACGAGTTTTCAGAGTTACAAGCCGTCGTTTTTTGGTATTGATTTGCGAGCAAAAATTTGAGTTACAAGGAGCGAGCTTCAGGTGCACCGCAGCTGGTGGGCGTGGCGAGCGAATGCGGCCAGCATCCCCCGTCGCACTCCCTCATGGAAGCATCTCTTTTGTGTTTTGCGCTCGCGATTTGAGCTTTTTGTGCAGTTATTTTGCCTTTTTTTTTTTTTCCTCGAACCATGGGTCCGAAAAAAGTAAGTGCTGAGAAGAAGAAGCGGATGATGTCCATTGACCTAAAGCGCAAAATCTTAGAAAAACATGAGCGAGGTGCGCGTGTGATGGGATTGGCGAGGCAGTACGAGCGTAGTACTTCTACGATATGTACCATACTGAAGCAGGAGGATACGATAAAGGGTATTACGCCAGCCAAGGGCGTTAAGATAATGTAATGATAATGAGATGGAGAATCTGCTGTTGGTGTGGTTGACGGAGAAGCAGCTCGCAGGAGATAGCGTGACGGAAGGGTATCATTTGCGAGAAGGCAAAAAAGATCTATACACTTTTATTATGTTTTATGTTTATACAATGTTATTTATAAATACATTTCTTATTTAAAAAACACGTAACAAAAAATGGCGTGGTTTTTTGGGGGGGCTGGAACGGATTAATGACATCTCAATTAATTTCAGTGGGGAAAATTGATTTGCTATACGAGCAGATTGAATTACGAGCTCCGTCACCGTACGAATTAAACTCGTAAGTCAAAGCACCACTGCGTATATAAAATGCGTTGCGGGATCAAGACTGATGACGAATCGGTGACTGGTGATGTACTTCCCCATCGGCTCAGAACAGCAGCGCTGTGCTCCGGCTCTATCCGTGCGGATATTCCAAAGGCATGCCGCGGCAGGAAAAGGGAAAAAGTTCGGGCGGGACCTTAATGATGTCGTTTCCTAAATGACGCAATCCCTGCGCTCGTTTGCAAGTGCGCGTCCCCAGCCAGCTAGCCACAGGCTAGTGACCCGTTTGAGGAAGTGCTAGCTTCCGTATTAGAGGAACAGTGACGCTAGCAGCCGCCACCAATGAAGCGCCATATTGGCAGGAAACAGGGCAGCAGAGGGTCCTACGGTACCTGTGCGGGTTTGCCCATCGCCTTGGCCAGCGCCTCGGTGGCCTCGGACAGGAGAGCCGCTGGAACGTCGCCCCTGGCCACGTTGGTATTCACCGCGAACATCGGCATGACTGCGTGAACAAGTGCCGGCTACCGCGGAGGAGGGGAGGGGAGCGTGCGCAGTGTGCACCGCAGTACCGGAACTACTCGATAGCAGCAAACGACTCGTGCGCCGGTGTCGCGTCAAAAAGTGATTGCCGCCCGCGGGGGGGGGGAATTATGATCCGTCAAATATAACCATCAAGCATGAAATCAAGTCGTTTTGAGGCACAAACAACCGTTCAGCCGCAAGGGAGGCGCTGCAGACACCTTTTAAGCAAGTGCAAAACTGCATTTGATGAGTTGAACTTTAAACGGGTATTAAAAAAAAGGACTGCGTGGGTTATAATCCTCAAATATAACAATCGAGAGTGAAATCAAGTCATTTTGAGGCAGAAACAACCCTTCAGCCGCAAGGGAGGCGCTGCAGACACCTTTTAAGCAAGTGCAAAACTGCATTTGATGAGTTGAACTTTAAACGGGTATTAAAAAAAAGGACTGCGTGGGTTATAATCCTCAAATATAACAATCGAGAGTGAAATCAAGTCATTTTGAGGCAGAAACAACCCTTCAGCCGCAAGGGAGGCGCTGCAGACACCTTTTAAGCAAGTGCAAAACTGCATTTGATGAGTTGAACTTTAAACTGGTATTTAAAAAAAAAAGGACTGCGTGGGTTATAATCCGTCAAATATAACAATCGAGAGTGAAATCAAGTCGTTTTGAGGCAGAAACAACCGTTCAGCCGCAAGGGAGGCGCTGCAGACACCTTTTAAGCAAGTGCAAAACTGCATTTGATGAGTTGAACTTTAAACTGGTATTTAAAAAAAAAAAAGGACTGCGTGGGTTATAATCCGTCAAATATAACAATCGAGAGTGAAATCAAGTCATTTTGAGGCAGAAACAACCCTTCAGCCGCAAGGGAGGCGCTGCAGACACCTTTTAAGCAAGTGCAAAACTGCATTTGATGGGTTGTGTTGGCCCTTTAAACGTATTTAAACTGGTATTTAAAAAAAAAGGATTGCGTGGGTTATAATCCGTCAAATATAACAATCGAGAGTGAAATCAAGTCATTTTGAGGCAGAAACAACCCTTCAGCCGCAAGGGCGGCGCTGCAGACACCTTTTAAGCAAGTGCAAAACTGCATTTGATGAGTTGAACTTTAAACGTATTTAAACTGGTATTAAAAAAAAAGGACTGCGTGGGTTATAATCCGTCAAATATAACAATCGAGAGTGAAATCAAGTCATTTTGAGGCAGAAACAACCGTTCAGCCGCAAGGGAGGAGCCGCAGTCACCTCTTGTCAAGTGGAATTCGACAAGTTACCGGTTTTGGCCCTTTCAGAGGCTTTTCAGCGGGTAAAAGGGACTGGATGGGCGGTCACCTTTCAAATATAACCCTCGTGAGTGAAACCAAATCATTTTGAGGCATAAATAAGGTTTTCGGAGACAGTGTAGACGCTGCAATCACCTTTTTGGCGGACGATCACCTTTTTTTGGCACGACAGCGGGAGTGGGTGAGGCGAAAGAGTAAGATTCACAAAAAAAAATAAAAATCGCTGAGGACTAAATGATGTCCAAGGCATTTGGCAAAGTAAATCCTGAATTTGATTGATTTACACTTTCACATTCTACCAAAATATATACGTTGGGCATAAGTAAAGCACATGTGTGGTTTTCTTTTGTGTGTGTGTGAATTACGCTGAAAGTTTCTCCGGGATCCACGGTTTGCATTCGTCCGCCCAACACAAATAGTTTGGATAGAACAGAATTATTCTTGCGGGAATTCCGTTCGCAGCCGTGCCGCCCGAATCGAACGAACGGGGAGTCGATCGCTCGAAACGGCTCTTTTTGTTTGGCCGAATCTGAACACGGGGCCGAACCTTTCGCCGCAGAGCCACGGGGAGGACTCTTCCTCGCGGGCTGGCGACCACGCCCGTCACCACAGCGCCCCCATCCGCCCCGGAGGATTCAGTTTGTGCCGTTCACACGTACACTCATAGAGGCAAAACGACTACATCGATTTTCTGACAGGGGCATGTTCAAACACTCACTTTTGTGTGTATATATATATATGTATATGTGTATATATATATATATATGTTTGTTTGTTTGTTTATTTATTTATTTTGTTATTTTTATTTTTTTTATTTCACAATAACATTAATTGCAGTTCATTGAATTCAGATGAAAGGCTCATCGTTCATTGTCCAGTTTTGGGTTTAATGAATATTGCCAATTGTTGTATTTTTGTATTTCTTTGACATATATTGCCATTTTTATCCATCTATCTATCTATCTATCTATCTATCTATCTATCTATCTATCTATTCCATTCCATTTTATTTCATTTTATTTTTATTGTATTTTATTCTATATTTTTTTTAGTACAGTAAGTATTCAACTTACTGTATTACGTTTTAGGAGTCAGTTAGTCGGTCTATTAGGAAGGAATTTTTTACTTTTATTTATTTTTTCCTAGGACATATTGCGTGCTATCACCGGGTGCGTTGCATTACATTTCACTGCATATATGTATGAAAGTATGTATATGTATGTGACAAATAAATCTATCTGTCTGTCTGTCTGTCTGCCTGCCTGCCTGTCTATTTTGAGCGTCAACTCGGAGTCTTGGAGTATTTCAGGGTGCGGCTGCTCTGGGCTGTAGGGTAATTACGGTAGCACGCATGCGCCGTGCCGCTCGGCATCACAGAGCCGTGTTGAGGGCGGGCGGCGAGCAGGGAGACGGTGCCGTGGAGCGGGGGGGGAAGAAGTTGGAGGCTTCTTTTTTTTTTTTTTTTTTTTTTTGTTGGGGGGGGGGGGAATAATTCTCACCCCCTTTCCGCGGTTTATTGTTTCCCGTCGAGGACCCCGGCGGTGCCGGAAACCGAGCGGCTTCTCGCCGTTCCGCCTCCCCGGTCTCCGTATTTCGGCTCCGAAACGGTACGTGCGCGGAGGGGGTCAGGGGAATTATCCGGTCTGCTAGCGCCGCCACTCCGGAACGACGAGCGCGGAGGTTACTATCTTGGGTCTCTTTCGTAACTGTGAAGGCTACGAGTGAACAACTAAATAGACCGGCTCACACCGAAACAGTAGGCAGTAATGATACGATCGTACGAATAAAAAACCACGGGCGATGTGTATAGATCTAAAATATCACCAAAAAATAAAAGACATTTGCGAGATAACATAATGTAATACCTATACACCTCTGTGTACCGGGGTGAAAAACAAAATAGTTATAACAATATAATATATACAGTATATCAACGTTCATTTACTGATAATCAAATTATAGTACCGAATAAGTTTCCTTTAAACAAAGACAAAACGAGCCATCCCGTTTGTGAAAGTTAATACCACTGATACTATTGGATGTGGCTATAAATATGAATATAGATGCAGTGTTATGTGCGGGATACAATAATAATGTGTTAGGAGGTCTAAATTGTTATGTCATCACTGAATTATGACCATATCTACATTTGTCTGATGTCTAAATCACTACAATGGTATTATAATACTATAACAATATTGGTAATATTTTCCACAGTTCTTGGACAAGTTGTAGTGTGTGTGTGTGTGTGTGTGTGTGTGTGTGTGTGTGTGTGTGTGTGTGGCTCAGTTAATACAACTAATGGGATTGCAAAGCATGCGTTAGCCCTGGTTACATCCAAACAGCAACGCAGATACGACACCGCCGATGATGACAACAGTCCATTTGGTCACCCCTCCCTCCCGACGACAATCGCTCCCCCCAGGTCCGAACCCGCAGCCGCGATGGAGGAGTGCGTGACCTCCTTCGAGACCCACCTGACGGCCGTCATGGACAGCCTGATCCGCGCGTCGGTCTGCGAGATCACCAAGCTCTTCCAGGAGACGGTGAACGACTATCTGGTGGAGCTGTCGCTCAACAGGAAGGAGAACGAGGCACTGAAACTCCGCCTGAGGCTGACGGAGAACAAGCTGCGAAACGAGCGCAAGTACGGCATGGGCTGGGCCGCGAACCGCCGGAACGCCGGCCTGGTTACGGGCGAGGAAGGGGGACGAAAGAAACGAAAACACGAGACGAGTGAGTATCCGTAGTCTGGGTGCTCATGACACCGCCTGTCCCTGATAGTTTGGGTCGTATTTATGTCTGTATTTACAAGTCCTGGCACATTACCAGACATATATTTAGAAAATTATAACCATGTTATTCATGTGATTTGTAATGGTGCGGATTTGATTCCCCCCTCCTTTAAATCTTGCTTTGCAGGCAGTGCTTATGTGAAGACGCACTTGTTTGGTTGGGAGCCATCTGGCTAGAGCTGATCTGTCTCTCTCTCTCTCGCTCCCCCGCCTCCCCTCCCTTCCTTCCTCTCCTGCTCCTCTCTTACTCCCCCGCCGCCGCCGCCTCCTCCTCCCTTCGCCCTTCACCTCCCCCTCTCCTCTCTCCACTGCATTCTGTCCCTCCCACTCCTTGTGCTCACGCTCTCACTGTCTCTCTCCTGCTCCCTACCCCGACCTCCTCCGCTTCGCTCTCTCCCTGTCTGTCTCCCTCCCTTCCTGCTAACTCCTCCTCCTCCTCTCCTTCACAATCTCTCTCCCTATCCGCGCTTCCTCCCTGCCCCCACATCTCCTCCCTTTCCCCCCCTTTCCGTCTCTCTCTCTCTCTCTCTCTCTCTCTCTCTCTCTCTCTCTCTCTCTCTCTCTCTCTCTCTCTCCCTTCTCGCTAACTCCACCTCCTCCTCCTCCTCCTCCTCACCTCTCCTTATCCGGGCTTCCTCCCTGCCCCCACATCTCCTCCATTTCTCCCTCTCTCTCTCTGTCCCCCTCCCTTCCCGCAAACTCCACCTCCTCCTCCTCCTCCTCCTCCTCCTCTTATCCGTGCTTTCTCCCTGCCCCCACATCTCCTCCATTTCTCTCTCTCTCTCTCTCTCTCTCTGTCCCCCTCCCTTCCCACTAACTCCACCTCCTCCTCCTCCGCCTCCTCCTCCTCCTCCTCTTCTTATCCGTGCTTCTTCCCTGCCCCCACATCTCCTCCATTTCTCTCTCTCTCTCTCTCTCTCCCACACTGTCTCTCTCTCCCTTCCCACTAACTCCTCCTCCTCCTCTCCTCTCCTTATCCGTGCTTCTTCCCTGCCCCCACACCTCCTCTCCACTGCTGTGCCGCGCTCCTTCATCATGTTGCATGCTGTTCCCGTCCACCTCCTCCACTCCACTCCTCTTCCGCTCCTCTCTGCGCCCCCCCCCACCCTCCTTCCATAATTACACACTCGCTCTTCACTTCCACTCCCTCCCCTTCTCACCCTCTCTTCAACCCCCCCCCTTTTCTCCTTCGACATGTCCTCCCTCTCCTCTCTTCCACTTGTGTGTGTGTCTCTCTCTCAACTGCTCCTCTACCGAGTCACGTGTCCTCCTCCTTCCCTCTCTCCCGCAACCCCCCCTCTTTACTCGTTCATCACGTCTTCCTCCTTCCCCTCGCTCTCTCCCTTCCTCCCTCACCTCTTCTACCACTTCTCCGCCCTCTTCTTCACCCCCTTCATCTCCGACTCTCTCTCTCTCGTGCGTGCGCGCGCACACACACATACGCACACACACACACACACACACACACACTCTCCTCCCACTTCTCTCACTCTTTCTTCTTCTCCCTCTGCCCCCCCCTCCCCCATATTTCGTTCTCTGTTTCTCCTTCCTGTCTCTCCGTGTGCCCCCTCCCCCCCCCCTCCCTCCCTCCCTCCCTCCCTCCTCTCCTCTCCTCTCCTCTCCTCTGCAGGAGGCTCGCAGAAGCAGGGCCCGGCAGCAGCTTATGGGAAGGGCTGGCCCGGAGGAGTGTGGGAAGAAGACGGAGGGGGAGCGGGGGGAGGAGCAGGAGCCGGAGCCAGAGCCGGGGGAGGCGGGGGAGCAGCTGTGGGGCTGGTGGCAGGAGCAGGGGGTAGGAAGGAGGCCCGGGAGATGTACCTCATTCAGTTCCCCGGGGACGAGGAGGACGAGGGAGGGCTGGCGGTGGAGGACGAGGAAGGGGAGGGCAGCCTCGCTGGAGAGGGGGAGGAGACAGCCAACATCAAAGAGGAGGTGAGGAAAAGATGGGTCTCTCAGTCTCCAGAGCTAGGAGGAAGAGGAGGAGGAGAAAGTGGCACAGGCTTCTCAGCGCCGCTCAGCAGCTTCATATGGGAACGAATGTAGGGAGAGAGAGAGAAACTGCGATAACGCCGCGGGAACATATCCAGTATATTTCCAGAGGTTTTTCAGCCACTGAACCACTGCAGAGATATAACGGGTGGGGGCAGTGCTATCGATTTGATATTTAGATGCCAGCGGAGCCCGTCAAGTGGGGCACTCCAAACCTCAAGTGCGGGAAGCTTTTAGGCAGGAATACAACTGTTAGAGGTGAAAAGCTTTTTGCTATTCCATCATGTGACCATGGTAGAGCGGAGCTGCGCTCTCCTGAGCCGCTTTTTGAATATTCAAAGCATGCGGGATGCTTTATTGCCCCCATCATGAAGTCATTTGAAGGTGGCTTTGACAGCAGAAAAAAATCTGGATGTGATGTGGTATGTGATTATTTTGAGAAGTCTGTGTGAAAAGTGAGGTGGTGGACGTGTAAATCACCCAAGATATTAGTTGCACTTTATGCCTGTAAAGGCTGTTATTTTTAAGTTTATTTGCCCGCATTTATTGTAAAAACCCAGGTGGCCTGTTTAAATTTGGAGAGCAGGCCTGAGTAACAAGGTACTCATCGATGCCCTTTGATCTTTGTGTGCAGTATGGTCAACTTGAGGGTTATCAACCTGCCTCTCTGCGACTCATCAAGGAGGCTTTGAAGATGGACCCACCCAACCAGAATCTTCACACCAGCTTTAGATCTCACAGTGAAGGTAGTTGGACTAGGAATACATTTACTAGGAAATGTTTGATGGACCAAACCATTGTGTGTCAATCACATGATGGCCGTCTTCCCATACAGTGTCTATCCTCCTGCCTTTTCCTCACAGGTGACTTGTCCGATCGTCCCTCGGCCCTTCATCCCGGAGAAAGGGGGGAGGAGGACGAGGAGGAGGGAGAGGAGGAGGAGTGGGAGATGGACTCCACGGAGCCCTCAGAGGGGGGCATGAGCATGGATGAGCTCAGAGGCCTGGAGACGGCGCTGAAGGCTGAGAGGGGCCGTGAGAGGGCTGCCATGAAGGCCTCCAACTCAGTGAGCCCAACCACGGACGAGGTCCCGGGCGGTGAGGCCCCCAAATACATCGGCCTCGACGGGTTGGAGCAGGAAGAGGAGCTGGAGCCCCAGCCGCCCACTCTGGAGCGGGAGGACCTACAGGGTCACGGCAGGACAGGGGGCGGTCTGCGGTCCGGCTGGTCCAAGAAGCAGCGAGAGGGGGACTCGGGGGAGCAAGGAGACCCCGAGGAGCATGGAGGCCCCGAGGAGCTGCCGTACCTTTCTGCCCCGGGGAGCGTCGGGGAGAGCGTCGGGGAAGAAGAGGAGATGGGCAGGGACATGCTGCACTTCTGCCCCCAGTGTGGCGGCGGCTTCACATCGGTGGCCGAGTTGGATGAGCACCCCTGCCCCCTGGGCGGTGCCCACATGCCGGGGAGCGGCGCAGAGGGCGAAAGACCCTTCCCTTGTGCCTCATGCGGCAACTCCTTCAGCCACGCCTGGGCACTCAAGAACCACGAGTGTGCCTGTGCCGCCGAGCGTCCCCACTGCTGCGAGCTTTGCGGTAAGCGCTTCACACACTCACGCTCGCTGGAGCGCCACCAGCTGGTGCACACGGGCGAGAGGCCCCACCGTTGCCCGCAGTGCGGACGCAGCTTCAGTCGCCTGGGCAACCTGGAGCGCCACCAGCGGATCCACACCGGCGAGCGTCCGTACGGCTGCGAGGCGTGCGGCAAGCGCTTTAGTCGCGTGGAGTACCTGAAGAGACACCAGCTCATTCACAGCGGCGAGAAGGCGGCGCTGCAGTGCACCCAGTGTGGGCAGAGCTTCAGCGACGTAGAGCAGCTGAAAAGCCACCAGTGTTTTTAGAATAAGTTCCGCACAGCCCGGACAGGTGCGGAAAGACGGAAGAGACATGGAACAACCGTGAAAGTTGTCCCACATGTCGAGTTATGTTGGCCTTACACCAGATGACAAATTATTGCACTGTTGCAGACGAGCCGAAAGATGCCGTGTTGCATCAATCTGTGGACGCCCCTGTCACCAGCATATTTAATCTGGTGGTCACAGATTCCAGTCAGAGCAGTATTACCGGTAATAAGATCTTTGCCTCCTCGGACCATTTGGACCATATAAAACATATTTAATATTATCTGGCTAACAACCTGATTTATATTACCACATTGCTAAGATCCAATGGGGTGAGGTCTCACTTGCTAACCACTCCCTACTGTAGGTCACATCTTATGTTTTTCCAATACAGGGCTGTACCGTGCTGTGAAAAGCACGGTTCTTAATTCATTTCCATCCTGGTGGCTTGGTTTCAGGAACCACATGTGATAAATTCCAGCCTCATTTGATACCTGGTGCTGGCCCATTTAGAACTGGGCCATGCGGGAAGGCCTAAATATTGTAGTACATAAATGATGTTGTTCATGATTGATCCCCTGATTGTTGACAGGGACATTTCACTTTGCTTGTTTGCTTGTTTTGGGTTCTTGTCATTAATTAGCCAGTTGTTGGATATCGTTATGCCCTATTCCGCTCTGCACAGTAAAGTTCAGAATGCAATTTTAAAAATGACACAAAGAAAAGCTCAACCCTGCACGGCCCTTCCCAGCACAGTTCTAGGTAGTGGAGATGAGGTAATTGGTGGTTTGCAACAGGATGCTTAAAGTACCTGTAAAGTGAAAAATAAAATTGTTTTCTGAGATTGTCACGCCATAGAAAAATGTGTTATCAACCACCCAGCCAAATTTGAATGGTGTAAAATAATTGACAGCTATATAAAATTAGGTTTCAAAATCGTGAAGCAATAGCGGTCAAACCAACGTGACGGTTCTTTATTGTTTTGGGTGCCGATAATCTCCGCTGTGCGACATCCCAAAACAGTGTTTTATCCCAAACTCCAGGCTGTTAGCTTAGCTTATTTCTCCACCGATGCTCTGTTTCCAACGGTCCCACCTGGCATTTATATGGTGTGAGGGGGGAGCGGCCGTGCCGAGTATGACCGCTCTACGACATCAAGTCGTTATTTAGACCCGCCCAAAAAAATCCGCACCACAAAAACGGTGAGAAGCAGTTTAACGGTCTCACTCCACAATTCAGTACTTCATCGTTCGGTCTTTTCACATGTTTTCAGCAATCACTCTCTAAAATGTATAATGTGTTTAGAAACAAATCACTGAATTCACTTTAATGGGACTCGAAGTTATTAAGGAACACAACAATACAAAATCATATAGTTGTGGACCTCTGCATCTCAAAACTGAGTGATTAATTAAACATGGTTGTTAAATGGGAGTGTGACTTGTGTCGTCTGGTGTAAGGTAGCCTTTGGGCTGAAAAAAATATACTTGGAAGAATCTGCAATGTGATTTTGAGATGTTGTTCTTTCAGCTTCTTACAGGATTCCGTTTTATATTGATATTTGGTGTGTCAAAGAGTGCACACAGAACAGAGAGATCATTTCTTTTGCAAAGAAAAGATGAATTCAGTGTGGGGGATTTTGCCTGATGCCAGATATAATCTACATGGCAAATAGAAACCTTTTCAATGTAACTTTTTTTCAAAATGTTTTTATTTGTAAAAATTGAATCTTATTAGGTCAATATTTATGTTTGTCAAAAAGTGTACATTTTTATCTTTGTATTCATAGCTTTATGTTATAGATCATAAAGCCAATTGCCTTGGTTTTTATGACCTGATCATCAACAGTTTGCTATTTTGTATCTTTAATCTTTTTGGTCGTACCAATGGGAAATAAACCTATTTCAATATTTTATTCTTTACTCTGTTTTTACTTTGTTTACTTGATTCCAAAAGCCCTAAAAGGTTATAAACTATCCAGCCTGTAGTTGTGTAGGGACCTATTTGTTTGAATATCTGGCCACACAATCCTGGCTCTCAGATTTGATAAAATATTAACAGTTAATAACAGTTTAATATGCAGTAATTAGTGTAACATCATGAGACGGGGCAGTGTTTTATATTAGTTGGAGATACATTTATTTTTTTTCAATAGGGTGGCAGGTGTTTTACATGCAGCCACGAGGTTTACGTTGGCAGCCTGATGGCTTATCTGGAGCTCATGTTAGGTCGGTCTTGTCGACTGGCACTGCTGTTGAAACAGGCTGATGGGCATGGCCAGCCTTTGCCTCAGGACATCCTCCAGTTGGTTCAAGGACATCTGCTTCACGTCGTAGCCTTTCGCCCTGGACTTGGGGTCCATTGGTACAATCTCCTCCCCGCTCTCTTGGTCATTTCTAACGAAGACTGCATACTTGGGGGAAAAGGTGCCTCACAGACTCTGGCATGCTGGTGTTGTAGCGTGGACCACACATACTCGGGGACCTCAACTCGGTTGTTGATCCACCGCTGTCCAGAGAGGCAGGGCAGGGCCCCCGTTATCACATGTGCTGACCCTTGGCCGAAGTTCACAAGCCGCTCCATCACCTCTTGCTCCAGCTTGGCCCAGGGGCCGGAGTTTGAGCCTTTTTTCTGGGAAACGATGTTTGTCAGGGTAAAGGTGACTGTGCGGTTGTCTTCATTATTGTGATGTAAGCTGGGGTTGAGGTGGCCCTTGGTGTAGTTGGAGTTGGCGTAGTCCAGCAGCACTGCCTGGCGTTCCTTCACATTCTGGCTGATGTTGGGGAGAGAAAATGAGTAAGATTGCTGTATGAAGCTGCAAATGCAGTTTTATTACAGCTGTTCATTCTCCTCTATAATACCACTGATTTGATGTTCAGCCATGTGAGTTTATGTCCACATGAATGCCGAGTGAAGTGAATGATTGTAGTACATACTGAGGACATGTTAGTCACTGAATTAAAGGCATTAACAGCATCGTATGAAATGCAAAACATGTACAGTAAATCAGACACTCTTTACTAAGAATCCACACACAAATTACAGTGGAGCGAGAGAGAGAGAATGTACAAATGCAAACAAAACATTGTATTTGCTGAGCAAGACGAGAAGTGAACTTTTTTTTTTTTTTTATCATAAAACATACTTGCTTTGAAAGAATATTGAGAGAAAGTGAGAGAATATGTTAATTATATGATTTTGAAATAGTACTAAATGCTGTAGTCCTTGAAGGGATCGGCCTCCCCACACAGATACACGGTGTGAGCGCGTTCTTTTCTCACCTGTGGCCCATACATCCATCTGGTTTTGGGTCGTGTGCCCCGTCCGGCGGTGAGTGTGTAGGCTGAGTACAACGGTGAGCGGCCCTGCCGGTTGTACAGGGTGGCAAAGCGGTACTAGTTATTGTAGCACTGGCATATGGGCTGGTACCCCTCGGCGCTGATGCCCGCCGGCGGAGTTTCACTGCAGAAGAAGACGAGGCAGGCGGAGAAGTTTCCGACCTCCCCGAGGACCGAGCCGCCCAGGCAGGCGAGGAGGAGAAGCAGGAGAGCCCGCTGGGAGGGTCGTAGCGGCTCCCTCTGCGACATCCTCCGTCCAAGGTGTGTGTCAGTGTCTGTGTGAGTGTTTGGAAGCAGATGCTTGAAGTGGTTCACTATGCTGACCTCAACAAAGATGTGCAAGAAAACTCTTATCAGATGCACAACACTGATGGCAGACAGGCACACCACAGACGCCGTGTGCCTGTCAAGTCCTCTGGCCTCTTATAGTCGGCTGGACGTACGTGCTTACCCCGTTATATAGTAAGAGCAGCGGCGCAGTGGGTAACAGCTTCTGTTTGCACCCTCTGCTTCTTCAAACTCACCCAGCTGACGAACCAAGAGTTGTTCTGTTCAACGTGAGAAGAAGAAGAAAGAGAAGAAGAAACAGTCTTTATTTATCACGCAACACACCACATGCTTGCAAGGAAATAACCCTAACCCTTTTTAAAGATTATTTTTTTTGTTTCACACGCCACTTACTGTTATGAACGACGACAAAGGCCAAAATTATATATTTGGATCGCGTTATCCAACGGCTCCTCCGCCTAAACCATGCACCATGGCCCTGCAGTTTAACGGACTCACTCCACAATTCAGTACTTCATCGTTTGGTCTTTTCACATGTTTTCAGCAATCACTCTCTCACATGTATAATGTGTTTAGAAACAAACCACTGAATTGACTTTACATGGACTTGAAGTTAATAAGGTACACAACAACACAAAATCATATAGTTGTGGACCTCTGCATCTCAAAACTGAGTGCCTTATTACACATGGTTGTTAAATGGGAGTGTGACTTGTGTCGTCTGGTGTAAGGTAGCCTTTGGGCTGAAAAAAATATACTTGGAAGAATCTGCAATGTGATTTTGAGATGTTGTTCTTTCAGCTTCTTACAGGATTCCGTTTTATATTGATATTTGGTGTGTCAAAGAGTGCACACAGAACAGAGAGATCATTTCTTTTGAAAAGAAAAGATGAATTCAGTGTGGGGAATTTTGCCAGATATAAAATTTACAGTTAATAACAGTTTGATATGCAGTAATTAATGTAAAATCATGAGACGGGGCAGTGTTTTATATTAGTTGGAGATACATTTATTTCTTTTCAATAGGGTGGCAGGTGTTTTACATGCAGCCACTAGGTTTACGTTGGCAGCTTATCTGGAGCTCATGTTAGGTCAGTCTTGTTGACTGGCACTGCTGCTGAAACAGGCTGATGGGCATGGCCAGCCTTTGCCTCAGGACATCCTCCAGTTGGTTCAAGGACATCTGCCTCACGTCGTAGCCTTTCGCCCTGGACTTGGGGTCCACAGGTACAATCTCCCCTCCGCTCTGGTGGTCATTTCTTCCTATGGCTGCGTACGTGGGGAAAAGGGGCCTCACAGACTCCGGCATGCTGGTGTTGTAGCGTGGGCAGCAGTATGCAGACCACACATACTCGGGGACCGCCACCCGGTTGTTGATCCACCGCTGTTCAGAGAGGTAGGGCAGGGCCCCCGTGATCACATGCACCCGCCCCAGGCAGAAGTCCTCAAGCCGCTCCATCACCTCTCGCTCCAGCGTGGCCCAGGGGCCGGAGTTTGAGCCTTTTTTCTGGGGAACGATGTTTGTCAGGGTGAAGGTGGCCGTGCGGTCGTCTTTGTCATGGTGATGTAAGCTGGGGTTGAGGTGGCCCTTGGTGTAGCTGGAGTTGGTGTAGTCCAGCAGCACTGCCTGGCTTTCCTTCACATTCTGGCTGACGTTCCTGTGATGAGGGAAGCGAAGCATTTCTGGGCTGGCACCAGAGAAAGAAAGCTGGGAAGAGAAAATGAGAAAGATTGCTGTATGAAGCCCCAAATGCAGTTTGCTGTTGTTTCTCCTCCATAATACTACTGATTTGATGTTTAGCCATGTGAGTTTATGTCCACGTGAATGCCGAGTGAAGTGAATGATTGTAGTACATACTGAGGACATATTTGTCACTGAATTAAAAGCATTAACAGCATCCTATGCAATACAAAACATGTAAATCAGACACTCTTTACCAAGAATCCACACACAAGTATGTTTTACAGGGGAGCGAGAGAGAGAAGGTACAAATGCAGAGAGAAATTTGTATTTGCTGAGCAAGACGATAAGTCAACATTTTTTTTTGATAGACATACTTGCTCTGAAAGAACATTGAGAGAAAGTGAGAGAATATTTTAATATATGTTAATTATATGATTTTGAAATCGTACTTAATTTCTCACTTAATTTCTCTTTTCTCACCTGCGGCTCATACATCCATCTGGTTGTGGGTCGTTTCCCTGCTGCGGCGGTGAGTGTGTAGGCAGAGTACAACGGTGTGCGGCCCTGCCGGTAGTACAGGCTGGCAAAGCGGTACCGGTTCTTGTAGCGCTGGCAAATGGGCTGGTACCCCCCGGCGCTGACGCCCGCCGGCGGAGATTCGTTGTGGAAGAAGCCGACGCAGGCGGAGAAGTCCCCGACCTCCCCGAGGACCAAGCCGCCCAGGCAGGCGAGGAGGAGAAGCAGGAGGGCCCCCTGGCAGGGTCGTAGCGGCTCCCTCTGTGGCATCCTCCGTCCAAGGTTTCCTGCGTGTGTGTGTGTGTGTGTGTGTGTGTGTGTGTGTTTGGAAGCAGATACCTGAAGTGGTTCACTATGCTGTCCTCAACAAAGATTTGCATGAAAACTCTTATCAGTTGCACAACACTGAAGACATCTGCGGTGTGTCCTTTCCTGTCAAGTCCTCTGGCCTCTTATAGTCGTCTGGGGGGAAATGCTTACTTTGTAATATAGTCGGAGCAGCGGTGCGGCGGGTCACAGTTTCTGTTCGCACCCTCTGCTTCATTCCAAACTTTCCCAGCTGACTAACCAAGAGATGTTCTGTCAGCGTGAGGAAATAACCCTAAACCTTTTTTTTTACATTTTTCTTTGTTTCACGCGTCACTTACTGTAATCTACTTTGACAAAGGCGGCCACACTACAAAATTATTTATTTAAATCGCGTTTACCAACGACTCCTCCGCCTTAATCGCGCACCACGGCCCTACCAGCGGTTAAAGGTTTGTCACCTCTGACACTCATTTTTGGATGCATTCTGGCTTTCCACGGCACTAAAACCCGAAGGAGGCATCGCCGGGCGTGACATTCCTGTTCTTGTGCTCGAATCGAAACGAGCGGAAGAGTAAGAGTGTAGGTCCCCCAAGGAAGGGCTATGGAGGCTGACTCGGTCCTGAAACTATTTGTTTTTGTTTTTTTCCCCCGACATGACCCTTCTCTTATTTGCTTCCCTTTCCCCTCGTCAGGTGGAGCACCACGGGAAACCTGCAGATGCCGATGAGAAAGTCCTCCCTCGGAAACACGCAGAAGTACAGCGGGCCGACCTGCGAGTGGAAATCCAAGGAGAGGAATGACGCTGAACAACGACTGGTCTAACGCTGCCTTCCGAAAGCACAGTTTTGAAGTGCATGTGAGCCTCATGTTTTTTAATTACATTAAGGTTCACAGAAAATGCGATGTCCACTTTGGGAAAACAAGCTCCATTTTTCTTCTTCCCCTTTTCCCTTTATGGCCGAAAACATTCATGGAAGGCTCTCACATGATGTTATACTTCCTTATTTTCTGTGTGTAAAACACATGCCGGGGAGACTCCTGCAAACGTGGGTAGATTGTATGACATGTCAATGTTTCCCTTGTATTTATGGGTTGTGTGATATGATGATACATGGCATGCACATTCCCAGCCAGAGTGTCCAAAAAGTACCCGAGTGTGCACTTAGCACGACATCTCCTTGTCAGTTTTTAAATTGATAAAAGTTCGGAGAAATCAACCATTTACAGTATATGTTCGGTTCTCTTGTTGGGAAGGGCAGCCTCCAGACGGTGCAGAGCAAGATCAACAAAGCTCACCGTCTTGCTCCGTCTGCTCCTGTTTTTCTTCAGGACACCACGTCACTTCTGTGCAGCAGCGTTAATTCTGCCATCACTCAGAACCAGTCAGATCCAAAAGGTCCCACTATGTCAGCTAGGGTCAATAGTTTCATTTGGGCTTAAGATGAGATAAGATAAGATAGATAAGATGAACCTTTATTAACCCCCGTTTGGGAAATTCAGGTGTCATAGCAGAAACAGCAATAGCAATGAGAAGGAAACGCAGTAGACGTACAGGTAAGAGTAAGCGTCCGGAGCCAGACCCAGATAATACGAATAAAAAGATATACAATGAGGAAAAAATAAAAATAACGTTTAAATAAAATCCTGGGCCCCAGATGTCTGCACCTGAACCCCAGAGAGTGAATGAGCGAACGTATGTACAGGTTATCAATTAATGTACAGTCGGTCAATACTATTAGTCTCTGTATATCAATATCTGTCTGTCATTAATATAATGTATATTAATGTACATTTACGAATATGAGTGAATATGTTCATATATTTAATCTTATACGTATATGAGTCCACGTGTAATTGCACCATGCAGGGGTCCATTTAGGATTCAGTGGTTAAAATGACATCGTGAACAACAGCGCGGGTCTTTAAGTTCTTAAAGGTTCAGAGAGTTCTCGTGTGGGGGTCAAGCCTTGGTTGCAGAACCGGATGGCTCCTGTCACAAAGGACCGGCCAAGGCGCTTTGTGGTGGGCCTTCATACAAAAAGCAATTCAAAGTTTCTATTTTACCACCAAAATGCCATCACGTGTAGCTTTTTAGGCTATTTACTGGAGGATTTGGGCATGAGATAACCATAGCCGGGTCAGGATAAGGTCCAGCCCTTGGTGACCAAGATCACAATGGATGTATAACCCTAGCCCTGCCGCAGGACACTCCTAGGGTTAGGATACCCTGGTTAGGGCAAAATGGCAGAGTATTTTTTTTCAATCACTTTAGGCAATTTTAGTAATTGCCGTATTACCATTTTGTGCTCTGGTGGAGACACGACGCCTTGCCACTTAAGCCAGGTCACCAAAGCTGTTTAGACCAAAAACTACTGAGGAACTACCCAATAAAGCTTCCTGTCAGGCATGTAGTAACCCGTAGATAACCGGGAAAAATTGTCTATTTTGTTTGTCTTCTTTTGTTTTCCATTCTGTGTGTGTGTGTGTGTGTGTCTCAGCTAGTTTCCCTTTTTCGTTTCTCGTTTTGTGCCGCTGACTCAGTTGTAATAACCTGCAGGGTGGTGTTTTGAATTTAAACCCAGAGCCAAGAGCACATTATTCATTTCTCTCTCTCTCTCTCTCTCTCTCTTTTGCATTTTTCCATTTCTAACTCTTGGCTTATTGTTCTTAAATGTAGGTTATGCCACCAGACATGAGTAAGTTTGCCAAACAAAACAACAAAATGCTAAATGGTCCCCCCCCCCCCCCCCCTGCGGACTCACCTGCGATTCCCTTCAAGGACCCCTAGGGTGCCTCAGACCCCAGTTTGGGAACCCATGATACCTACTATAAATGGAATTAATTTCACATCTAGGACCTTCGATTTGATACGAATTAGGCCACAAATGATGATCCGATTTTGTCCTGATATCAGAAAATGTGCATTGTTGGATACGATTTAGCCCAAAATGTCCTATACTATCGTTATAGTTATAGTATATAGGATCGTATAGCATATAGTTAGGCAGATGACAGTGATGATCAAAACAGTTATTATTCTACATTATCTAATCGCGCTTACACCTTGTAAATGAAATAACGTCGAAAGAACAGTTCAATCACTATTCGTCGTTTTGCTGGGGACCGCCCCGGAGTCCCCGAAGGACCGCCCGCGGGTCCCCGGACCGGCGGGTGAGAACGGCCGGGACCGTACATTGCGACATCGCCGGGCGACGGGGCTTGGTTCGACTCGGAGCGGCGACGGCGGGCCCGGTGAGCCCTCCTGGCGGGGAGCGGGGAGCGGGGAGCGGGAGAGCCTGTCGACGCACGCCCACCGCGCCTCCGCTCTTCCTCCGCATAGCTGAGCTGAGCGCCGGGAGCCTCCCTGCGCGCTCCGCTCTGCCTTTCGGAGTCGGTCCTTCACGCGTCACTCAGGAACGTGAAACGATTTAAAAAATAAATACAATAAAAAAAAAAAAAAAGGAGTCGATTTTTTTTTTTTTTTCTTTCCCGATCGACGACGAGGGGTTCTCGGGTTCTGTCGAAATTATTCATTCGGGAGTGCAAAAGCGCGAACCGCAAAAATAGAAGTGATTTACCTGGGTGGGATGGGGGAAAGCAAATCAGTCAAATTCATTATAAACTGCTGCGAATGCCATGGCCTTTTTTTTTTCTTTTGGCCTCGAACTTCAATTCAGTGCTCAGTAATAATTTTCACCCTTGCCGGTGTCGTGCCAAAAAGTGATTGCAGCATCTACCTTATCACCGAAAACTTATTTATGCCTCGAGCTGACTTGTTTTCATTCATGAGGGATGTATTTTAAAGATGATAGCCCACCCAGTCCTTTTTTTTTTTACCTGTTTAAATACATTTAAAGGACCAAAACCAGTAACGTGTAGATTTCCACTTGACAAAAGGAGACTGCAGCTCCTCCTTGATTTCACTCTCGGTGGTTATATTTGACAGATTATAACCCACGCAGTCCTTTTTTTTTTTTTTTTTTACCAGTTTAAATACATTTAAAGCCCCAATACAACTCATAAAAAGCAGTTTTGCACTTGCCAAAAAGTGACTGCAGCTCCTCCATTGTGACTGAAATGTTGTTTATCAGTCAAAATGACTTGATTTCATTCATAAGTCTTATATTTGACAGATTATAGCCCAGCCAGCGGACGACAAGGACTTTTTTTGCGGACGATCACACCCGGAGCGACCCCCCACCCCCACAAAAAAAATAAAAATGTCGGTACTGCTCCCTGCGCAGTAAGTGTTCGCTGCGAACGAGTCGTTCCCGAGCCTCACACAAGCTCTCCGCGGGGAGCGGCGTGAACTTCTTCCAGACGCGCGGTTCCGAGACCCGCGGCGCACTGTCGGTCCAGTATGAGAAGAGCGGAGGATGGCGGAGGCCAGCACGCTTGAGGAGCTGCACTCCGAGCTCACCTGCCCGGTGTGCCTGGAGCTCTTTTACGAGCCGGTGATCCTGGAGTGCGGCCACCACTTCTGCCGAGCGTGCATCACCCGGTGCTGGGAGGCCAAGGCGGAGGAGCCGCCGTCCTGCCCCAAGTGCAGGAAGTCCTGCGCCCCGAAGCTCCGGCCCAACTCCCTGCTGTGCAACGTGGTGGACAGCGTCCGCCGGGCCCGCGCCATGGACCCGGACAAGCCGAGCGCGGCCGGGGACGACGACGAGGAGCGGCGGCGGGACGAGCGGGAGCCCGAGGAGCGGGAGCCCGGGTCCAGCGTCGGCAGCGTCGCGTCCTCCTCGGGCTTCTGGCCGCGCCTCGCCGCCGACCTGTGCGACGAGCACGAAGAGAAGCTGAAGCTGTACTGCGAGGACGACCAGCGGGCCATCTGCCTGGTGTGCGGCATGTCCAGGGAGCACAAGGCCCACAATGTCATCCCCATCAACGAGGCCTTCGAGATCTACAAGGTAGATGTGTTGCGCCGCTTATGGGGGTTGTGGTCCGGGGTTCATTTCTCCCCTGGAGGTCGATCTGAAGTCATCTTTTAGGGGCGGCAAGGAGAAACGATTTCTGAGTTGATCTCGGAAAAAGTTTTGGAAAAAGCTTTTGGAAGGAAAAAAAAGAAAGTTTTAGTAGTTTTGGTTCCAAACAAATCAGTTCTTCTTCCGTTATTAAAAGGTTGTGTATTGACACTATCCTTGTGACAAAGCGGCCTTTTAGAATCACCACACAGATCAAACTTTGTGTTTTTGCTTTTTAGGCGTTCGTTTTATTTTTTAAAGCGGTGTCTGCCCCCAGCCTCTGTGTACTTGGGAGTTTGGACGGAATTCAGCAGGGCAGTGTCAGATCACACCTTCTGCAGACTTTCTGACCTTTCAGCTCACTACCACATTTTAGAGACATACCAAATGTCACCGTTTGTTTATTTACTTTTTAACATGGCGGAGGAGTGCCGAATTCAGTCCAAAAAAAAAAGGGGGTCAGCTGGCAATGTCGCCGCCTCACATGAGTCCCATTAGATCAGGTGTTTGTCGGCTTAAAGGCGTCAAATCGAATCAGCTCTCGATCCGCCTAATCTCGTTTGGAAAGAGTCTACCTCTCACAACCGTTTCCTGTGTGTGTACAACTGACCTACTTCTCGCAACCCCCCCCCACCCCCCCTTCCCCAGGATAAGCTGTCTGTCGCTCTCGAAAGGGTTCAGCTTCAGACGGAGGAGGCGTCGGCGTTCCAAAGCCAGACCAGTGAGAAAGTCCTCCTTATCAAGGTAGCCGTGTGTCTGTCTGTGTGCAGTCGAGAAAACATTTTTAAACACCCGCTCCAGATGCCACCCTAAAAAAATCCCCCCCCCCCCAAAAAAACCCCAAAAACAAACAAAACAAAACAAAAAAAACAAAAAAACCAAGCCTTGAGGACCGGAATGGTGGCGTACATTACAGTATGCCTCTGCGTGTCTTTATGTCTGGCATGCGTGGCGCTCGGTCGAACTTGAATTTCTGGTAACAAGGCAACACATGCCCACTCACACCCGGAGGTCTTTTCTTTTACGGGCTTTTTTTTCTTTTTTTTTCCCTCGACTCACGGATGACTCACGTCGCTTTACCGACACCGACGCGCTCCGCACGGCGTGAGGATCCGCGCCCCTGCGCCACCTTTTGTTGTCGCGAGAAGGTGTTTCCGCCTCGGACCCCACTCGCCGCCCGATGGTTCAATTAATGACCTCGTAGTTCCCACGCACGGTTTTTTTGTTTTTGTTTTTGTTTTTTTTTGGGGGGGGGGGGTTTGTTCCAGTTCATAAATGAACAATCGTGCGCACTCTTTTATTGACCGCTCCCAGTGCAGGTTCCAGCGTCGACGAGTCAGGAGGTTGGCTGTGTCGAGCCACCCAAAGAGGAGGAGAAAAGAAAAAAGGGAGATAAGAACACTTGGCAGCAGAAGTGTGTGTATGTGTGTGTGTGTGTGTGTGTGTGTGTGTGTGTGTGTGTGTGTGTGTGTGCGTGCGTGTGTGTGTGTGTTAGAGATTAGAGAAAATGAAGGATGTGCAACCGAGCCATTTTGCCACAACAGATATCTTCTCAGAAAGAGGCCCACTAAAAAAAAAAAAAAACTGCATCTTAGCCTGAACACTCTCTCTCCCTGTCTAGCAGAAGGACTTGCACCCTCATGGGTTTTCACTTCTGCAATTTTTTTTTTTTTGTGACAGTAACAATCTAATGGCAGGATGTGTACAGAAGATGTTGAGAGGAAGTGTGTAAATTCTCCCCGAAACAAGGATGTGTGTGGGTGTGGGCACGTCTGTGTTTGCCTGGCGCTTTGCTTCATTAATGTAAATCCGTAACGTGGATACATTATATGCATTCATACAATAAAAGCACGCGTCATTTATCGTATGGAAATGAAACCACAGATGATGGCATTACTTGCCCCTTTTAAAAATATGCCGTGAAATCAAACCGCTTATTTCATTGGGAGAGGCTGATGTCGATAAGAAGTGGAAGTACAGCAAAGCTAGAAATGAAGCCGAAAATGACGCTCATTCCAAAACAACATAAAACCAGTACATGGATGTCCCCCCGCCCCTGGCCA
Organism: Zeus faber; assembly: GCF_960531495.2. Classification (NCBI taxonomy): domain Eukaryota; kingdom Metazoa; phylum Chordata; class Actinopteri; order Zeiformes; family Zeidae; genus Zeus; species Zeus faber. The sequence goes on along the minus strand of NC_137199.1, from coordinate 14,913,579 downwards.
CCATTAAATAGGATATTAAAAGCTGCTTACCCCAAAACAAAGGGAATCTTTAACGAAGGGAAGATGGGTGCATCGGCAAACATTACCGCCCTCTGTCCCCCCCTGTGCAGGAGCGGGCGGGGGCTTTGGAGAAGCAGGTGAGCGCGGAGTTTGGCCGCCTGAGGGAGTTCCTGGATCAGGAGGAGGAGCGTCTCAAGGAGAGGCTGCAGAAGGAGAAGGAGGAGAGGCTGGACCAGCTGGAGGAGGCGCTCACGCAGGCCACGGAGCAAATCAGCCAACTGGGGAACACGGCCGAGCAAATCCGCTTTAAGCTGACGGAGGAGGAGAACCCGGAGCAACTCAAGGTGAGGGAGAGGGCGAGCGGGAGGGGAGATGTTTAGAGCCCACCGGTGGATGGTCGGGATCCGAATGACAGTGAATGCGATGTATAAAAATTGACCAAATGTTAAAGAATGTTTTACATAAGATTTGCAGTATGTGCAAAATCTCTTCTTAGATTAAGTATAGTGGGCATCTGAGGGAAATATGGGAAAAGAAAATGTATAGCATTGTCTTAAAAAGGTGGAAGATATGGCCTGTAGCAGTATGTGCAAGTTTCAACAGACTGTCACACCAGTGTTGTTACCATGCACTTTGTTCTGCTCTCTTTCAGGGAATCAAGGACTTCATTGGAGGGTATGAGGTCATCCTTATCTGATCTAGTCCATAAAAACAAAATAATTTTTAGCAGGCACATGACGCCATTTCTTAATGAATATCTAACCAAATCGAGTCCTTCTGGGAAACCCTTGGTTTTTCTTCCATGAATGAATATGTTGTTCTTAGAAGCTTGAGCATCTCTCATTTATGGGCTGTCTCGCTCACATTCAGGGCCGGCGGCTTGTTTGAGCGCCCCCCAGACGTGAGTGCCGACCTGCAGTCGGGAGAGTTTTTGGGGCCCCTGCAGTACAAGATCTGGAAGAAGATGTGCTCTGTCCTGCAGCCAGGTATCAGACCAATTCCGAGTCTTCGTAAGCCGCACTTGTTTTTGCGACTCCTTACCGACCTCACGTTGTTCCCCAGCCGTCTCGGAGGTGACCCTCGACCCGGACACAGCCTACCCCCGTCTGTGGGTGTCCCCATGTCGCACCAGCGTGCGAGTGGGAAACATCCAGGCCAACCTACCGAACAACCCCGAGCGCTTCACCCTCTACAACATCGTCCTCGGCCTCGAGGCCTTCTCCTCCGGCCGGCACTACTGGGAGGTGGAGGTGGGTTCAAAGACCGCCTGGGGTCTGGGCGTGGCCACGTCCTCCGTGAACAGGAAGGAGGAGATCAGCCTGTGCCCGGACGACGGCTTCTGGATCTTGGTGCTGAGGGACAACGGCGACGGCACCAGCGAGTACGAGGCGTGCACAGACCCGGAGGAGAGCTTGCTGTATCCGGGGCAACCCCCCAGGAGGGTAGGGATATACCTGGACTACGGGCGCGGCGAGGTGTCGTTTTACGACGCAGGGGACATGAGCCACCTGTTCACCTTCTGCAATGCAGATTTCAAAGAACCTGTGTTCGCTTATTTCAACCCCTGGCCCATTATCAACGGACGCAACCGAGAGCCCCTCCGCATAGTAGCACCGATGTTGTGATGTTTGGCCTTCATAGTAAACCTGCTGCTATTATGGACTATGTTGGAAAATATTACTATAAAAATATGCGAGAAGGAGATCAAACAATAAAATAACTTGGAAGACACTAGAAAACAAGGGGGAGGGTTCTTTAATACTACTGATCATGCTATGAGAATACTTGCAATTTATCCTTACATTTATAAAATTTGAATTTTATATTTGTTCCCATCTAACAATTTAACCATTGTGTGGCTTTTTAGATCTTTAACTAATATATTGCTGATTTTGATGATTATTTTAAATGTAAGATATATCTTATATAGGTGTAGCCTATGATGGATATTTTCCCCTTGATATAACACACTGTACACTCTAAAGTCAGACACTGTTTCTGAGCTAACATTTCCCCTTCATGTAAAATCTGAGATGTATTATTTGGGAGGAGGGAGCTCTTCTGAAACAAACCAATTAAGATAAGACTCACATCTTAATGTCATCGTCTCAAGCATTCATCAGACCCTCCTCCAAGAAGTCCAGAGGAAGCGTGTGCTAGTTGTTTATTCCACCAGAGGGCGCCCTTACCTCTTCTGCAGTGCTGTTCTGGTGGAGGCGTGGGAGCTGGTTGAACTGCAGCTTTTAAAAAGCTGTGTTAAAGTTCACCTCCAGTGATATGCAATCACCTGTTCCTTGCTCTCTGCAAGTGGTTCACGTACATGACTGATGGTGGATTATTTTGGAGCACTGTGTTAAGTTCACCTGTGTGCCTGGTATTATTATAGAGGGATGTAGGCCCACACCCGTGCCCTGCCCCTTGATAGAAGTGTGCCTTGAATTCCATTTTTAGCTTGGGAATGTACAATGATTTTGAATCTGTGCTGATTTCATATTTTTAATTTTATAAACATTTACAAATGTTCAAACTTTCGTGTATACCTGTTCTCAATGTGCCCTAGTTATGGTGTCACCCTTTGTCAAGATTCAAGATTCAAGAGGTTTATTCGTCACATACATATACAGACTTTCATAAATATATGCAGTGAAATGTCAATGCAAGGCACCCGGTGATTACACACAATATGTCCTAGACTGAACACAGTAGTTACCTAACAATTTCTACTTGACTAAAAACTGATTTCTAAAACGTAATGCAGTAAGTCGAATACTATAGGATAAAATGAAAATATATAGAATAAAATAAAACAAGAACTCATGCAGGGTGGGGGTACAGAATAGATAAAGGGAATAGGCTTATGTACAGTATACGGGATAGATTTATGTATATGGAATAGGCTATTTATGTATATACAGATATGTGCATTAAAGTGGCATATGAATAGAGTCAGGTAGTGTTTGTGGGATAATACAGTACAGTATACAACAGTACGGCGCAGCAATACGGCATCACGAACAAGCCTGAACAGTGACACAGTATGCGGTACAGTATGCTACATACAGTACAGAAGGTAGTGGAGCCTATGTGTGTGGCCCAGTGAGGACCCCTGGTGAGGTCAGCGTTGACAGTTCTTATGGCTTGCGGGAAAAAACTCTGTATCAGTCTCTCTGTCCTCGCTGTGTGACTGCGGAGGCTCTTGCCCGACCGCAGCAGCTGGAACAGTCCGTTGTTGGGGTGGTGAGGATCCTTCATGATCCTGCGGGCCCTGCTACTACACCTCCTGGTGTATAGGTCTTGCAGGGAGGGGAGTGGAGTTCCGGTGGTACGTTCAGAACGCACCACCCTCTGCAGGGCCCGCCTGTCCTGAGCAGTACAGTTCCCAAAGCGGGCAGTGATGTTGCCTGTCAGGATGCTCTCCACTGCACAGCAGAAGGACTTGAGGATCCTCACCGAGACCTGGAATTTCCTCAGCTGCCTGAGGTGGTAAAGACGCTCAACTTTAGGCCTACCGCCTCATGCATATTGTACATATAGTAATATGTTATATAAGACACACAAACTTGCTCCCATAATGCCCTGTGCGGTTTCCTCAGGGATGTGATGGACCAAATATCTTTCATAGGATTCATGCCATTTTCTCTGTAGAAGTGTCATAGGATTTAAAGTAAATATAATATAATGTGATATCCTACATCTGAATAACAGATACACAGAATATTTTGAGCCTTGCATATCATATAAGTAGTCCTGAAATGCTGCAAATCATATTGTATCGCATACAGATTATATTTTCTCCAAGCATGTATTCATTCCTTGCATTTCAACAGTAGCTTTTTTTATTTTTTATTTTTTATTTAAACCAATTTACATAATTTACAGGTTCATATTACAACTTCAATCTATTGGCAATAGACAACTCATGCACAAGTTAGGATAATTAATTGTTTCCTTGTTTGAGCTATAGTGACTGTCTTGGTAACATTGGTAACAGTAGAGAAACTGCCAATGACTGACAGTGCAGTCTGCAGCTGGAGATGCTTTGACTTCAGGGTAGACTTGGGGATTAAAGATTGGTCCCAGTTAGTTTAGCGACTAGAGCATGTTTTTTTTGTTTTTTTTTGCTGTAAACGGAAGTATATGCCAGCTCTCTTATGAAACACATCAATTATGCCCAGAATAGTATTGTTTCGTTACAAATGTGATCACATCGCCATCACAGATAGTAAGTACTTTTAGGGGCTCTCTACATCACACATACAATGACCAACTGCTCTGCATTGCCTGAGCAGGGACTGTGAAACTGCAGATTTTCAAACTTTTTGGAATTGAGACACGCCCCCCCCCCCGCACACTCCCCATTCCTCACCCACTCCTTAAAGGTGACCTGCACCGATCAGCCACAACATTAAAACCACCACTTATAACCACGTATATTGTGTAGCTCCCCCTCCTGCCGCCAAAACAGCTCTGACCTGTTGAGGCTCCACAAGACCTCTGACTGAGTTGTCTTATTTCACAGTGTGTGTGTTAGAAGTCCCATCAACGACCCAAATATATGTGCACAAGCATTGAAAAAGTGAGTTTTGCATAATAGGTCATAATAGGTTTTTTATTTTGCAGTGGGAGGAGTGAGGCTCAATTTTTTTTTTACCAAAATGAGGGGGTTCTGGGTCAACTTGTTAAAAATAAGCAATTGACACCTTTCCCATTGCCAGGAGAAAAGCTCTTTTTTTTTTTTTTTTTTGGTGTCAAGTCACAAACACACCAGAAAAAGGGGCGTGTCATGGTTTCAATGTGATTGGGAGTAAAACAGTCAAGGAGATGGCAACTTAAACAAACAATGACATAAAACTGTAAAACCTAAAAAAAAAAAAAAAAAGTCTTTTGAGCCGTTCAAAAGAATCGGATCGTTCATGAACGACCCTCTGCACCCACCAATACAGTAGAAGGAGCATGGATCACTGCGAGGGTTCATGGATCACTGTGGGGGTTCTCCTCTGTGGTCCCTACACTTATAACATTTCAAGGTACCCCGTGCAGAATAAAGTAAATAACTTCTGATTCTGGATTCTAAATGAAATGATATATGAAATGACAGACTGATACATAGATATTGCTGTCCATCTACAGTATGCACCAACGTCCGGAATTTCAACGCACGTCGCATCGCGCAGGTAAATGGGGCAAAGATTTGCTGGGTTGCCCCGGTACCACATCAGAGCCAGTCAGAGGTGGAGCCGATTAAAACCCGGGTCTATTTCTGGATCATTTGACCGCGGACCGCGACTCACGTTTTTCCTTTCCCACTGGTGACAAATACCAGATGTTAGCGGGTGTTACCGGGTTTTTGGTGCAGTGGGAAAGGTGTCTATGCAACAGGCAAATGTCCCCTTAAACAAGAATTGGCTTCAGTGTGTATCATCATTAAAGTACAAGAATTTGTAGTATATCTTATCTTATCTGTATTCTAACTAGTAATATTCGTAATATCATGTAATATCACTTCGACTGCAGCTCAATCACCTGTTAGATAATGATACCTAAGTCACTTCAAGAGTCGTCAGTTCACCTGGACGTCATTTTGGCAATGTGTTGTTCATAAAAATAAAGCATGGAAGTGTCCCATCAGGGCATGGACCTTTCTGGTTAAATATCTACATCTATATTAATCTATAATAAATATCTATAACAATCGGAATAAAAGTTAAAAAAAAAAAAAAATGTGGGCGCCGGTGTCCCAGTGGAACCACATTGACAAAACAAGATTGTTTCAAGAGTATTCAACCCACCACAAGCATCCCTCCAGTAAATATATCCATGCATATGTTTGTATTAAATGTGATATCCTTAAGTGTCTCTGCCGCACATTGGATACTTGTGTGTTGATTACCTGTTTGTGTCTTGAAGGGACCATTTTCAATGCTCAGTGGCCTATAAGGTGATCGATCCTCTTCATTCGCCTCATGGGTCAAAGCGCAGACAAGTTCCTATGGCGGCTCGTATTGTGCGACCTGTTCGACGGCGTCTTCTGTTACAAGCACATAAAAGACCGATCGGTGTCCATGTCTTAATCTCTTTTTGCGTCACATGCTTTTACATTATCCGTGGACCAGTTTGAAGACCATCCCTGCCAGAGGTATTTAAAATGTGACCCTTCAGTACCTCCACTATACTGATCAGTAATTAGATCGCCGGCCGATCGACCTGCAACAGTAACACAAGCCTTCTTCACTTCTAAATTACTGCTCCGCCGCTCCCTGCTATAATTTACGCATCCCCCTCACCGCTGGAGATGCCATTCCGCAGTGGAGTGAGATCCCACTAAATATAGAAAAGCAATTGATTGACTTTTTGGAACTTTTTTGTCAGTCCATCTCTCTTCCTCCCACTGTGTTTCCGCTCCCTCTGACCTCTCTGTTCCCCAAAATACCAGTCCCGCCCGCCCATTCTCTATTTTTAACTAACTCTTTTAGCTTGACTGTAATTGATCCCTTCTCTCTCTCCTGTCCGAGTTCGCCTGAACCCCCCATCAATAATCAACGAGGAGACTGATGAGATGGGGCATGGGCGGGAGGGGAGGGGTGTGGGGGTAGAACAGAACATCTGAAGAGAGTTGGGGTGGGCGATGGGGGATGAGATTGGCTTAAAGTGATTAATGGAAACCTCATTAGCAACTGGACCGAGAGAAAGAGAGAGAGAGACGTGGCCCTCACTGCCCTGCAGGACACCAGAGAGCATACGCCATCAAGGTCTGTTTTTAGTTTGAAAGAGAAGTATTTAATGTAGGTTAATGCCTTAAGGAGAAAGGGAGAAAGGAGGGGATGACGTGGATTAATATTATATATGGGGTGTGGGGGTGGTGTGGTTTCAGCAGCCAGACCTGTCTTGGGTATAGGTAATTTGGACCAGAATCAGGGGTGACTGTATGCCTGTTGCTCATCAGAGCAATCAACCAGCACAGGTTAAATCACCCATCCCCAAACACAAAGGAGGAGCCCTTGTCATGACATTTATATCTGGTTCCGTCTTGCCCTCTCTCTTGAATAAACTGATATGTTTCAACACCATTGCCTGTGTCTCTGTGTCGGAGGGCCCTGGAAAAGCCGCTCGCGTGGCTTGTGGCAGGCGGAACTGCTACAAAAACACCAATCAGCCACAACATTAAAACCACCTCATATTGTGTTCTGCCAAAACAGCTCTGACCCATCGAGGCATGGACTCCACAAGACCTCTGAAGGTGTCCTGTGGTATCTGGCACCAAGACGTTCTTTAAGACGCTCTGGCAGCAAGATTCTTCAAGTCCTGTAAGTTGCGCGGTGGGGCCCAGTGGATCAGGCTTGTTGTTCCAGCACATCCTACAGATGCTCAATCGGATTGAGATCTGGGGAATTTGGAGGCCAAGACCTTGAACTCTTTGTCATGTTCCCCAAACCATTCCTCAACATTCTTTGCCATGTGGCAGGGTGCATTATCCTGCTAAAAGAGGCCACTGCCATCAGGAAATACCGTTGTCGTGAATGGGTGTACTTGGTCTGCAACAATATTTAGGTAGGTGGTGCGTGTCAAAGTAACATGTATGCCAGGACCAAAGGTTTCCCAGCAGAACATTTCCCAGAGCATCACACTGCCTCCACCGGCTTACCTTCTTCCGATTTTGCATCCTGGTGCCATCTCTTCCCCAGGTAAACAACGCAGATACACCTGGCCATCCATATGATGTAAAAAAAAACATGATTCACCTTCTTCGATTGCTCCATGGTCCAGTTCTGACACTCGCGTGCCCATTGTAGGAGCTTTCGGCGGTGGGTCTCTGGGTAGAGGGCGGCTAGGCAGCCCCATACACAGCAAGCTGCGATGCACTGTGTATATACGTATATAGTAAGTAAGTAAAAGCGAGGAAAACAGAAATAATACTTATATATATATATATATTTATATATATATATATATATATATATATATATATATATGTATTATTTCTGTTTTCCTCGCTTTTACTGTGGTGAATACCAGTGCATCCTTTCAGTATGTCAAACAATATCAGATTCATTCCATCTTTAAACTTCATTATTACTATGATTATACTACTCTGGTGTCATTAGTTTCTCTTTCTGGCAAATTCACCTGCACCAGAATACAGGAAATTACATCCACATTAAGAGACTTCTGGCATTTCCAGCCCATGAATGCCATCAAGTTTCACATAACAAACAAATGCTGCCAACGCCCCTTTGGGAGGTAGATTGAAGGAGAGTAAAAATAAAAATAATGTTTAGTGAGATGGTTATGCGTGTTATTGCATCGATGCTCCCAATGAATACCCGCTGCTTCAAGCTGTGATACAATCGGACACTGACATAAGGGATGGAAGCTGGGAGGCTGGGGAGACAGAAAGGAGAGAGGGAGGGATGAAAGAGGCGGAAGGCTGATAATACTTTATTTATAGAAAGCAGATGCTTTTAGTGGAATTAAGGCGCTTTAGAGAGGAGCTATGAAGCCATGTGTAACAAGCCTCCTGTCGTTTTCTGGGGCAGAGATGAACCAGGAGGCAGGTAGAACAAAAAGCAGCCTTTACAGGCAGGTATTCATTTAAACAAAAGTCAAGAAGGTTGTCTTTTCAGACAAAAATATGTATGTAACCACCGTAGTGTGCAGGCTGGAGTGGGAGATCAGCCTCGCTGTCAGGAGAGAGAGGCTGGGGGGGGTGGAGGGGTGAAACGAGAACTGGCTCCACCTGCAGATGCCGTCAAAACCCCTCCCCACTGCCACGGCAGATTTCCAGGGATGGCCCTAAAATACAGCTCTCATGTATGCAACCTAATGGGAACCGTATTGCTTGCTGTGTTGGGTTGAAAACGGTGGTTCTGAGCATGTATGTCGAGGGAGGTCAGTGATAACACATGTACCTGAGGTGTGTGTGTGCGTGTGTGTGTGTGTGTGTGTTTGTGTGTACGCCGTCATGCCAGCCCTAATTTATTTATCCATGTGTGTTATTTGTGACACCGGCGCCATGCGTTATCCATAGAAACCCTTTTATCCTCACATCACAGCCTATTCCACATCAGCACCCTCGTCTCTCCCTCTTTCTCTCTCTTTCCCTCAATGAAATAAATAGCTGACCTGAGCAACTCAGATAGAATCCAATTTGTGTTACAACATAGGCTGGAAATATGAAGATAAAGATGAACGAGGAGGGGATTGAGGACAGGTGGACTTAGAGAGAGAAACAGGAGAGAGAGAGAGAGAGAGAGGGTGGAAATGGGAATTACAACTCGAATCAAATGATGGTGACAGGAAAGAATGGATGAATGGAGGAGGAGTAGCAAAGGTCAGGAAAGGGAAGAAAACAAGTAAAAGGTACGAGATAAGTCGGAGGCAGAAGGGGAAGACATGAGTAAAGCGAAAAAAAAAATCAAAAAACTGACAGGAAACGTTGCCCACTGTTTCTTCAATGTCAGGGGGAGCAAAACAATTTACGAGCAAAATAATGTTCTGGCTCAGGTTGTGGAAAGTGAAAGAGAAAAAAACAAGTGGAAGAGAGGGAGAAGGTAAGAGGGAGAGATACCCTAGGTCTGCGTGTTACAGGTAGACGACGCGAAGGAGGAGAAGCTCGGGAGGTGTAGGGTGTCGGTGGAGGTTCAAGGAATCCAATCCCCCGATGATGAAAAAAAAAAACCTCCCATCCTGGGACAGGCCGAGGAGAAAAGAGAGGGCGATGGCGAGACGCGGCAGTCTGACACGGCCACTGGAGAAGGTACAGCACAGTGCGGGAGCAGAGAAAACCGAAGCGACGGAGGAAGGGAAATACAACCGCAAGAAATTTCAGACATTCTGGAAATTGATGGTCGCCGCTGCCGGGGGATCTATCTGCAGCTGATCGCTAAGGGGTCTAAGGGGGAGGGAATTTTTCCAAGTTTCAGATATCCCCTGCAAGCAGAATCGCGAGAAAAATTGTATGAAAAAAAAACCAAAAAAACCCAAACAAAAGCAGGCCGGGAAAACAAAAACACCGACGACAGCTTGATACGGTCGAGAGGAGAGTAGGAAAGAGGGATAGGGTGAGGGAGGGGGAGAGAGTGAGAGCGAGAGAGAGAGAGAGAGAGAGAGAGAGGGAGAGAGAGAGAGAGCGAGAGGGAGCCTCTGACACCGAGATGTTCATGCTGATTCGAGAGGGATCTTCTGCCGGAGGAGGCGGCACTGCAGCGATGAGTGCACCACAGGAGCAATCGGCAAAACAGGTGTGTATCTGTGTGTGTGTGTGTGTGTGTGAGTGTGCGTGAGTAATAGTCTATTTGACCCTATATCCGCATCAAAATGTAGGAATGCGTGTGTGTGTGTTTTGGAGTGTCACAATTCCGGTCCTCGGCACCGGCCGAGTCGAGAAGTATTGAGGAGACCACGTTATGAGCGATTGAAGCTGTTCATTTCGCAAACCCCAAACCAAGAGGACTCCAATAGCAGCCGTCTGACATTACAGGAGGCTTGTGAACGACAGTGTTTCTCTCTGTGGGGAATAAAAGTTTACATCCTGAGAATGGAAAAAGTCAAATGATGCGTCAACAATACTTATACAGAAGGGGTTTTACCATTACCTCTTGATCATTTATTTGGCATCTGCCAAATAATTACAAATCTTAATCATCAATGAATCTCGATTTTATGTCAAGCCTGAAAAAGTAGCTGTTATTATTATTCTTAATGCAATAATTTTTCTCGTGATGACGTTTAGACATGTGAAATGAAGCCTCTGAACCCGCTTCCTCAGAAACCTCCCATGATCCTTAGACTTTCACACCAGGACCTTTTTGATGGACTTCTGCTTTCAGCCACTTTCCCCCCCCTTCCTCCAGGTGCAGGCATCCATCAAGAAGAAGGTGGAGAAGCAGAAGAGGAGAACCAACGAGAGCGGCGGCGGGGGAGACACGGACGTCCAAGATTCCCGGCCCCGGCAGTCTCGCGGCCAGAGGCCCCACCGGGCGTCCGAGGAGGACGGCGAGACGCTGGAGGAAGAGCTGGAGGACATGATGGAGGGACCTCAATGTGGGGAGGGGGAGAAAGAGCCCATTGATCTGCTGCCCATCGTGGATTCTGTGTTCGGACAGGTAGGGACCGGGGAGTTTGTGTGTGTGTGTGTGTGTGTGTGTGTGTGTGTGTGTGTGTGTGTGTGTGTGTGTGTGTGTGTGTGTGTGTGTGTGCGTGCGCGTGGTGCTCATGTACGCAGGTAGGCTTCAGCGTATTAAATGTGTTGGTGCCATTGTCTGTGTTTTGTTGCATCTGTGTCAACGTGAATGTGTGTGTGTGTGTGTGTGTGAGTGTGCACGCACATCTACCCCGTGTGTTTGACTGTTCCCACCCGTGATAGGGTGCAGCCGGATCTCCGGCTGATTGAATGCCCTCTCCGAGGCTTGATTGAAAATCTAAGCCCCCATTACGAAAATAAAGCCCGCGTCTGCTCCAATACTTAAATAGCCGTCTCTGCCGCGTTCCTGTCGCCTCCCAGCGCGGAACTTTAGTCATTTCTTTTTAAAATACATACATTTCAGCGAGGGATGTGGATGGCGTGTGTGTGTGAGGGCGGCTTAAAGCTTTACTTTGCGCACCATTACAAAAGTGTAATCCGTAACGGATATGACCATAGTCATCGTACCGTTTGAGCGCCGCACCGCATCCCATCCCTTCCGCCACATGGTAAGCCATGACACACCACTTGGCACGGAAGGGTCCAGCATTACCACATCTGTCACCTGTGGGTCTTTCGTCTGTGGGCTTGTATGTGTGTAGGGTGAATATTATGTTGGTACACAGTACCCCTCCACCACCACCATACCCTGACCTGGACGTGTGACTCACTGTCTGTTTTCGATCTGAAGGCACAAACGAGTCCCACGACCTGATCATGGCTGCACACACACACACACACACACACACACACACACACACACACACATGCTCTGGAGGAGGTAGAGAGAGCAACGGGACATCAATCTAAAAAGAAAAATGTGATGTCAGAGATGATGCAAGACATCCAAAATAAATAGGATTGAGAAAGATGGAGAGAGAAGAGAGAGAGAGAGAGAGAGAGAGAGAGAGAGAGAGAGAGAGAGAGAGAGTGAGAGAGAGAGGAGAGAGCTCAGGGGATAGAGAAAGCAGTCATGGAGGGGATGGAAAAAATAAAATAAAATTTCCCCAAAGACTGTATCGTGCCTACGCTCTCTCTTTCCCCTCATCCATCTGTTCCAATTTGGATTGCTTTCAACAATTAGGCAAAGTGAGGTGGGTAGAGAAGAGAAGAGAAGAGAAGAGAAGAGAAGAGAGGGGACAGGTGGATGGTTTGCAATACATTTTCTTGATGTCCAACCATTAAGACAAGATACATCATATTACTTGATATTTCATATCATAACCTGTGGGCCTGTGCCAGCTGTAGCGACCCAAAGCAACATGTGCTCTGATGACACAAAAACAAGAAACGCCGCCAGAAATAAGTCACTTTCTCCATTCAACGTTCTACAATATCATGTTCTTCTCGCTTCATGCCACTCTATTAGTTCTTACCCATTCACTTCCTACTGACGGTGCCTCCTTGACTGGTTCCCACTGAGTGTGCTCCTTTCCCTGGCTCCTATGGAGGGTGCCTCCTGGCCTGGTTTCTACTGACGGTGCCTCCTTCCTATGGAGGGTGCCTCCTAGTCTGGATCCTACTGACGGTGCCTCCTTCCTATGGAGGGTGCCTCCTGGCCTGGTTGCTACTGACGGTGCCTCCTTCCGATGGGGGGTGCCTCCTAGTCTGGATCCTACTGACGGTGCCTCCTTCCTATGGAGGGTGCCTCCTGGCCTGGTTCCTGTGCTCCTTTCCCTGGCTCCTATGGAGGGTGCCTCCTGGCATGGTTCCTACTGGCAGTGCCTCCTTGACTGGTTCCCACTGAGTGTACTCCTTTCTCTGGCTCTATGGAGGGTGCCTCCTTTCCTGGTTCCTACTGACAGTGCCTCCTTCCTATGGAGGGTGCCTGCTTGGCTGGTTCCTACTGAGGGTGCCTCCTTCCCTTGTTCCCACTGACGTGCCTGCTTCCCGCGTTCTTACTGCTGGTGCCCCCTTCCCATGGAGGATGCCTCCTTCTTTGCTTCCTTTGGAGGGTGCCTCCTTCTCCCTCGCCTGACTCATCTGGTTATCGTCTTGTCTTTCACTGACAGACAGCGCCAGTCATTGGACACCGACACAATACAACACAATACGTCTATCAGGTTAACTGCTCTCTCTTTCACACACGCACAAAGGACGCCAACAAACATGTATACACATACACACGCACACACACACACACACACACACACACACACACACACACACACATACACACAACCACATTAACTTCACCATGGAGACACAATGGAACTCTGGGTTCCAGTAAAGGGTCAGAGTCAAGTTACCTTTTGCATCAGCTATCTGACATAGGAATACACATCATGAACAAGAGAGGTGCACACCGTTTGCTGTGTGTACGTGCTTTGTGTACGTGCGTGCGTGCGTGCGTGCGTGCGTGCGCACGTGTCTGTGTGTGACAGAGAAGTGTGACCATTGTCCAATTATTCTGATGCCTGGGAGATTGGATGTGTAAAAAAGCAATAAGTGACCAAAATTAATAACAAGTGCAAAGAAAGGTGCGTGCGCACACACACACACACGCACACACACACACACACACACACAGACACACACACACACACACACACACACACAGACCGCCCACATACAAAAAACATTGTCATTAGCATGATTAATTGATGGCGTCAGTAATGGAGGATCAAGGTGGTTATTGATCAGACCAAGGGGTATTGGTTGTATCATAGATTATTCATGTCATCCCTCATAGCAGTATTGTCTCACTGACTCTATGACCACGGTTGAATCTTAAAGAATTCCTTTACACAAGGCTTTAGCCGGCTGCAAACCTTCATTTGACTAATTGGGCGATGAAGGCGTGTTGTGTGTAGTGTATGTAATTGCCTGAATTGGTTAAGATGGTTGACTGACGGAAGTTGGATTATGTGCCGGATGTGCTTGAGGTTTCAGTTCCCCAGATCAAACTATTACGCGGCCTTGGAGATTTTGCTGCATGGAGTACAGTAAGTATTGTTTGTGATTGTGGGTAAATACACAGGGTGTCTGCAGATCAGTGTATCAGAGTTCAATTTGATATTTAGATGTCCAATATGACATTTTTAAGACAGTTCTTTTGTCGTCTCACAAGTGTTGGGTTCAGCGGTAAACTTAATGTAGGGTTCTATAACATCAGAAACTGACCGATAAAGTTGACTGATAAATAAAATATGTTTTAAATTACAACCTCAAAAATTGAAATTTAAGACCTTTTTTTAATGACTTTGATGGTTTATTATTGAGAAAACTTAATTTAAAACATTAAATGATTTTAAGAAGAAACAAACAAAAATCCGCTCGGTCAATACAGGCCCAATGCTCAATGCTCTTCAGTTGTCAACAAAGACTCTTTTTACATGCTGTGCTTGATTCCTCCGGGGTAAAATAATAATAATAATACCATCCCACCTCCGTCGATGTTTTTTCCCCGCTATCTTGTCGTGAAATTTGTTCCGTTTGGTATTGAGATCAAATTGCTGTGGGCGCTAATCAAGCGGCAGCCATTTACATCCGGGTATTGAAGCCAGTGCGACGAGCAGCATGTTCCCGCACTAGAGGGTCTGCAGTTTCAGGGCCGCAATCCTTGGACCACACTTCGAGGACCCTAGCCGCCCCATGACCCGGCCTCCAGTGCGGACCCACCCCCCTAGCCCTGACCGTAACCCCCCCCCCCCCCCCCCCCCCCCGCCCCCCCGTGGAGATGCACTTTTCCTTGATTGCATTGTTTTTTTCCATTTTACCTTATATAAAAGAAATGTCTCAAAATAGTTTCTATCCGATTTTTTTGATTTTTTTTTTGCCTGCTGGTGTTATCGGTTTGAGTGGTCGTTCCTAAAACCCGCACCCGAGCTTTGGCTCCATTTGGCTGACAGTTGATCTACCAGTATAAATAGAATATGTGCATTACCAAACTGTCTTCCCGGACCAAGATGGCCTCTAGTGGGGATGGGTGAGCATTACAACAGGAAGCGGTCCTCAGACAGGGCGATGCCAGTCAGCCATCTGTCTCACCTCACCAGTGGGTTTCAGGTGGGTCTTTGCCTCAGTTCACTCTTTTAACTCCTGTTGTACGACTGCTGTTTTTTAAAGGTTGAAAGGTTGACGAGTGGCTCTGCTCCCTATTTCAATTTGTCTGTTCCCCGGCATTTGCATGTATTCACACTCAGAACAACGGCAGTGGGCATACGACGCCACCTGCTGCTTCTCCCACAGTTAAAAAGCATCGAAAACCGAAAATCTTCTCATTTCTTTTCGTGTGTTACGCTGAGAGGCGGGGGGGGGGGGGGGGGGGGGGGGGGCGTTTGGAGCTAGATATGGGGTTCTGTACGGTGGCCCTGAGAGCTCAACACACTGCAAGATAAGAAAACACACAAGCAAATAGACAAAACACAAGCAAATGAAGAAAACATCTTCACCAATTTGACAACACGCATGCACCGCTTTTAGAAAACGCGCTGAAAATTCAGACAATACGACACAATACACACCACACAACACAATACATACACAACACATTACCAACACAACACAACACATTACAGACACAACACAATACACACAACACAACACATTACACACACAACACATTACCAACACAATATAACACATCATAGACACAACACAATACACACAACACAACACATTACAGACACAACACAATACACACAACACAACACAATACACACAACACATAACAGACACAACACAATACACACAACACACAACAGACACAACATAATACAGACAACACAACACAATACACACAACACAACACAACACATTACAGACAGAACACATTACACACAACACAACACAATACACACAACACAACACATTACAGACACAACACAATGCATACAACACAGCACATTACAGACACAACAAAATACACACAACACAATGCAGACAACACAACACAACACAATACATAAAACACAACACATAACAGACATAACACATTACAAACAACACAACACAATTCAGACACAACACAATACAGAAATGTTCTGCAATCACACCAGACGACAACAGAAATTGAGTGGTCAAAAATGGGTGGAAAAAAATACAGAAAATACAGATTTTTATTTTTTTTTAACTGAATTTTGTTTTATGAATATCTGCAACTTGAACTTTTGGATCAGAATTTTCAATGTTTTTCAGTGATATGTGATTCTCTACAGCAGTTGTCCGGCTGACGGGCGGAGCCAGCCCACTCTCTCCCAAGTCCACAAAATTAATTTGGCGATAACCATCACCACACAGACTGCGCCGAGCTGGCAGAATGTCCCTTTAAGGGAAAGGGCTTTCCATCTCCTGGCAAAGATGTCAAAAATGTAAGGAGCCACAAAAACATCCAATATTACCAGCCAACTCCATTCCACAATATGGACGATACCCGTGGAAAAGGAACAATGTGGATGATAAGTGTGGCTCAAAACATATGAAGGTGTGGCCTCAGCATACAGATGCCTGTGATATAGACCTTGTTGGCAGCAGGCATTTTGACTTGTCGTGGGGAAAACAAACAGGTGTAAGGAAAGCCCTCATGATGAGCCTAAGATAACAGCTTGTACCACACAGAAGTTTAAACCTGCACACTTTTATTCTCACTGCAATGGAAATCTAGTCCAGCAATCTTAAGAAAAAGTCATTGGGACAGAGATATATTTTCTCTAAACTGTATGCCGAGATGAAACCCAAAATTCCTCCTTTACCACTCCATAGGCAAAGTTACAGTAACTAACCAGTGTTAGTATCGTCCAGGGATTAGAACTTTAAGGATCTCTAGCGATGTTTACGTATACTAACTGATTTAAAAAATGAATAATAAATAATATGTTATTCAAATAAATAAATCTATATACATATATATATATATATATATATCAAATCCTACAGGTAGTTTAACTTGCCTGTGCCCTATTACGCGTTCTGAAAGTAACTATTAACCTTATAGCCAGCTTACATACAATGTGTGTATTTCATCAGGTTACTTGAATTGACAGGACGGTACGATAACTGCTGATATCTGCAATAATTTCTGAATCATGCCATCACAATGTTAAAATAAACCAAAAACACTTTGGAGCTCATTTTCCAACACCACTGACAGAGAGCCACGTTCCAAATTATTATGCAAATGATATTTTTCTCTGATTTTCCTAAAAAGTCGATGCAAATGACAGTCAGTATAATTTTCAAGTCATCAGCCGTTAAGGTATAATTTGAATATTATTGAACAAACCTCCCAATGATAACAGTATTTTTTTCAAAAATAAAAAACTGTTCCAAATGATTATGCACAACAGAGTTTCAAAACATTGTATAGGTTGTAAAGAACTGAAAACGGTCATTTGTTGAATTTTCAGCATTAGGAGGTCATATTTACTGAAATCAAAAACATCTGAACAAGCCAAGTTACATGTTTACATAGGACCCTTCTTTGATATCACCTTCACAATTCTTGCATCCATTGAACTTTTTGGAGACTTTCTGCTTGAATTTCTTTGCAGGACGTCAGAATAGCCTCCCACAGCTGCTGTTTTGATGCAAACTGCCTCCCACCCTCATTGATCTTTTGCTTGAGGATGCTCCAAAGGTTGTCAATAGGGTTGAGGTCAGGGGAGGAAAGGGGCCACACCATGAGTTTCTCTGCTTTTAAGCCCATAGCAGCCAATGACACAGAGGTATTCTTTGCAGCATGAGATGGTGCATTGTCAGGCATGAGGATGATTTTGCTGTGGAAGGCACGGTTCTTCTTTTTGTACATTGAAAGAAAGTGGTCAGAAACTGTACATACTTTGCCAAGGTCATTTTCACACCTTCAGGGGCCCTAAAGGGGCCTACCAGCTCTCTTCCCATGATTCCGGCCCAAAACATGACTCCGCCACCTCCTTGCTGACGTTGCAGCCTTGTTGGGACATGGTGGCCATCCACCAACCATCCACTCCTCCATCCATCTGGACCATCCAGGGTTGCACGACACTCATCAGTAAACAAGACTGTTTGAAAATGAGTCTTCATGTATTTCTGGGCCCACTGCAACCGTTTCTGCTTGGGAGCATTGGTTAGGGGTGGACCAATAGTAGGTTTATGCACAACTGCAAGCCTCTGGAGGATCCTACACCTTGAGCTTCTCAAGGTGTGGGACTCCAGAGGCACCAGCAGCTTCAAATACCTGTTTGCTGCTTTGTAACGGCATTTTAGCAGCTGCTCTCTTAATCCCATGAATTAGTCTGGCAGAAACCTTCCTCATTATGCCTTTATCTGCACAAACACGTCCGTGCTCTGAATCAGCCACAAATCTCTTCACAGTACGATGATCACGCTTAAGTTTTCATGAAATATCTAATGTTTTCATACCTTGTCCAAGACATTGTACTATTTGAGAAACCTGTGGCCTGCTTAATAATGTGGAACGTCCTTCCTAAGTAGTTTTCCTTCAATTGGGCTTACCTGGCAAACAAATTATCACAGGTGTCTGAGATTGATTTCAGTGATCCAAAGGGGACACAATACCGTCCATGAGTTTAATTGAAAAACCAAAAATTAAATGTTTATGACACTTCCAATCCAATTTGCATAATAATTTGGAACGCAGTGTATAACAAGCGTGTCCAGACGTGTGCATCACTTTTAAGCGTCCTCTGGAAACACTCCTGTTGTTGTTCGGTGTGATGGCAGCACATTTCTGTATCGTGTTGTGTTGTCTGTGTGTAGATGTTTTTCTTCATTTGCTAGTGTTTTTGTCTATTTGCATGCGCTCTCTAAATTTGCAGCGCGTCGAGCCCTCAGAGCCACCGTACTCCTGGGATTGGTTTAACTTCTCCACTTATCCCCACACAAATGTGCGCACATGGACACACACTCTAACACACACAATTGTCGTGCTCAGTGTAAAATCTTGTGAGTGTCCACTTCCAAATCCGCCTTCAGAGATTTGGTGACAGATGCCGTGTCGGGGCTTATCTGATCACTCAGCATCACACGTTTCCCCTTAACTTGGGCCGTGTGATAGTGGCAGAGTTTGCAACAGCAACTCGGTTTACCTCGACGTTTGGCATCGCAAGCACCGCGCTGGCCAAAAGGCCTTCGTCCCGCTTTACCCTCGATTCAAAGGTCATGTCATGTGGTTCGATTTCATTGGAGCTGCAGGTCCTGAGCTTTTTCCGTTTATTCTTGGTTTGTTATGTGGCACAGCTAGTAAAAAAAAATAAAAAATACGTAGTACCTCTTAATAGGGGTAGATCCATCTCCCCCAGTTCAGCACTTTCTCTTTTACTATTATTTACTCAATAATGACATTGGTCAGTCGTAAGGTCTTTCCTCAACCGGATTAAAATTAGTTGGAAAATGGGCTCAAATAGAGGTTATTTTAGAGATGCTATTTTAGAACCTAAGAAATGACATTGACAAAAAAAAAGACATTTTAAAGATGTGGATACATTTTTTCCCCTTGTTTTAATTGAATTCACCGCAAATGTAGTTGCGCCAAATTTTACACCTGCGCGCGCAAATGGAAAACCCCGCGCTCGATTTCCACCTCCTTTCGAAGGCTTTTCGCGGGCATCCCAGTCTCCCGACTCCCATCCCTTCTCCTTTCACCGCCCGCAGCTCTCCCTTTAATCTAAAATCGAGGGATTAAGCCCCTCGCGTTCGCGTCCACTAATTCTCCCTCCCGCTCTCGCACGAGCTCCTCTCAGACGAAGTCATTTGGACGCTGACGCAACGTGCGACTTGCTGGAGGGGGGACGACAGAGGGAGGGATAGAGAGATTTAAAGGGGGGGGGGGGGGGGGGGGGGGGTGAGAAAGAGGGGGGTATCAAACGGACAAAAAGAGAGTAGAGGGGGAGAGGGAGAGATTGAGGGAGACAGGGATTAAATGGAGGGTTTGATGAGTTTGCGGGAGAAGAGGGATGTGGAGGCCCAGCTGGAGCCCGGGGGGGGGTAACTGGGGATAGGACCGCTTGCTTTTGGTGCCGTGCTGCTTTTTCCCAACATCTCTCGCCGTTTAGATAATGTTGGGGTGGGTGGAGTCATTCGGGATCAGCCAAGGATGGATTACGACTGGCGTTGCTGTCCCCCCCCTCCCCTACGTACTCCCTCTAGTATCAGATGCGATGGCTCATGCAAGCAGGATGGGACGCTCCGGGAAGCGTTGATCATTGGCGCCCGTCCCCTTGCCTCGCCCAGACCTCCGACAAGTCCTGAGGGTAGGAGAGGGGTGAAGGAGAGAGAGAGGGGCTAAGGGGCGGAAAAGAGCGAGCGAGGCAGAGGTGACGGAGGAGCAGAAAACTAGAGCGATCGGGAGAGTGGGTGGAGGTGGAAAGGGTGGGTGGGGGGGTGGATAGTGGGAGGGTACGATTGGCTTCTGCTTAACAAGGATGAAGTGATGGGCAACTGCACCAAACCATCTATGAGAGACGCGATGAGGAAGGTAAGAGCTGCTGAGCCCAGCGGGCGTTGTTCCACCACGGTTCACGGCGGCTGTGAGATTTATACGTGTGTGTGTGTGTGTGTGTGTGTGCGTTTCGGTGTTGCTCTTTCCTGTAGAACGGTTTACATTGTTGTTTGTTTTTAACATGATTCTCTATATAATTTCGACTTCTGACCTACTTGCTTTGCCTGACCTCTCCATGGATCCTACCATAGGTCAGATTTGTTTCTCACCATGGAGTGAAAATATCCTATATGTTGACATTTCTGAAGTATGTCAACTGTTGATCTGTAAATCTGTTGATATTTTCATGGTACACACAAGGAGTTACTTGTGGCTGCGATAGCGTTACGTAAGGCGGCGACAAGGCGTCAGCCAGTGGACTGGACACTTAGCCACATTACTTTTTCTGAGGCCTCTCCGTAAGAGGAGCGTGCGTTGAGTGAAACTGAGATCCATAAAGTTTATTTTTATGCGAGGGTGATCCGCTGATCTGAACGGATCACGGTGGAATAATAAGCAGCTTACGCAGGCCCTACAACAAAGCTAGACTCTAACCAAACTAAAATGTTGATGCGAGATGGGAGGTGATAAATCAGCACCGGTTCCTTGAGAGGATTTCAGCATCTGATGATTAGACTGCACGGCTAGAAAGAAGAGCGGTCGGTCTCTAACCGGGCTGGTGTGACTCTAAGGGGGCAGTGGGAGGTCCTGTCACCTCCATCAGGGGTAAGGTGGGGGCAGGCGCTCAGCGAGGGCTGCAGCCCTACGAAGAGGAGGATAGAGGGCTGGAGGAGAAGGAGTTCAAGGATTCCTTTGGCGCGCTGGTCAAGAACTGCAACATGCTGCACATCGTGGGCCCCGCCTGCATCTTCCTTAAACAGGGTTTTTCACAGATGATCGTATGTACACACACACACACTGACGCACACATCCACAATATATCGACGCTACATGCAAACTGCCCATGTTCTATACCTGCAACCCCCTTATGGCATCGTCACACTTTCCGTCATTTCATTCGTGTCATCACATCATTGGCTCAGTTTCTCTGTTGGCGTGCTGTCATTTCATCGTGTCGGTCGGCCCCGGTCAGCTCATGGGGGGCCCTTGGATTCAGAAATGCTCCACTGGATCAATAGTTTAGTTCCATCCATGGAAAGGCATCGATCAGCTGGCTCAGCGTAGGTCAGCACCGAGGACACTCGGCCAATGTTAACAGGGACTCAAAAATGTTTGGCATTTTGTCGCATCGGTCGTAGTGTAGACTGCAGTTCACCAATGAAGTAGAGAATTATGTGAAAAAAAAAATGGGGAATCATCATTCAAAACAACAGCTGGTCTTGAATTCTATATGCTAAGCTCTGAAACACGACAGCGGTGGGATTCCAATGTAACATGTCAACTTGTTAAACTGTATTTATGGATCACTCCATATTGCAAAGTATAGCCTCTACATGTTGACGGATATCTTCCTACATTCACATGATCCCATTTATCCTGTATTGTTTGATGTTCAAACTGGGGGTCTTTGTACGCTACTTCCGCTGTTTCGTATTATTATGGCTGCCCTATGGAGTGTGGGAATCACGGCAGTATGTGTTCAGTGGGTTTGGAATAGGGGAGCAAAAGTAAATGGAAAACCAAAGAAATCACAGAGGATTTTCTCCTGATCTATATTGTTTTCTCCCCAGAGCTCTTAACCGATCCATCCTCTGCGCTGTATTGAAGCAGCGGCTTTCAGAGCATTTCTTTGTCGGTGGTGGGTGAGCTCGCTTCGACATGGCCATACTTGTACTGTACAAGTATATGAATATCTAAATGTGTGTGAGAGAGAACGTGGCATCTGTATTTGTCCGTCACCTCTCAAATCTCCTAATCTCCAGCTTCTGCTGGTTGACCTCCAGTAATTAATCAGGTTACTATGGTGAAGGACATTTAGTAATTGGTCAGCCCATGCCATAATGCAGGAGGCTGGATATAGTTAATCCGTGTAGATTTTGTGTAGATTTCGTCTCCAGATGTGCCCCGATGGCATTTTTCTTTTGGATAGAGGGCATAACAACTGTGAGAGTATGTATTTGCTAATCATGTTAAATTATTGTAGTAGAGCTGTGAAACACAGACATTTTTTTTTACTTTCTTTGTTACAAGTGTTATTGTTGGTCCAGCTATTAACAATAGCTCCTTGCAGGATATAGCCCAATCTCTGATGATCCTAAACCTGACCAAGTAACATGATCCATGTTCATCCTTCATTTTGTTCTTTGTTCCTGTGGTGTTGAACATCAATTTCTTCGACTATAATATGTCATCTCATTCCGCAACTTCTGTGATCCAACATTTCTCTGTATATCTGTGAGCCGGCCACTTGTTGTCATTTCATTGCTTGAAAATAACATGTTGTATTGTCAATCGTGCGGGTGTGTGTGTTTGTGTGAGTGCGTGCCTATGTGTGTGTGTGTGTGTGTGTGTGTGTGTGTGTGTGTGTGTGTGTGTGTGTGCACGCACACGTGTGAGCGTGGCATATACGTGGAGAGACAGAGACTAACGTGTCTGACTGCCTCGTGTTCCACTCTTCTCGCCTCCGCCAGGACCGAGAGCTGCGACCGGAGGAGATTGAAGGTGAGCTCACGTCGTTTTGTGTCCCTGCACCTCGACACTAGAGCACGCAAAGCACTCTCCCGTCAAAACCGCCCTCACCCGTCTGTGCTGCCACCCGCAGAGCTTCGAGAGGCGTTCGTGGAGTTCGATAAGAATAAGAGGGGCTACATCAGCCACAAGGACCTGGGCGAGTGTATGAGGACCATGGGCTACATGCCCACCGAGATGGAGCTCATTGAACTCAGCCAGCAGATATGTGAGTGGGCGTGCCAGCCGGGGACGACATGGGACGTACTCTTATAAGCAGCATCGATTACGGGTTAAATGATTAAGTCTTTAAAACGGTGCATGCACTTTCAAATGATAAAAAGTCACACATACAATGAAAAATGTTGATTATGCAAGGGTATCATGCGAGTTGGTTGCTTGATTGTATCTCGGTGATGCCCACACTGCTTTTGTGCCCGCCCTGAAGGTGGCGGTAAGGTGGACTTTGAGGACTTTGTGGAGCTCATGGGACCCAAGATGCTGGCGGAGACGGCGGACATGATCGGCGTCAAAGAGCTCCGAGACGCGTTCAGAGAGGTGGGAGGCTGGAACTTCGTCTTGTTCTTTTTCGTACGTGCGTCTTCCTCTGACCCCCCCCGCCCCCTCCCTCTCCATCTCCGTCTGTCCCCGTCCAGTTTGACTCCAACGGGGACGGTCAGATCAGTATAACAGAGCTGCGGGAGGCCATGAAGAAGCTGATGGGGGAACAGCTGACCAACAGAGAGATAGACGAGATCCTCCGCGACGTCGACCTCAACGGCGACGGCCAGGTCGATTTTGAGGGTGAGCGAGCGAGAGAGAGAAAGAGAGAGAGAGAGAGAGAGAGAGAGAGAGAGACCTGCCACTAACTATTGTCATACGTTGCTATTGTCCGACCATTTGAAAGGACCCCACCCCTCTTTTCACAAGAGTAGGGCTGGCTTATTTATCCTTATAATATATAGATATTGTGATATGAGACTAGATATTTTCTGGGATTCTGGTTATAACATCCACACTATTAAGGATAGTTTCTCAGATATTTCTCATGTCTAAGTATCTTATGAAAGCACCGGTACTCATCCTCAGAATACTGTGATGCTGTATTTTATTTTGTCCTTATCGTCCATCCCTAACAGAGAGCATCTTTGTGCACATCCGTTTATCCATTACTTACTTACTTTGTCCATATGAGACGGTTTAAGCCACCGAGTGCACTGTCATCCTCTTCCCTGCTGTTCCCCATTCCCTCCTCTTCATAGAGTTTGTGCGGATGATGTCACGTTGAAATGTCCAGATGTCCGAAAATGTGGAAGACTGAGCAAGTGGACGGAGAGACGTTATGTAACTTCTGAATAAGAGATCACACACTACACGGTAGTGAACATTCTTTCTCTGCTCTTATGAGCATACATTTTTTGTAATGATGTTTTTGTAAAAAAAATAAAAATAATAATATATTCACTGCTTTGACTACTGTAAGTGATCATAGCAGCCGTTTTTGGGAAAGGCTGATATAACTTTCACAGTATGAGTTGGCAGATTTGATGGGCTGAGCCTTAATAACAATAAATCACATTCATAGACAACAACGGTATTTATGTGTTAGTTTTGATTTCTACATTTATTTTTGATATATTTATGTTTTCTGTTTGAGTGTAAAGCCATATAAAATGTGATGTTTTCTTTTTTATAATAAATACAACATTTTGCAATCATTTTTTTTTCCAATGACACATTCATTGATATTAAAGGCATAATCATTACATTTATGTCAAATGTATCGATCAATATGAATCAATAAATCAGTATATAATAATATTTAACCTTTAAATATATCTATATTAAATCTGTAATATTATTATCTTTAAAAATCCCTTATTCTGTGCTTTTTTTTCAGCTGGCACTTTGTATGAAGCAGCCAATTGAATGTATTTGCATTATGCTGTTGTTGTTGTTGGGGGGATCCACCTTTTCCACCGAGAATGCACTTATTGGGAGCTGACAAAAAGTGACAGTCAAGACTCTTTGAATTTGATAAAGCAGAGTAGCTGTAGTCAGTAAACCGTCTGCGCAGATGAACATTCACACAAAAGAACAACAGCCTTAATGAAAAAACCCCAACCCAGCATTTCAGATTGTACTCAATTTAACAATTTTTGTCTTTGCGTAAATATTAAGATTATAATTTGAGATGAAAGACTTTTTGCTTTTCTTTTTAGACTTATGACACCGGTGAAAATGTATAACCAACCTTTCTTGATGTTTTCCATTCACATTAGAAAGTAATCAAAGCACTATATAACAATAAAGGGCATAATATAGTTGACAGTTGGCAGATATTTAGCTTTAACCCAGATTGCATCCTGTGTTTTGCACATTTCAGTATTTCTGAGGTGATTTCAATGCAACTTTTTATACACTCTGGATTTTTCACCACCAATAAAAAAAATAAACAATAGAATGAATTTATCACTTTGATTCCATAATATTAAGTCTGTTGTTGTTTTTTAACCGGCTCTGTATTGTACCCAACTGGGGTAAACGGTCTAGTTAGATATGAACAACACTGCCACCTAGTGTACTATAATTGTATTGCATATTATTTCTTCTTTCAGTCATTCTTTTCAGGAAGGTGACTGAGAACATTTATCTCCCTTCTGAATAATAATGGCAATATGTAGCAATGCAAAGACAACGTTTTTGAAATTAGGATTTTTATTTTTATTGAAAACTTGGCCAGGATTCTGTACAGCAGAGAAGGTGTGCAATGCACAGGCTTAGGAAGTCAGGGGCAGGGGTCTAAAAACTCAGTTTCCCATGGTGCATCTCACCCTGAGCTGAGAATAATGTGTAAAACAGCAAGGGATGCCAGGTTCCCGGTTGCTGCAGAAGGACTGGAATAGGGGTGTGGGGTAGGGGTGAAGGTCAGACCACATAGGGGAAATAGAGAGGAATAGAGATAGAAAGGAATGGAGGGTTGTCTGGTGTTTTTTTTCAATATTTCTGGGTCCAGCTGGTTCCTCCTATAAGGTGTGGTCCCAGAACAGGAGTGGGTGTGGATCCTCACTCCTCCCTCCACCCTGGCTGTGTCAGATTGTAGACCCTATAAGGTTTTGAGGTAAGGACTCAGACATCTCTTCCCCGTTCCCTCTTCCTCCGCCCCTCTCCCTCGCTTCCACTCCTTCTCTTTCTCTCCCTCACCGAGCCTCACTTGCTGGCCATGGTGTAGCAGCCCTGTTGGTGCCACTGCATGTCGCGGATACGCCTCACGGACTGGAACTGGGGGTGGCGGGCTCCAAACTCATTGAAGTGTCTGTAGTCGCCCTTCTCCAGCAGGTACTGGCTACCACGGTATCCAGGGAACTGGTATCCCACCCAGCTGAAGAAAAAACAAACCAATTCAACATTTTTAGATTGTATGCTTTGCCCTAAACCTTACGACACTTTTTTTTTCTTTTTCAATCCTGCAATTCTGACTCTAAACATTGAGACGGCGACTGATACTCACGTTCCACAGCTGACAATGATGCTGCCCACTCTATCGGTGAAACCATAGGAGAACAGGCTGGGTACGTCGTCGTCCATGATCTCCATCTTGCGGCCCTTGAACTCTCCAACCTCGTACAGGCAGATCTTGTGCTTCTCAGGGTCCTGGTACGGGCGGTAGAAAGAGATAGAGAAAGTTGGGTTGAGTTCCAGGGAGAAAGATGGGTTAGTGAAGGTGCTTGAAGGAACATTACATGGAAAAGATAGTGGAGGAATAGAGGAATAGAGGTGTTGCTTGTGTAAGAAAAATATCCCAGCATCGTGTAGATTTGAGTGGTCAATAAGAGAGACGAGGTACGGCAATGGGAGAGGGGGGGTGTGGAGGGGGGGAGATCTTACCATCTTGACGGGCCTGAAGGACAGCAGGTAGTCGTTCTTCTGGCAGTTGCTCCAGGAGTCCCAGCGGGGGTACTCTCCCTTCTCCAGGATGTACATCTCACCGCAGAAGTTCATCTGCTCAAAGCCCACGAAGCTGAGGGGGGAACAGACAGGAGATGAGTGGAGGTTGGTGTGAAAGTTTCGAGACACTTCTGAGACGAAGCCATCAGAGCGTGTGTGTGTGTGTGTGTGTGTGTGTGTGTGTGTTCAGGACTTACGGTCCGCACTCGACGCGCAGGGAGCGCACGCGGTCCATGCCCAGCTCACACACGTTCATGCACTCGTTGCTGATCTCGATCATGCGGCCCTGGAAGTTCTCCTGGTCGAACACGTACATCTGACAGGGGTAGGTGCATCGTGATCGGTCAGTATGAACCAAAGGCAAGGTTCCACGGCTGATAGAATCAAACTCAAATAGACTCAACGTGAATATTTACTGCGACTTTTTCAACAGTTGGTGGAGAGAGGGGGCAGTGCCGCTTACCTTGTAGGACATCATTCCCATCTCGGACTTCTTGCTCTGGGCAGCCTTCCCGTCGGTCTGGGAAGCAGCCTTGGACTTATCTCCGCTGGACATGATTACTAGAGGTGAGGGACAGGCAAAAGGAGAGAGGCGACAGTGAGGTTAGTTCATTCCACCGCGTTAAGATGACCTCACCTGTTGCATAAAGAACCGGAGATCATTCAGAAAACCGAGTGGAATAAATTGACGCTGTAGCAGAGTTTGAGAGTGAGCCGTCAACATCAAATAGATAAACTGAATGATCGATGTGCAACTTTTGGAATCGACTCTTGTGTCGCTGGTATCCAAGCCCCCCTGTCCCTCTGCACCTTACCTGTGTGTGTGTGTGTTGTCTGCACAGAGCCTCACTCAGAGAGTGTGTATGGCTCAGAGTGCGCCCCTGCCTTTTATACGCTGGCGCCCACAGGGGAGGGATTATGTGCAGAGAAACAAACTTGCTGAGGTCAGAGACACGGGACAATAGAAGTCCGACATCATCAGAGAGGGACGGACCGAAGGGAGGGGAGCGGGCAGCTGGACCCGGACCGCTGCAACGTGGGGTTGCAGGGAGGAGAATGGGAAGAGCGTAGAGGACTGGATCACAGACACCACCCTCCGTCACCTCACACCTCGCAATGTGTTGACAGGTTTAGCGGCGGAAAAAAAGACAGAGACATGATTTACGGGTTAATGGGTAAATAATATCACATTTGAGCAAACACTCAATGTCTCAATCGTTCAAGAAATCACAATACTAGTCATAGATTTCTTGTCATGTAACTCTTAAACATCTGGCGTCTTGAAACATTGTTATTGGTGTTTCTGTTTCATTTTCAGTTGTATGATAGTTAGTGGCCCAAGTAATTCTATGAAGCCTATAATATTGATACGTCAGTTGAGAAAAGACCAGTGCCAGATGTGTGCAGTCAATCTCAGATGAAGAGAAATGACTTTAAACGATAACGCTGAATGATGGTGTGGAAAATGATTCAATGAAACCTGGTGGCACAGGTGTAATGATCTCATGTCACTAACTGGTTTGTGAAAACTGATCAGAATTAAATATGTCTATATGACCTATGTGACCCACACGCTTTTGTGTGTTATGTATAACATTATATCTGTCTATCTGTCTATCTGTTTATCTATCTATCTATCTATCTATATATCTATCTATCTATCTATCTATCTATCTATCTGTCTGTCTATCTATCTATCTATCTGTCTATCTATCTATCTATCTATCTGTCTGTCTGTCTGTCTATCTATCTATCTATCTATCTATCTATCTATCTATCTATCTATCTATCTATCTATCTATCTATCTATCTATCTATCTATCTATCTATCTATCTGTCTGTCTGTCTATCTATCTATCTATCTGTCTGTCTGTCTGTCTATCTATCTATCTATCTATCTATCTATCTATCAATCTATCTATCTATCTATCTATCTGTCCGTCAATCTGTCTACCTATCTATCATCCATCTATCTATTTACGTACCTATCTATTCTTGTGGGCCAGTGTCCTTGGGCCTTATCAAAGTCATTATTATCATTATTAATACTAGTATTTATATGTATTATTTATATTATGATGATGATGATGATGATGATGATGATGATGATGGTTATTATTAGTAGTAGTGGTTGTATTAATAATAATAATTTATCATTATTATTACACTTAATTATAACACTTGATAATACCTTCATTGCCTTTATTAAAAACAGCTAACTTTCTGAACTACATTTCTGTACATTCATAACCTTAAACTATTCCTCTCCTCTCCATCCCCGGCGTCGTCGCCCTGTTTGGCCGTTAATCCGCACATTCCCACCTCTATCCAGTCCCTTTCGGATCTTGCTGACCGGGGCTCGAACGCTCCGGAGCGGCTTTGTTCCGCCCGTGAAAGCGGCTCCCTCCCCGGGCCGGAGCTTTGTGGGATGTGCTGAGCTGGCCGGCGGGCCCCCACCCGGGGTCGGGGTGTGTGTGTGTGTGTGTGTGTGTGTGTGTGTGTGTGTGTGTGTGTGTGTGTGTGTGTGTGTGTGTGTGTGTGTGTGTGTGTGTGTGTGTGTGTGTGTGTGTGTGTGTGTGTGTGGGTGTGTGTGTGTGTGTGTGTGTGTGTGTGGGTGTGGGTCGGGGGGGGGGTCTCCCGCACCGACCCCCCGCGACCAGAAAACACCCGGAGCCGCGTCGGCGTCAATGCCGCGCGCGGCCGCGGGGGACGCTCCCGCGCGCCCCGCCGTCCGGTATAAAACTGCGGCGCCAGGTTCTCCCCAAAGCTCCACGCGAAACAAGCGGCAGGCGCGTGCCACTCCCCCGAGCTCGTGGAATAAGTGCCAAACTAGGTAAGGGGCGATGCGTGGGGCGTGGAGGGAGTCCGGGGCCGGAGAGGCCGATTCAACCGGAGCACCCCGCACTGGATCCATTTCTGTTATAGACGCTCACGCTGTGCAGTGTGTGGTCTCCTTTCTCTCGGTGGAGCTAAAGCTTTTTTTATTATTATTATTATTATTATTATTATTATTATTATTATTATTATTATTGCCAATAAATGTAATGCTCCTTGCCACTATCCTCTCTGCTATTCTGTTTATTATTCAATGATGCATAATAGTTTGAGGCTCATGTAAAGTAAAGAGAACTTTTTGGGGGTTTAACAAGAGTCATAGATGCCTGGAGTTTATTGTCACACCTGCTGCTGGTGATAATATTCGGGTAACTCTGTCTGGGCGAATGGGTTGGAGTCTATTCGATGACCACACGGTCATCGAATAGACGACTCCAACCCATCCCTCCTACACTCAAATTTCTGGGCAGTTCCCAGGGATTTGATTCGGTATTTGATCGGGTGTATATCGTGTGTTGTTTGGTAAAGTTCCGACCTTTTTTCAGAGACTGAATATTTATTCAAAAAACGGTCGACGGTCGGTTGTGATGCGTAGTTGTTCTAAAGGCCGTCCCCCGTCCTCTGTCCGCCATACTGACCATGTTGCCCTGCCCGGTTCCTCAGAAGTAAAGATGTACAGAACTACAAGGTCCCCCATGATCCAGCCACTGGTCAACTCAGGAATGGGCATGGCTCCCTTCTTCAAGGTAAACACGCAAACCACGCGTGATTGTTGCATTTTCTCCATGTCAGCGCTCGGTGGTACAGGAGAGCAAAAAATAAATAAAAATTCAAAAAAGGAACACTTTCTCTGCCTCCTCCTTCCAGGTGACCGTGTTCGAGCAGGAGCATTTCCAGGGCAAGTGCCAGGAGTTCACCTCCGAGTGCACCAACATCCAGGAGTGCGGCCTGGACAACATCCGCTCCATCAGGGTGGAGAGCGGAGCGTAAGTCAGCCACGCCCAACAAAAATAGCCTCTATTATTTGCTGTTGCTCACGTCACACTTTTTACGATCTTGTTTTGGGACACGTCAGCATGACCCCATCTTTCCCACTCTCAGTTTCTGCGCCCTCACCGCCTCGATACACACATGTGCACACAATGTAATCCATTCACCCCTCCGTCCCCCTCCTCTCCATCTCTGAAGCTGGGTGGGTTTCGAGCACCATGACTTCCAGGGCCAGCAGTTCATCCTGGAGAGGGGAGAGTACCCCCACTGGGACGCCTACAGCGGCTCCCTGTCCTACCACGTGGAGCGACTGATGTCCCTGCGCCCCATCTACTGCGCTGTGAGTAGAGCGCCCCGACTCCCACACCCACGGAGCGAGGACAGAAGGCCAAAGTGGCCCAGCGGGAATTTTGTTTAGTTACCCAAAACGTTGCAAAAGCTAAGCGGATTCTCCGAGGATCCGCTGACCTCTATTCGCCTGACTATGTATTTGAGATGGCATACTGGGTTTTTAGCTCGACTGAGGCCTTTCTGTGGGGCGTTTGCAAGCCCTCCCCATGTTCACATGGGTTTCCTCTGTGTGCTCCAGTTTCCTCCCATCCGAAAAGTCCTCCACATCACGTACTCAGTCCTGTCGATGTCCTTGACCAAGGCAATGGTCAAGGGCACCGTGATGTGGCTGCCCAGCGTGCCCACTGCTCCTAAAGTGTTAGGGTGGATCAAATACTGATTTCCCGATGGGGATCAATTAAGTAATTTTTTATTGTTATTACTGTAATTTAATGTCTATCGCCGCCCCCTCAGTCCCACCAGAGCAGCCGCATGATCATCTTTGAGAAGGAGAACTTCATGGGCCGCAGTGTGGAGCTGTCCGATGACTACCCCTCTCTGCAGGGCATGGGCTGGATGATGCCCGAAGTGGGCTCCATGCACGTGCAGTGTGGAGCGTAAGTTACCGTTCTCGCCTGTTACAAACCCAAAATGTATATCGAAATTATTATGAGCAGGGCCGATAATAACACGTGATCTTCCCATGACCCCCTGGCCCTTCCACAGCTTTGTGTGCTACCAGTACCCTGGCTACAGGGGCCAGCAGTACATCATGGAGTGTGAGAGACACAGCGGAGACTACCAGCACTGGAGGAACTGGGGCTCCCACTGCCAGACTCCTCAGATCCAGTCCATCAGGCGTATCCAGCACTAAGAGGAGGGAACGCCGAGGCCCCCGGTGAGAACCAGGGAGCACGGGCGGAAACGTTCTAAACACCTCCCGGCCCCACCCAGCCCCAGACTACTTCTCCGATTACTCTGCTCCCACCTTACGTTCTCTCCTTCTTCCTCCTCTTCTTCCCTTCTTCAACCTTTCCCTGAATCCAGACCTGAGCAGCAACAGCTGCCCCGAATACCGACTCACTACAACTGACTTGCATCCGCTCCGGAAGTGTGATAAAGAGACAAAATTCGCACTGTTTTAAGCACAGGGATTCACACACGCAAAATCCACACACACACACACTGACATGACATGACACTCCCATGTTCGCATGGTGTTCTTTTATTTGGGTACTCACATGAAGATACACACACACACACACACACACACACACAATCACACACACTCACCTGAGCTGTACTCTCACCTGATCCCACCTGGTTGGCGCACTGAAGGGGGGGATAGTATTTGACCCTTGACGTGCTGGAACCAAATCAAGGGGGGGAACGGTCCTTCATAGCTCTCCCCCGGCTGTACCTGGACTCCTCAGTGCAGTCTGGCTGCGGTGCAGCCCAGATGCGTTCTGCTTGTGTGTGTTGTTGAGGTTGATCGACAGGTCTATGACAAATAAACTCATGTTCACATCACGTAGTCCCGCTCTGTTATTCATACAGGTGGTTAATGCTGCCTTCAAACGTGGTCAATCGCAACGTTTTCTTACTGGTGAGAGTGAGAGGCGAGGACGGGACCCTAACTCCTACTTCTTAATTTATTTTTACCTAAATCAATTAAAAATAAGTCCTAAGTGGGTAAGCCTACTCTACCCTAAAATATGTTAATATAAATAATAATGGTTACTGTGTGATCCTGGTTTTTAGCTAAAGAAAACATATTTATATTAAATATATAGTACGTATATATATATTTCTACTTTTAAGCAGGAGTAATTTGGTGAAGTATAAAATGTAAAATAATATCAAATAAATGGTAGGAGATTAAGTCATCTGGCTGAGGGTGTAGTTCACAACAAATTGATTTAAGATTTCATATTTAATGGTTACGGACATGATAATAGTTTTTATTTTTTTTATGTCTACAAACCATTATTAAACATTGAGCTGCATTTTTATTAGTAAATTACTAATGCTCTTTTTAAAAAAGAAAAATAATTCCCAATTAATACCTTTCATACAAACGTTATTTTTCAATGTGAAGCGACGGAACAAAATGCACGATGAGTGAAGCTATAAGTGATTTTATAAAATGATCGCGGCCCAGGTGGAAATACAATGAAACGCAGCGACACAAGAATTGGGTTGTGTATTTATTGCATATAAAATTCTTCTGGATGAAACGTAAGCGCTATGAGGAACGAGTGCAAACATCCAAACTTGAGTTCACGTTCAAATAAAAGACAGCGGCAGCGGCTTTTACCCTGAATTTTAAGAGTCAAAACAGACCAAATACAGAGAGGATTTAAACAACTCGCTCAACGTCGGTAGGAACTTCACATCTAAAGAAAGCCATTCTGCACGGTACCAATTTGGAACCTTTTGAAAACGATATGACCTCAACAACGTAACAGTAACAGTCCACCTTCTCTCGTTGACACGCACAAATGAGCTTCTTCGCGGAGAATTCGTCTACAAACGTGGAGAGACGCGCCCTCGGCTCTTGATTAGTGGGCAGATGTGTCTTTGGGGAGTTGTGTATATATAACTCTTAGTCTGGCGTTTCTTCACTCTGTGTAAATTTGGGGAGCGGAGAAGGAGGA
This sequence comes from Zeus faber, assembly GCF_960531495.2. NCBI lineage: Eukaryota > Metazoa > Chordata > Actinopteri > Zeiformes > Zeidae > Zeus > Zeus faber. Next base: position 14,879,594 of record NC_137199.1, on the reverse strand, counting down.
GATAAGAGTCCAATGAGACTCTAAGACCAGAGAGTATTTCTGACCTTCACACATTGAATACAGATTTGGTTATCGTGATATTGTGACAGAGTTGAATCTTGTCTTTAGGGCTGCATCACAGTAAAGAAATGCAGTTTCATGCAACTTTTTTACTTTTTCATTCAACTTAATGATTACACATTATTGATTCTTAAGTACTTCTTGTGTGTACATTTCCGCACCAATAGTCCTCCCCAAACAATCATCGAATTAAACACATTGAGATATTCGTCCAAAAATATTGCGATATTTTATTTTGTCAATATCGCCCGGCCCTATGTGCAACCTTTTTTTGTCTTTGATTCACTTACAGCCGATAACGTCAATCTCCTCCTCCTCCTCCTCCTCCTCCTCCTCCTCCTCCTCTTCGGAATTGAAAAACTCTGTCAAGCTGACTTGCGGAGGTTCAACAAAGGGACTGGAACCTCCAATCACATCCACTTCCTCTTCACAGCTCCCGGCCGAACCCAAGTTCACCTCTCGGGTCTTACGCGGAAGCTGCGACGTGGCGGGAAACGTCGGGCGGAGGTGGCGCCCTCGGCGCCCTGCCGGGTTCCTCGGGCGGAGCATTCTGATGCATCTCCATCCATCGCATCCCAGCCCCCCTCTTCCTCGACGCCGACTCTCATTTTGGTGCGTTGCACATAGTCTCCTTCTAGTTCTTCCTCTCGTAAAACTGACCTAAAGGGGGCGTGTTGGGATGCGGGTGGAGGTCCAAGTCCCGCTGGGTGGAGGCAAACCCTCTGAGCCACGTGGACGTCGCTCCTCCTCTCCAACTCAGTCTCTCTCTGTCTTTTCGCTCCGGCCTTCCACGCCCTCCTTCGTTCTTCCTTTTCACCTCCACCCTTTTTCTTAATTTTGTCACCTCCGTCATGAGCCTCCGTCACTTGCGGCTGGGTCACAGCCGCTTTCAAGTCGTTCTCTCCATTTCCTCTGAGCTGGGAAGAGTTAACATCGTCTATTGGCAGGGTGCTGTTAAATTGTCTGGTTGGGGTAACGTGTTTCCCTGGAAGACCCCCCTTCAATATGGCCCACGCTCTGTTGTGAGCCAAGCAAAGCTTTAATTACACAGAGAGATGGCTTTCTGAGCAGAACTGAGTTTACGGCATTCTCAAAAACGAACGGCCTTCAGCTCCTTCCCCCTGACCTCTCCTGCAAACCTGCAACCGCCACCACCTCTGCCAGTCCCTCTTGGTCACGCACACCATCTCTTCCTGCATTTTCGGCACTGCGACTTCCAGCGGCGTTCCTCCTCTTCCTCTTGGTTTTGCTCTCAGCCGCCTTGCTCTCCGCTCCCCGGTCCCCGCTCCCCTGGCCCCGGGCTCCCGCTCTCCTCCCCTTCTGCCCCCGCGGCGCCTCCCCACAGGACCTGCCGTCCTGGCTGGGGTTCAGGTCAGTGGCAGATAGGGTTGGCGCTTCACTCCCTTGCGGTACGCGGCTCGGAAGGAGCCATGGCGGGACTCCGGAGGGATAGGACAAGGGGAGGACCAGGACGGACGAGTCCTCAGAGGCATCCACAAGCGGGGAAGGATGTTGTCGATCTGAGACCATGTAACCATCGGCGGAGTGGAGGATGGACAGGGGTACGTGGGAGACGGCTAACGAACTCTGAGTTGCGGCGACCACGTCAGCGGTCGGAGAGGAAGCTACCAGGTAAGGAATGAGAGAGCCACCGCCTCTCTCTGCCTCTCCCTCCGTTTGTGTCCCCTTTTCCAGGTCGAGATTAACCTGTGTCTCCTTACAAAGGAGAAAACCGTCCTTCATTCACCTGTTCTCGTCTGGCATCCTTGGCTCCGTCCGCACACCTGCTTCTTTCCTCCGGACCCGTTGTCCACGTCCATCCTTGTTATGGCTCTTTTGGACGCCCCCAAGCCCATGGATGCCCAGCTTCGCTGCGGCGGACAGAGCCTCCTGCCTCTCCCTCTCCCCTTCTCCCTCCAGAGTAGAACAGCCCCACCAGCCGCAGCAGGGCGCAGGCCCCGAGGGCTCCAAACTCCAGGCCGTCTCCCGGGGTGTTGGAGGAGAGAGCACGCGCCAACTGGAAACTGACCGCCGACAGCACGCAGCTGTGCGCTGGCACCGACACACCTTGAGGCGAGGAGGACATGTACGTGATGTGCGATGCTGTGAAAAGCAGTCCAGAGAGATAAGTGATAAACAAGACACAATAGGAGTAAGCAACAGAACATGAAAAACGAACTCTGCAGAGCCACCGGTATGACAAGTTCATTATGAAACGCATTTCAGACACAGTTGAACAATAGTATGTGTGTGGATGTATGTGTGTGCATGTGTTTCTTTGTGTCTCCATACCCTCTGCTCTGAGCAGGGAATCACAGAACTGGCTGCATCGCTGCTGTCTCTGTAACTCAGCCAGGAGAAGAACTTCGAACCTTGGTCTTTGGTAGCGCCACATCTCCCCATCCGCTTGAAATGGAAAGTGTCGAAGATTCAAGATTCAAGATTCAAGATTTTTATTTGTCACATACATATACATACTTCCATACATATATGCAGTGAAATGTAATGCAACGCACCCGGTGATAGCACACAATATGTCCTAGGAAAAAATAAAAAATAAAATAAAATAAAAAGTAGAAAATTCCTTTCTAATAGACCGACTAACTGACTCCTAAAACGTAATACAGTAAGTGGAGTACTTATAGAATAAGATAAAAATATATAGAATAAAATACAATAAAAATAAATTGAAATAAAATGGAATAGCTAGAAGGAATATGCCTATGTATATACAGATATGTGCAATTTTGGATTTTGGATAAGGCTGTGACATCAAAACATGTTTCGGAGTGTTATATAGTGTTATGTGTTATATAGTGTTATATAGTGTTGTATATATATATATATATATATGTTGTATACGTATACAGTATATATAATATAATATATAATATATATGAATTACTGTAGCAAACCACATTCTAATTAACTTCCACTTGAAAAAGCATGAAAATATCATAGTTAATGTGACATAAGATCATCCCTTCTTGTCTGTTAAATAAATTTGGGATAACTATCAAACATGGGATTTTTTTCCCCCCCCAAAAATATGGATTACTACGTTAATATGACTGTGATAGTTTTCTCATAGTCAGGGACAATGTGATTATTCGGGCTCCTTTTTGAACGCCAAAGAGGTTATATTTGACCCCAATTTAGTTGTCTGTTTAATGTTAAACAAAACATCTCAGGGGTAGGGATCAGTAGTTAATGGAACTTTGCACGTTCAAATTGTTCACTGCCCCAAAACTTCCCTACCCGATCATGAATTATTGATGGGAAAAGGCGGACCCCGTCACCAACATTGGAAGCTGAATAGAGGAGCGCATGCATTAATACATTTGAAAATACATTGAATGACTGTGTTGATTGGTTTTCTCTTACAAAATAATCAGACGGATTACAACTTTAATTTGGCTGAAAACAATTTGATGGGGGGCGGGTGTGCCAGACAGTGGAGGACTGACTGGAAACATGCGGGTTGCTCTGGGGCCTTTGTTAATCTGGTGCAGGTTTGCACAACTCTAGAGAGCCGCTTGAGCATTTATTCACTTTTCCAACTAGTTGCAGTTCTGACTGAACAAGTTGCAAATATACTCTTTGATATCATAAAAACCCACATGGTTGACATCAAAAATGTACTTCTTGATATCAACAATTAAATTGCATGTTTTATTATCAAAACCTGAAATATTGACATCAACAATGGGAATTGTTCATGTCAAGAATATTTTTTGATATCAACAATTCACATCCTTGATATCACGATTGCAACTCTGCACTGCAAGCAAGGGGAACATTTTTGACATCAAGAATTTGTAATATTGTCATCAACAATACACTGTCTTGAATGCGTTGTGGAGAGAATGTTTAGTTTTTGATATAAGCAATGTTTTTTTTTTTCCATATGAAAGAGTAGAGCTAGTTCTGTAAGAATTGCAACTACCTGTAGTTGTAAAAAGTGAATAAATGCTCAAAAGAGCGGTCGGTGCCTCTCACCGTTTGCAGGTCGGTTCGTCCAAAGTTTCCGTTGAATTTCGAGATCATCCTCAGGCAACGTCTGTCAAAGTTAAGCTGCACTACTGCAGCCTGGCCACTAGAGGACGCTGCCAGCAGCCAGAGACTCCCAGTGGAGAGGCCTGTACTGTAATCTTTATTATTATTATTATTATTATTATTATTATTATTATTATTATCATCATCGTTATTGTTGTTATTATTTTACTGTAAATGTAATTATTAATTACTTTGAATTGACAATTATATTTTGATTATTTTTTATCTCCGTATAATTTTTACTTGAAAAATGTGCAAAATGTGTTTGTTTTTTTTCAGGTTTTTAAACGTGTCTGTTCGCGTTTGTCGGATCAAGGTTTAATTTTTAGTTTATTACATCTAAAATATGTATATCGCTCGACAAACTCAAGCATTTGTTTTATTTGAATGTTATTTCGCTGTACTTCTTTACTACTAATGTGTTTATTTACTTACTATTTACTTTGTTTCTTTACTTTTTTATTTACTTTGTGTATTCTTCAGAATGAGAATGTGAATTGCTGATACAGATGTTTGTTTGTTATTGTTTTTCTGTATATTTTCAAAATATTCCATTTGTACTTTTACTACTTTTATTATTATTATTATTATTAGTAGTAGTAGTAGTAGTAGTAGTAGTAGCAGTAGTAGTAGTAGTAGTAGTAGTAGTAGTAGTATTAGAATTATTACTATTATTAGTGGTCATAGTCGTAGTAGTAGTAGTAGTAGTAGTAGTAGTAATAGTAGTAGTACCAGTATAATTATTGTTTTTATTATTAGTAATAGTAGTCGTAGTAGTAGTAGCAGTAATATTATTATTATTTATTTCATTTATTTATTTATTATTATTATTATTATTATTATTAGTAGTAGTAGTAGTAGTAGTAGTAGTAGCAGTAGTAGTAGTAGTAGTTGTAGTAGTAGTACTAGTAGTAATAGTGGTAGTAGTAGTAGTAGTAGTAGTAGTAGTAGTAGTAGTGGTAGTATTACTATAATTATGATTATTAATATTAGTAGTAGTAGTAGCAGTATTATCATTATTATTATTAGTGATAGTAGTTGTAGTAGTAGTATATTTTCATGTCTATAAAAGATATGAGTATTTTGTATTTTGCTTAGCACATGGAACAGGCGATCATTGCTGCAGGTCAATGGAACCGTCTTGTTTTGCTTTTTAAGCTGAACTTTATTAAGAAACTTTACATTATCGCTTGTACAACTCGGGCGGCTGGATTAATGCAGAGTCCAACGTATTAACTCCCCTGAACAGGAACCGCGTCAAATTCAGGCGCAGTGTGTAGAATTTAGCGACATTTGGTGAGGAACTGATCCCCCTCCACCCACCGCCATCCCTCGATGGGACTCCATTTGAGTCCATATTAAATAAAGAAAGAAATAAATCCCGAAATAAATAAACGTGCCTATAAAAATGGAATCCTGAAATAAATAAACGAGCCTATAAAAAGTAAATCCTGAAATAAACAAATGAGGCAATGAATATATAAATAATTAAGGGTATAAATATATAAATAAATGTAGATATAAATATATTTTATAAACAATGAATAAATAATATTTTCTTTTTTTATTTGGAAAAAAAGGTGATATAAGGATTGGAAATGTGTCATGAAATAAAAGTCTCCGGAGCTGAATAAAAAGTCTTTTGAAAAACGTCCTTTTTAAAATAGAAAACTATTCATTTAACTATATTTACTCATTTATTTTATATAGAATTTATATCTACATTTATTTTTATATAATATTTCCTCATTTATTTATTTCCTCGGTATATTCATTTATTTATCTATGTATGTATTTACTATGGACTCAAATGGCCTTCCATACTCTTCACACCTCCCTTTCCAATGATGTAGGAGAAGCTCCAGTACACAGTAGATGGAGGTGAAACATGGCGGCCTCCGTGAAGCTTACCCGCTCCCTACGTATATAGAAAGGGCTCATTCTAAGGTAACGAAAACCCAGTGGTTATCATTTTCATGGGATTATATAATTAAAACATACTTATGAATACTACATTCAATTCCATTTCTGCCAAGTCCGTTCTATAAATTCTACGCACTGCACCTTCAAGTGATCATTGAAAGAAGCAAAAGCGAACCATACCACACATTTAGCCGTGTGTGGGAATAAAAAGTATTTCACATTGAGACGGGAATAGTTAGAGTAGTTATGGTGCATTCCATTTGAACTGGGAAGTCGGAACTTCCGATTTCCCAGTCGGAAATTTCAACTGGAGTGCCCCCTCAGGTCGGATTTCCATCTCGGGAAGTCGGACGACCCTCAGCAACCCCAACATCAAAATCCAAGATGGCTGCTCCGTGCATAAACAGTAAGTGAAAGCTGTAGTATCACGGCTGTGATGTCAACAACAAACAATGTTGTTGTTTTTTATTCAGTCTATTTGGACGTGAACGTGTTCGTGGGCCCACAGAGGGGCCCTCAGTTGCCCAGATCTGTTCCGTAGTTGTCTGTATTCCGAAAGAGCAAGCGCGACAAGGGAGGCGGGCCATCTTGGTTTTTCCGACGCCTGGGCGTGGGGTCATTCCGTGCTCCGACGTCCGAGGTAAATGGAACGCCGCCTTAGAAGGATTTCCCAAGGTGAACTGGTTCCATCGATGGGACGGGTCGGAAGACATTATTTAGAGAGCCAGTCAGTGCAACCCAAAGAAAACAGATCCACATTCAAGCAGAGAGACTAAAGGACGAGAAAACCCCATATTAGTGGGTGGGGTGAGTAAAGTGGGATATTTACTCTGTATAAACATCCGAATCCGTTGCGAGAAAGGAGGATGAACCCTGTTTCGCAAATGAAGATCTGCACCCTTTTGGGTTTCGGGGGCCCGGGATTAAGGAGTCCATGGCTCTGATATCCACCGGGGACAAAGGGGAAAACAGCCCAATCGCTCTTCTACCATCACACATCAGATCTATTCCCAAAGTGCAGGAAGGGGTCCAGCGAGGCTGGGACCGGGCTGAAGGGCTCGGGGGAGGCGGTGACCCGCGGGCGGGGCCTGGGCCATCGCTCGTTGAACTTGACGAAGAAGAGCGGGTCGGTGAAGGGCCCCCCGTAGACGATGATCTGCATCAGGTAGACCAGCGCCACCACCAGCGAGCTGATGAGGAAGAAGGGGATGAAGGGCCGCAGGTGGTGCCAGGCCACGGCCAGCCCGTAGCCCAGGGCGCTCTGCTTCCCGGTGTGGGACGTGTGGCGGGGCGAGCTCGGCGCCGGAGAGCCTCCGGAGGGACCGTCCCAAGCGCCGGGACCCCTGAGAGAACCCATCCGTGTGGGAAAAAAATAAACGTCCGACGCCGAGCCTCTCTAACGGCGGGCCATGTCCGGCGGGTGATCGAGGAAGCAAAGCGGCGCCCCCTGCCCGGCGTCCGGGCGTCTCCCTCGGAGGTGTGGGGGTCTTCCTTCGGTCCTTGCTTCCTCGCTGTCGTTCCCGGCTTCTCATGTGCCTGTTTGTGAAAGTAGTTAAGTGACTGATCCCCTGAGCCTGGGAAACGGACGGATCGCAGGGGCGAATGAAGAAGAGCCGCCGAGCCCTAAATAGATATGACACCGAGTGGCAGGAAAGGGGAGGGAGAAGGCGGGAGGGTCGGAGGGAGAATGTGGTGCATTTGTTGATCTCAAGTTTAAATAGGGGGTGAGGAATATGAGCACCAGCTGCACTAATTGCAAAATAACCTTGCACATGCCCCCCACCCTTCTCTCTGTCTCTGTTTTCTATACGAATAGCGTTGGATATGGTCTAGTTTGTAACATCACTCCTCTGGATCGTCTGGATTCTCTCGTACATTTCCAAAGCCGGCCTCGCTTGGAAATTGACCATTGGGAGAATTTGGATAATTCCGTGGTCAGAGCTCGACCAAATGCCAGAGTGACTCGTCCCTCCTCAAACCAAACTTCGCTTTTTGCTTCCTCTGGCATCCTATCGCACTCCGCTGCAGAACTCTTGTTATTATCAAATTGAAACTCCCCCTACGAAGTCCGCTGCTCCGGCGTTCCCTCAACAGGGAAAAACACTTGCCGAGGCCTCGTGATCCAGCAGCTGCATTTCGATCGGCGTGGCTGAAGTGGCGAGGCACCCGACAGATGTCCCCCCCCCCGTCTCGCCTCAGCGTTGCGATCCGTGGTAAACACGTAGGTCCAGGCGCACTGCGCACGCTTTTCTCCTGCGCAGACATGTGTCGGTATAGGCGCGAGAGCTGTAGTTTGACTGGCAGCGAGCGAGGACTGTCAACACACGGTCTTTAGCTGTGTTTGACTGTGTCCCACAGTCATGTTCATCAGTCAGAAGCTTAATGCCGGCATGAGAGGAGGAGGAGGAGGAGAAAGTTAGCGTGCGGCGGGGGTCTAAATTTAGGAGACATATTAGAAGAGCTGTTACAAGACATTTGTCATTGACGTTAATGCTTAAAACCCCCCCCACGTACAGGTGTGAATACCTGACCCCGTGTCAAATGCGTGCACGGTCGTGTCAGTTTAAACCGCGGGATTGAGTTACTGACAGACTGCGTCCGTTCAATGAGCCGTGCTTATCCACACACAGCCGCTCACCTCGCTGGAGGCAATAGCATGCATCCAGTACATACACGGCTAAGCCAAAGCTTTGTCGAAGAAAAGCTCTTTATTTATAAAAAAAAAAAAAGAAAAAAGAAAAGAAACAGTATTGCAGTTACATACTTTCACTGAAAAAAGAAAAAAAAAAGCATTTTTTTTTCTGAGCCAAGGCAGGTATGAATGGTAAATCAGTTTCATGGACAGGCAATATTACAGATATACCGTGTATAAAAAGAAATTGGTCTTTTATAGCATCAAAGCAAATTAGTGGTAAAACATGGACTTTAAAAGTAGAAGATTGCATAAAGATCTCACCCACCGCTCCCAAAGATTCCAACTCCCAAAATAAGAAACAAACAACCCAACACAAAGTAAAAATATAAAGTTAAAACAAGTGGACAATATATACCAAAAATGTGCTTTTTATTTCACCTCTCAGCATTGTAAGCCAGTCAGAATAAGCTCTCCCATGCCCAGAGTCTTGGTGGGGAAAGTCCAAAAAGTATTTTTCCCCAAGGACAACCCAGCCACAGTTTAACCTTCAGCACGCTCTGCAGGAATAAGCAGGCCTCTGTAGTTTACAGCACTGTCTTCGTGAAAAAACAGACAAAAATAAACAAAACTACTCCTCTCAGGGCATCTTTAATGCGATTTGTTTTTACAGTAGAGTCAGGAATGGTTCAGAGTTTATAAGTAATATTTCTTGTTGAATTTCTCCCGAAGAGCATCGTCGCTCCAGTTTTAATAGTTTGTTGTGTCGTACTCATAAGCACGCCATCGGTCCCGGCCCCGTAAACATTGATTGGATTTTATTTATGGGGAAAGAAAAACAATATATAAAAAAAAACAAAAAAAAACAAACTTTACCAACCATGAAAAGAAAAACCCTATCACCGCTTTCACTCAGAAGGGAGGAAAAACGGGGGGAAAAAAAAGGACATTTAAATTATGCTCAAAAATCAGGAAGAGGCAGTTGGTACATTGTGACTAACAAATGAAAAACTGTTGCCTAAGTCACAGCAACGGAGGAAAGAAAGTTAAACTTTTGTTTAAATGTGGTATTTTGTATACAGTCCTTGACAGTCTCCCATGTCCCACACATTCCAAGGTCCATATTCTCGCCCCCACCCCAGCCCAAACACCACCTCCAATAGAAGTCCACACGCACGCACGCACGCACACACAGCCTCCTGTGCTCGTTTGAATCCACGCCGTCCCAAACCAGACAGATTGACTCGAAACACAAGAATAATTTCTATACAAAACATTCTGACTTCACAGGGCGGCTGTTCTGTCCTACCATCACATAGATCCCACTGCAGAGAAGATTTAAATTACACGAAAACCTTAAAATATGTATAAAAAAAAAAAAAAAAAGAAAAAAAAAAAATGCAGTCATCCAATGTTATCTTTTTTTTTTTTTTTTTTTTTTTGTTTTTTAATATGTACAGTTAACCTACAGAGAATCGTACAAATTCACTTTGGATGCAGGTCTTGGCAGCAACATGACACTACAAAACCTTTTACTGAAGAAAAACAAAAAAAGCAAAAAGAAAAAAAAAACAACAAAAAACAAAAACACTAGCAAAGTAAGCAGGGCACCACCAGGGGGAAGAAAATAAATTTAAAATAAAAAAAAAGGATTGTCGACATTAGGTGATTGCCTTTAGGGAAGAAATATAATTTAAGACAGAATACATTTCTGATGCTACAATGAATTTGTAAAAAATAGTTGTGTGTGTTGTCCATCACTTGACCGCAACACAGCCACGTTCTTTGGATCCTCGTCTTCATATCCACGACGCGATGATGAAGAAGAGAGAGAGAGAGAGAGACGGGGGAGGGACCACACCTCTCCTCAGTAGCAGTGGTTGGGTGGCGGCGGCAGCGGCGGCGGCGGCGGCCCCCTCTGGGTGATGCACACTATCAGTTTTTCTAGAAAGAGAACAGCAACAAGCCGTTACAGAGGACGCCGGACGAGATAAAAAGCGCAAATCAAACGAAAACTACGGGAAGACGACACAAAAACTGACCCTTGTACCAGTGCTCTCTGCAATGTTTAAATAAAAAATACAGTATTTAAGCTTTTATTATTTAATTCCTTCAGCGCTGAAGAGAGTGACCTTGATTATAAATGTTCTCATCGACGGCAACGAGACTTCTTTTAACCTCATTGGCATTTCGGAGTTCTGGTTTCAAAGTGCGCTCGGGCTCTCCCCCGACTAAAATGACTTGTTCAACCAAAATGCACCTTTTGTTATTATGCAATCAACAAGAACAGTTGAAATGTTTTCCCCCCCGCTGCATAACTTTAGTCTCCGGTCAATCTACCGACGCATGTTGGGGACTTCCCTTATCCCGTGAGCAAAAAAAAAAACCAAAAAGGCGAAATGTTAAAAAGGGTTAACACCGAAAGTACCATAAGTTAGTAAGGTAAAACGTGGTTCTCAGCCCCCTTTTCAGTAACTGATCGCCACGACCACATCAATTATGATTAATCTAAATAAGCAAATAGGAGCTTATCACAATGAACACGCCTGCATTTGTAAGAAATATTGTTTCCCTTAAACGCTTTTTTTTTATGAGCTCATCTCGACTCAGAATTTAGTATACGTCCCGCCGAAGTGTGACAACTTCAGTCGGAATGACCGAAACTTCCACAAATACTCAAACTGTGACGGACCAAGTTATGAGCATCGTTACCCCACGAGGTTGCGGCAAACTGTACCGGTCAGTCGCGGTTTACTGATCGGCGCTCCACCGGTGTTTCCAATGGCCGCCCTGAGACTACACACATACGACACAGTTTAACCTGTGTGGTATGACGCGGGGAGAGAACGCGCGACAATGCGCACGTCTGATTTTAATTTTGTTTGACTGTAGTAACAGCACTAATGATGTGGATCTCTCTCGCCAACTCTAAAGCTGTGTCCAAAATGGCCGGTTGACTTGGCGTGTTTAGTTTGTTTGTTGTTTGGGGGGGGGGATGTATATTGGCGCTTTGATAAGATATTTACTTCCAAGAAATATTTGGGAAACAACTATTTTATATTATGACCAAACAGTGAAAATGAAATTCAGAAATGTGCATTACTTTAATGTCTTAAAGACCACACTTAATTACACAATGATATAGCGATAAGCAAAATCCCAAAATCGGAATATACTGCCCGGTCTGAATGCAGGCCTAGACCCAGTTCGTTCTCGCTTCCCTCCCAGAACCACGAGTTACAAATAGAATCTACGATCAAAAAAAAACAAAAACAAAAAAAAAACAGGAGCTGATCATTTAGTATGACTTTAAACCTGAAAACATTGTGTAGTCTCGGGGGCATTCACATCACAACAAACGGAATCAAACCAACTTCCACAGAGGGAGGTTTATTTAAGAGAGCTGCACAGTGCGTGCAGGAGCTGAGGCTGGCGGGACATACCATGCTGTTACATGCAGAGGAGGGGTTAGAGGGGAGGGGGGAGGGCTAACCGTCGTAGGAGTCCAAAAGGGGCAGCGAGCCCTTTCTACCCCCGTAGACCCCGCGCTGAGAGACAGAAAGAACCAGAAACAGGGAGTGAGAGTGAGGAAGAGGAAAAAGAAAGTGATCAGCAATTCACGTTTCAGCAGGTCAACAGAAAGGTGCGGTGCAGGGCGTCGGCAGGCATGAGATCATACTTTGATCATACTTTAAGACTAATTTTAATGACCATTTCAGACCGATTTATGGAAAAATCCTCTCATCAGGTATAGTGGGCTTAGGGGTTTAGAAAACGAGGATTTCAGACAAAAATGTGTGGATAAATAAACTCCGCACATAAAATGTTTGTTGACATTAAGACCCCATACGCTCAACTATAAGACCAATGAATGACTTTTAAGGCCTGAGATTTGTAAAAGTGAGAAGCCTTTCTAAGGAGATGCAGACACCCTGGAGAGAGAGAGAGAGAGAGAGAGGGAGTGAGTGAGTGAGTGAGTGGATTAGTGCAGTAGGGCCGTTTGCTCCATATGGAGGCCTACCGGTAAAGTGTCTGTGGTGTCGTCCAGAGTGTGTCTCCTCTCCCTCTGGTCCAGTGTAGAGTAGGCTTCTGGCAGGAGAGAGGAGGGGGACGGATTTAAGAAGCCTTCTCCAAACACACGGGGTCAATTGATGAGGGGACGAACTGTTTTCCTTGATTACGCGGCGGGTGTACTAACCAGGTCCCAAGTCGTTCAGTGGAATCATATCCCTCTTCTCCCCTGCGTGGAAGAGGACAGTCCACGTCAGAAACTAAACTACGCTCACAAACAAGGTTGAATGTTTATTTTTTTTTTGGAGTTTCAACCTTCAACTATTTGGCTTCTTGCTTTTAATCCATTTATCATCCAATGCTTCATCTTTTATTGAATTATGAAATAAAAGTGAACGAACACACACACACACACCCCCACACACACAGACCTCTGTTGAGCAGCGGCAGGGTGCTGTCTTCGTAGTTCCCGTTGGCTCGGCTGCTGGGGCCGTTGGAGGTGGAGTTATTGGGGTTGAGGTTGACCATGAAGTCGGACTTCTTCCAGCCATCCTTCTCCAGGGGCCGACGGAGCTCCTTGTGGTTCCAGACCAGCTGAAGCACCTGGCCGGCACCCCGAACCTCACGCTCCGAACGCTTGCTGCAGGGTCAATTATTTGGACTGGTCAAATCTCAAGATACACAGATACCAGTTATTCACTATTGATAAGAAGTCCTAAGCTTCAAAGTTTTGTTCGACAATCAATCACTTCTACTGTCCAGTATAGATTGAGGGGTTTATTTGGAGTCATTAGAATATGACTGACAATCCATTTTTATCCATCAGAGAACTTCACACTTAATTGCCAGGAAAAAAATAAAAATAAAACAGAAAACCAAATGTCTTTTCCCTTATATCTGACATGTTTACCGTGATTATATATGTGACCTGTTTAAGGCAATGACACAATATGCTACTGTAACCTGGAAGAAATGGTATTGTAGATGAACAAAACCATTATTAGCATTGGTGAACCCGAGTTAAAAATACTACGACTACAAAAAAAAAAAAAAAAAAACTTGTGTTAAAAAAAACTCATGTTAAAGACTCATTAACATGTCTTCCTAGTGCTTAAAGGGAGTGCCATCTTTACTTTCGTCCCATTTTGGACCACCTTGAAGACACCCACCCATCCTTGTTGATGAGCACAAGCCTTTCGATACCCTGTGAGGCTCGGAGGGTCTTTGCCGCCTCCAGACTGTTGCCGAGCACCTCAGCGAGCGTGCTCAACACGGAGACCACCGTCTCCTCAGACAGAGCGCGCCCAGACTGGCTCTGGCCACTGGGCAGGTCGGCCACCAGGTGGGGCACCGCATGCTTTCCTGCGAGACAAGAGAAAAATATTTGTCAACATGTTCACTACTTTCATTTCCTCTTATTTGGAATCTTATAGTAGAGACGAGAATCGCACCAAGAAGTTCTTTGTTGCGGTTGTCAATGGCAAGGTTCCTCAGGGCCCCAGACATGGCCCTGACCACACGATCGTTACCGTGGGCCAGCAGCTCCGCCATCATGGGCAGACCCTTCTCCAAACGCACAGTGGCCCGGATATATCGGCCATACTGAAGAGGAAGTAGGAACAGAAGATATTATAATTCAAGGCTGCTCGATAAACCATGAGTGATCTCTGGTTATATTTTGGGTGCATTGTGGCAACTTCCAGTTCAAAATGAATAAATAAATAATAAAAATGGCAACTGAGAACAAACACTACGTGTTTAGGCGCTCTTACAGTCCATCGGCCAGCACACAGGTTCTGAATGGCTCCTGCAGCAGCCTCCAGCACCGAAGGGTTCTGGCTCTCCCTCAGGAGGGAAGTGTACACTCGCACCACGTCTGGCTGGAACAGCATCTCATAGCCTGAAGACACGTTAACACGTTCAGAATTTCACTTATCAATTCAATATCAATCATTGCAAAGTGTTTCAAAGACAAGGAAGAACCATTTAATTACATTCTAAATGACAGTCACATTTTAGAGTCACCTAAAAATAATAATCAACCCCCGTGACAAATCTAATTTCCCTTTTTCAACCAGGAGGCAGTCTGAACGGAAAGTGGATATTCTCAAAGAGATGGTAGCACATGAGGTGCCATGAAAACACCATGAAACAGACTGCTTACAGACATCTCAATGATTCATGCGTTCAATGCAAGCCACACATACCTCGAGCAGGTGTCGACCTCTTTGGAATGTCAACTTGGTCTGCACTTCCATCATCGACATCTTTCTTTCCTGTGGAGGGAAACCGAAAGGGGACGAAGCATGAAAGGTTGGGTTGGTTGTGGAAACCGAGAGGCGTGTTAACAGAGGTTGGCCAGGGAGTGCATTCACACCTCCACGCTCCTTTACTTCTGACTGTTTAGTTAAGGGGCTCCCAAACCTTTTTTTTATGGCAAGACCCCCTTGGCAGATCAAGCTCTGCCCCCGACCTCAAGTAATAACTCCATCTACCCATATGGTTTGACATTTAAAAGTACAAATTTGACAACAGGAGAAAAAAGGTTCAGTGAAAAGAAATATTAACCCCCCCCACCAGTTTGGGAACCCCTGGTTTAGGTTATGTGAAATGGTACGATGCAGGCAGTGGTACGAGCAGTGCGACCATGCAGTCATGTCTGACTGTCATCGAGCGATCATGCCCATGCGCATAGTGTGGGTGTGAACTGTGCATCCAATGTTTCCATGGTAACAATCAGTTAGTAGGTGATGCTGGATGGAAAGAAGGAGATGGAATGAGAAGGAAGTAAAATGCACTCGAGCGCACAGACTCGGGAAAACACCAACGAGAGTATCTTACCTTTGGCAAACCACTCGTCTAGACAGACAGAAAAAAAAACGTTTTGAGAGACAGGAAAGAGGAGGGTGAAGAATAAAAAGAGGGGTACTGTGACAAACAGCAATAGGTGCTCCCCCGCAACCAAACAAAGCTCAAGAACCACCGGCTACCGCTGAAGCTGTAAACCAACACATTCCATAAGGCTTAAAACAGGGGTGGTCAAAGATGGGGGCCCGCTGGGCTTTGCGCGAACCCTAAATGACAGCGTGACACTGACCTTTGCCCTTTCGGGAGCCAAAACAGCCGCCCTTGTTGGAGCCAGGGGGCGGGCCCTGGTTCAGCGGCGCGGCCTCGGCGTAGCGGTCGCAGCCAGGTATCTCGCGGTGCACATGATAGGAGAGATTTCTCAACAAGCACACGCTGTTCTCCACCAACTGCAGAGGTAAGAACGTGACAGAGAGGACAAGGTCACAGAGGGCGGTAAAGAGACTGCTACCAAAAAAAGCAAAAAAAAAAAAAAAAAAAAAAAAAAAAAAAAAAAAAGCAGGGGAAAAAAAATTAATCGTCCTTTTAGTGAAGCCTCGTTGTTACCTTGTTATCCACGTCTTTGCGGTTGATTTGTGATTGAACGATGTACATGAGCGAATCCACCAATCCTGTGCACTCTCGAAGCTTCCGCCTGGCCTCGCTGCGCTCTGAGCTAACATTCCTGTTCGAAAAAGGACGAGTTAAAAACAAAAGCCAACCTGCTGCTTCCATCCCATCCTCGCTGATCCTGTTCCTCCTAACGCCCCTCCCACTGATGATCGAGACAACATGGGGCACCTCAAGCAGCCGGCTGTGTTGGTGAGGGCGGTCTCCCACTCCAGGTGACGGGGCTTGCAGCTCTCCTCGACCCCGTCGCTGCCCCTTTCCCAGCCGGACCGAGGCACCATCACCTCGTCGGCCAGGGCGTGCAGGGCGTGGTCCACAATCTCCATCTTTACAGAGTCGTGGGACGACAGGTTCCACATAGTGCCTGGGGACCGAATCAGGGGAAACGGGGTAAAAGTCAGCGACTGATCTGTCCGTCAGTTTTATGCCAGTTATGACATGGGCGTGGCAACATGTGCCAGTGGAGGTACTAGCACTATGAAGGGATTTTTTGAAAAAGAAGCATGTTCAAAATTAGACAAGGTCACAGCTTCAGCAATTTTGAACTGATGAACCAAATGTGTTTCTAAAATAACTTCATTTTGTCTCAAAATTTTAGAAATTAATGTCCTTAGTAATTAGCCTTAATTAATCTTTAACAAAATATTTTGAGGGTTAAGGAATTTTCCAGGGGCTTGATTAAGGAAGGAAAACTTCCCGAAAGATTATTTGAAGTGAATTCAGTAATTTGTTTTTAAACACATTATAGATAATAGTAAGTAATTGCTGAAAACGTGAAAAATGTGTAGTGCTGTGGCTGTTGTGGAGTTAGACCGTTAAACGTTCTCACTTCTTGTTGTCCAGATTTTTTTGGGAGGGCCTAAATCATGACTATGACGTGGAGCGCTCTCACTTGGCATGGCCCCTCCCCTAACACGGTATAAACATGTCGTAACAAAAAAAGAACCGTCCCACTGGTTTGACCGCGCGGGATTGGTTACATTAATCTGGCCTGGGGAAGGGCCAGCAGGGGGCACAGGACTTGGTTCAACAGGTAATATTAACATGCAATTTACTTCAATGTAAACATTTAAGATTAATGCGATTGTGTGTGGTTTCAGCATCTTTAGCGGACATGCCCCGAGCCTCTCAGAACAGAGGGAACTGCCCCCCCCCCACGATTTGGAAACCTAGTGTTATATACGTGGCGATTATTATTATTATTATTATTTATTTATTTTTTTTAATCATTCAAATTTAGCTGGGTGGTTATACCACATTTTTCTGCGGTGTGATAAACTCAGGAAACATTTATTTCTGCTTTACAAAAAAAAAATTAAAAAACTGAGTGCCCATAAACTTTATTTAATCAAGAATATGAACAAACAAGTGTTACCTGTGATGGTATCGGTGAGGTCCTGGTCGTGGGTTTTCCTCAGTAACCGGACTAGAGCTGTCACACCGTCGCAGTTCTTTATGGCGATCTTGTTGTCTGCGTCGCGCCCAAAAGAGATGTTCTTCAGCGCCCCGCAGGCTGAGTGGTGCACCTCCTTCTTGGGATGATCCAGCAGGGAGACTAAGGCCGGGATGCCTTTTAGGCGACGCACATCTGACTTAACCTGAACAGCACGTCAACAAACATACATGGTTATCAAGTTACATTGAGAAATTGTGAGTGGAATGGAATTAGGCAAACCTTTATAAATTGTTTGTGCACTCTGCCTGAATGAGACTTGTGTGCATGTTCTTTTACCTTGTCGTTTTTAAATGTGAGGTGCTGGAGGAAGGCGGCGGCGTTGGTTTTGACAGGATCCAGACGGTAGTTCAACATGGCGATCACCTCTGGCAGCTCTGGCTGTCTCCATGAAGTGGGAGGACCTTTCCTCAGTGTGCTGTCCAACGAGGCCATGCTTCCCCTTTCCATCGTCATGGGAACACCCCAGTGGTACGGCTCAACTCCACCCATGTCACCATCCAATGTGTCCTCACAGCTCCTACAGTCAAAGGTGATAAACATACAGACAGTCTATGATGTGATGCAGTGTCCAAAATATTGTGACTTGATTTTGTCGATATCCAGTTCCATACCAAACTGTAAACAAAAAGCTACATACTTAAAAATAGCTTCTAATTGCAACAAAATTAAATGTTATTGTGAGGAAATTTTACCTGAGTCTTCGTCTGTCCATTCCGGCAGGGCCAGGCCCGAGTCGCGGCATGGTGCCGTAGCCCCCCGGGTGCATCGGCGGCGGCCCCATACCGTAGTCCATGTCATCGTATCCCAGACTGCGCTGGTCTTCCTCCATGCCATAGTGGCCGTAACGCATGTCCATGGCTGAGCCCATAGCCCTGACGCCCCGGGACACCTGAGGCTGCGCTGCGTAGGGGTCTATCTGCTGGCGGCTGGGGGCCCGGTAGCCCGAGTCCAGGGTTCTGTAGCCATCCATGGGTCTGCGGAAGTGAAGGAACAACAAGAAATAGGTTTGAACCGTTAGAGGAATTAAGGACGGAAGAGAACATGTCTGTAGCCAAAATGTATTTTGGCTTTGACTGATATTATTTAAAATAATTATTTTATGGGGCTAAGTATTGGGCATTCACTAATCAATTTCAATGCGGGGTCAGCACTTGATTCAATATTGATGAGTTGGCTCACAATATGATTCTATATCAATCAGAAATTGAAACAATAGAAATGGATCATATTGGAGTATCAACATAAAACACTCAGTTTCAAGCATTGGGGATGGTAGCTCAGGCGGTAGAGCTGGTCATCTAGTAATCTAAAGGTTGCTGGTTCGATCCTGCTAGCATGCTGTAGTGTCCTTGAGCAAGCACTTAACCCCTAATTGCTCCTGATGGCTGCGTCCGTCGGTGTTTGAATAATTGTAAGTCGCTTTGGATAAAAGCGTCTGCTAAAGGACTAAATGTAATGTAAATGTAAATTATCTCTGGCTGTTCTGTGGCAAGAAAGAGAGCCAGCTACAGCACAAGTTCCATCATGTCAATTAGATTGCAGATATGTAGTTCATTCAGCCCTATATTTTATGCATGATTATTGGTCCTGTTAAAACACAGGGCTAACATTTTTTCTATGTGTGGAATCAAAACGAAATGTTGATTGTGCAATGGGTGTAGCAAAAGGCTTCCCATACCTGTAGCGGTCATCCATACGCGTGCCCCTGCTCAGGCTAGCGTAGCTCTCTGATGGAGGGCCTCCCCTGTAATCATCGTAGCCCATGGCTGGGCTGTAGTGGTAGTTCCTGGGCACCGTGGCAGTGGGGTAGTCCCCGGCTCCAGTCGGCCTGTAGGGACGATCCAGTGTGGCGCTGTAGCCCCCCATGCCAGTCACTGACAAACCCCCGTCAATCGACATAGCGTCAGGGGGAAGAATAGTGCGTGAGGCCACAGGTTTCTTCATCTGTGAGGGGAAGTTAAGGAGGGGGGTGAGATATCAAATTAAGCAATGTTAAAATATTGAGAGAAACATGGATAAACAATTTGCCAAAAAGACCAATGGACAAACAAATGGATCATAGAGAGCCAGAGAACATAATCAACTAATGAAGACACGGGGGAATTATTAAAGAATGTGTTCCAAATTTTTACACCCAGGCCTTATTAAATTGTCAGTTCCAATCATAGCACAAGCTCTCTGAATGTTTTACTATTGAAAAGCCTCCCGATCTGCTGCAGCTTCTCACTGTGGTTAAACATAGCCCGATGGGGTCAAGGCGGTGAGCATGCGCAGGGGTGTGCGGAGCGCCGCGCCCGAAGTGTTGCACAGCGCGGCACACTGTGACGAATTCCCCGCTGGGCCAATAGAAACTAGACGTGAAGCAGACAAGACGTTTCTGCGCAAGATGGAGCCGAAACGGATTTTAGCGGTGCCCGAACTCCGCAAGCTTTACAACCCTTACCGATTTATCGGAACATTGGGAAGAAAGCCCTGTCACGGAAACAGGTTTCCTACCAAGCCGGCAGGGGTGTTTGAATGGAGTGGAGGTTAGAGATATGACTAATCAATACTCCCTACAAGATATCATGACTAGTCCCTGTGTCATTCAAATAAGATATGCTTATATGAAGACATTTCATGTGAAATCTTTCGCTGTAGTAATATTATAATATATATAGTAAATTAACATAAGGCCAACCAAACTTAAAATATTAATACTTTAAACACAATTCCTGTTGCAGAAGTAATAACAGCAGCAAAAATTGCAAATAACACAAATAAACCCCCCCCCCGCACAAGATGGTGCATGCTGTACTGTGCGTCCCATGTGAAAGCCCCTTAAGACGGTTTTATAACATTCCGAGGTCAGAGTGATTGAAAGCGCATGGATGCATTTTGAAAGAGGTGTGTTCAATCTTCCCACCCCGTTATCCATCCGCCGCGTCGTTCCTTCGTCAGAGAACACAGAGTGTGCTTCCTGAGACTCGTCTTCTGGGGTGTAGCTCTCGTCCAGAGCGCCGTGGGCAGGGTCCACCATCCTGTACTGTGAGGAATGTCCAACACAAGAGTTAAAAATAATAATCACACTGCTGCTGGTCACTTTTTGGGGCGTGTACAGCCAATAATTCACAATGTGGTCTGCAGTTCACATACTGAATACAGACCTGCGTCCCGTTAATGTATCCGTCAGTCAGGTTCAATCGTTCTATGTCTGCATCACCCAGACGCCCGTTCTGTGACGAAAAAAGAGACAGACAGTTACAGTAACAGCATAACTTAATCTAAAAGTTCCCCTTAAACATCACGTCAATTAGATTTCCAATATGTGGTTTTGTCAGTCAAGATTACTCATACTTCAGCAGGAGTGAAGTTGACTAAATCAACTCTGCAT
Source organism: Zeus faber (assembly GCF_960531495.2). Lineage (NCBI taxonomy): Eukaryota > Metazoa > Chordata > Actinopteri > Zeiformes > Zeidae > Zeus > Zeus faber. The sequence goes on along the minus strand of NC_137199.1, from coordinate 14,858,609 downwards.
ACTTCTCGTCTGTGATTCACTGACTGACATGAGCTAGGAGTTTCGGGTATGTGGCCCCTCCTCCTTATAGCTCACTTCCTCCCTCCCTGATCGCTCAGATAGTCCATGACCATCACTGAGCATGACAGGGAAATCACCACTTGCTTCATATACAAGAAATGATGTTGACAAAGTAGGATCAACAGTAGCTAGACAGTAAAGTCAGTATGCCTTAAAAAATTAAGTTGCCAATAAAGAAGACCAAGGACAGAGTTTGAGAGACGTTCTGCAATGCACATGACATCCAGCAGAGGGCAAAGTCTGATTAAGAAACTGAGTGCGCACTAGTTTATCGGAAGCCCAAATATTAAACAACAACTAGGCCTGAATGTTCATTCAGACTACTCAAACTTTGAGAGCAATTAACAAATTCTAAATGAACACTTCAGAATATATACTCCTCTTTTATAGTAGTGTGGCAACAAGCAGACTTTTCACAGGAACCAGAAAATTGCAGTTAATCAGAATTTAAGTGAAGTGATTGAGCACAAATAAAATTGCCAATACATCCCATTGGGCACAGATTATTTTTCAAATGCAACAACTGTTTTCCTGCCTATATAGTTTGCATATTCCATATTTGACAGACCATTTTGAAAATCTCTCAGTACACACATGCTTGAGAGAGTGAACAGTTAGTCGACGGTAACTGTAGCTCGTGAACATTCATGTACAGATATTTTAGCGGCTTGGTGTCTGTATATCTGGTGAATGGTAGCAAAGGTATGTGGAAGAGGAAAATCTGCTGGCATGTTAAGAACTGTGAAACCATGTACACAGACAAGATAATCCATTAGCAGATAAGCACTGACAGGCATATGACAGAGGAAAGGACATGCTTGCATGAAAACACAACACGAAAAAGAGATGTAATAAACACACAGTCCGAGTGTCTACAGAGAGCAGGGCTGGCGGAGCCAAGGAGTGGTTCAATAACAGATGAGTGCAGCGAAAAGGACGGATCCAACAAGGGAGCGACGGATAAGTCTGGGCGGAGGGTTGGATGACGGAAAAGGAGAAATCAATGGCTGTGTAGTTGATGGGAGGTTGCAGTGGTGACAGCATTAACAGCTGCAGCTGATGAGGCATGGGATGAAAGATGGGATGGGGGAATTCAATATGGAGGTTACCTGCATATGAGGGAGGGGGCAGCCCATAGCTGAGGGGCTAGTGGCGGAGAGGCCCACCCACCTCCTTTCCTCCTCCAGCGCTCGGGTCAGCTGCTCAAACTGCACCTCCTGCTCCCTGACCGACTCCAGCAGAGCCGCCGCACTCCCACACTGCTCCATACACACTGGTTGGACCCAGGGGGAGAGGGGGGAGGCGTTACCTACACACTCCCGTGTACACACTAGAGCAATGGAGAGAGGGCGATGGGCTCAAACTAGCAAAACAAACTCGTAGATAGGCCCATTATCCGGTGAAAGAGGGAAAAAAACAAAACGAGGGGAGGACATAATTTGAGCAATTTGTCTGTAAAATAGTGCAAAAGAAAAAAAGATGTTTTTAATAAATGAAATAAAGCTGGTTGGCACTGGTTGACAGCCTTGCAAATCTTTCGAGAGCAACTCATATACAACATCTTTGTACAGGATTTCCCTTTTCCACAGGGTGAATTATTAGGTTACAACAGTGCATGCTTTATTCTGACAATTTCCTGTGCCAATTTGTATCTGCGCATAACCAGCAAAAAATATACACATGACAAATAAACCATTTATGTCGAATTTGTAATTTTAATATGCCAATATCTGTCAGATAATCCTGGCAGCAAACTGTGGTTGAATTACCCTACCTAGAATACAGGTCAATAAACAAATGTCATTTAACTTAAATTTCATTAAACATTTTAAAAATAAAACCCCATTCAAATTACAGTAGGTCATATCCTGTCATCGTAATTCATTTGGACGACAACATTTAGTAAAATTAGCCAAGTGTTACATGAGGACATTACACAATCTTAAATCCATTATATTGATTCACCTCCTTGGCAAAGCTACCACTGACTCTTAAGATTTGATTCCCTTGAGGATATTGTAAACAAGTGAGAAGGAGAGGTACAGAAACGCACACACTTATCTTAAGTCCTACACCAAAGCGGCAAAGATTAGCGCCACACAGAGGCTCGGCCAACTCTTGATAAAAAACGGCAACACAGAGAGAATACCATACAAACATGTGAATGGGGGCTGTGTTTGCGCTACAAAACACACACACAGACACATGGTATCCCCAGTGTGCAGACACACCCTATATTTACTTAAGAGTTTGGCTGGTGTCCAGTAGGTAGCTGCTGAGGGCTGCAGCCCCTTCTGGGCCAGTCAAAACAGACTACCAGAGCAAAAGAACGATAGACGCAACTCCCAAGAGCCATATGGCCTCCTGTCAACTTGGCTGGCTGGCTCTTCTCCAGCATTAGTTCTCCCTATTTGCCGCTCTCTTTTTCCTTTGAGCCTCTCCCTCTCTTCAGCAGTCACTTCCAGTGCATCCCTATTCTTTCTCTCCATCCCTGTCTGTCTACATCTTCGTTTTCTCCCAGAAAGACACATTGTGGAAAATTGAAGCCAAAAAATAAAAATAAAAGAAAAACCAACAGCCGCTGAGGTGTAATTCCTCGCCCTTATCTGCTGATAAACGCCACGCAACAGACACCCTGTCAGTCCTGGTCTTAAAAAGGTAACTGTAGACACAAACACCCGTCTGACTGGTTGGACGAGGGAGCCGAGAGGTGGTGGGGGACCGAATTCACTTTGTCTTAGTTTCTCCGTGTCTCCCACCCCCAGCCCAGCCAAGCTGCCTCCCCAACACACAAGGACTTTCATTTACACGTCTGGCAGCAGGTGTGTCGTTGCGAGAATGGCAGGGTGTTCTGTTCACAGTTCTTAATTAGGTGGAGAACAGAAATGTATTGAGTTATGGAGATGAGGGAAGCTGACTAGTTTTGAGAAAAAAAAAACCCCCCAAAAAACGAGATAATGAAACAGGATGACATCACCTTTCAGTCGAAACGCACAACACCCTGCAGCCCTTTAAATTGTCAAATGACTGTACCGGCCGACTGTTTGTACAAGCAAGTATTAGAGCGTCGCTAACATAGAAGAATAAATCATAGATAAAAGGTGTGTCAAGTGTGGGAACCAGGGAGTCGGGACGATCCGATGAGAAAGGACTGCCAGTTATCCTATTTCACAACATAAAGGGAGTTTTGAGGAAATTGATAACCAAAAATGAACTTAAAAAAATAAAAAAGGACCCAGCGCAAGGATGACAGGAAGTGGTGACATCACAAAGACTTTTAAGTAACCAGAACCTGCTGTCCTTTAGCTAACACACACACACCCCCCCACCCCCCCTTATATGGTCAAAGTCAGGACAAGACTGATATTATCCACTACAGAGGGAGACGCATAAGAAATAGGCAAACAAATGAACAAGGAGATGAAGATAAAACAAAATAAAATATAAAAAAAACAGTAGGGGGGCTAGAAGAGCAGGAGAAAAAGGGGGGTAGATAAGGAACAGAGATTGCTGAATTACAGATAAAAACAGACCTTGCATTCTTGCCATTGTCCTCGGCCAATTCCACACAGTGGCACACGCTACCTTGTTACTACTTTAGCAGTCACCTAAATTTCTGGACAAACAGATCAGACCACACTGTAGGCTAAAGCAAGGACTACAAGTCATACTGACCCAAACCAGACTTTCCTTTAGAAAAAAAAATTGGTGCCGGACAAATGGGGGAGATCCGGGTTAAATATTATCTGTGTTTATCGAGCTTTAAAACAATAGGCAGGCTATATTAAGAGAGAAATAGTTAAGGGATGTAGATTCATAATAATTTTTATTGAATATTCAAAATAAGTCCCACCATTTTAAAAACAAATACATAAGTATTGTAAATATTACTACTTGAAATGAAATAATTGATATGAGAACAATAAGAAACAACTGCGTCTGCTATACCATTTGACTTTAATTACATTTTGATAAAAACAAAATAAATATGGCAAGTAAGTCTAAATAAATAATAAAGTTACACACATTAGAGAGAAATATTCCCGGTAACTGAGTGTGAAGTCCGCGTTGGCGCTGAGAGGCATCAGCGCATTTCACTGTGTGTACAATGCAATGTTTCTGCTTCCAGTCACAACACAGCCGTACTCTGATTTTCCCCGGTGCGGCTGTAAATGGAAGTGTGTGGGAATGGAAGCACTAACATTTCCGTAAAATATGGGTGACACCAAACCCAAATAAAGCACAAATTGTGGGTTTTATAAATATTAATTTCATAAAAATATATATGTATATTTTCGGAAAATGGCAAGTCTGATCTGAACCGCGGAGCTCGGCTGCATAGGCGAAACACGTCCAGTCTCTACGGAGACAGGTCTTTATATTCCTACATTTATTTATTATGTAGAATGCAATTCAGACCCTAGACATGTCTCCATTTAGGGGTGCGATGCGGGGACATCGGGCACAAGCGCTTTGCTAGCGCGGAGCTGGAGAGAGTGAGGGGACAGGGAGAGGTAGAAGGGGTGGAGAACATTGCTTCTCCAGCAGAGAGTGGAGCACAGGCTGAAAATGATCACACTTATTTAATAACTTCGGGTTTGGGTTATTGTGTCCGGGGGGTTCCATCAGCAGAAGGAACCGAACCCGTCCGGGAAGGGTGGAGAGACGGTGAGGAGAACTGGTCTAAAACCAAACCGATTCCCTTGCGTGCTGTAAGAGTCATCTATGCGGGACAGGCTCCATGCAGAACTTTTCCCTAAAGGCGGCCAATGTGGGAATGACTACCTAACTGCCTTTGCCAGGTTTATTTTTATCCAGCAATGTTACGGATTCTATGTGGGAAAGGGGCTATATGAGAAGGAGCATACCTCCAATTTCCATACAGTTCTGTGACAGTTTGTTTCTTGAATATTTGTCTTTAATTACAAGAGATAATTTGTTATAAGTACAAACACCTGCTAGAATTTCCCATAATTAACGTGATTATAAATTCTTCCATATCTTGGAGTCCTACATTACATACACCCCTTTGCCATCAGTCTATAATTCAATTTCATACATACATTTTAATTCTGCATTTAAGGCACCGAGTCATTTTGGGCATATTGAAGATTCTACACACGATTGCATTTCTGTAATGAGCCTAGCTGTCATTTATCAAAAAGTGATATAGGGAGACCAACATTGTTTTCACCAGCGCATTTCAGAATGTCAAGCTCTGCCTGTGTGTGCTCCAACCACAGCCATATGAGGGAATTTGCAGCTGTCAATTTGGGAGGCAGGAGGAACAATGACAAGTTTGTGCGAGTGGGCACAAGTGAGAAAGAGATGTAGAGATATTGAGGCTCTGCATGTGTGCACAGATGCATCAGTGGCTCAGGAGGTACTGGGGGTCGTCTGGTAGTTGGAAGATTGCCGGTTCGATACCCGGCTCCTCCTGGTAGCGTGCTGATGTGTCCTTGAGCAATGCACTTAACCCCCCGAACTGCTCCCCGGGCGCCGCTACATGGCAGCCCACTGCTCCTAGATACATCAGTTACTAGGATGGCTAAAATGCAGAGAAATGCATTTTGTTGCCTCAGTGCTCTGTGCAATGAAAAATAGTTTAATCTAATCTTTCCTCAAACCATCGCCTTCTACAACATGGGCCCTTTTTTGGCCTTGTTGTCTTCACGGAAGTCAGCTGCGGGCTTTACTGAACAATGGAAAACAAGGACAATGCCCCGTTCCTGACCCTCTTCCCGAGGAACAGGATGTTATGGATTCTCCATTCAAGATGAGTAAAATGGAAATAAGGGCTCCCTCAGCTTGCTAAGAAATACAATTTTCTGACAGACCACAAACCAAGACCTAAATAAACCACAAGCATCAAAAGCATCTCAAAAGGCCTTCTCGGCCTATCACTTCAGCCATCTCCATTAACAGTTTGTTTTGCGGGTTTGCTTTGTGGTAAAGATCCCCCTCAGTCAATAGGCTGGTCACGCCACCACAAACCACTTCCCCTTGGGTTAATAACCTTTCACATTCCCATAACCTATGTTCCGCTTTCCACAAATTTTAGTAATCTAATGTTTTGATAGCAAAGCAGCACTCTAGACTGTTGGCTAATATTTATATTAACTAAAGACAGATCCAGCAAATGTTTAGTCTTTGCTCTGCGCCTGCCTTGATAAAAAAAAAAAAAATAATAATAATAATCCTACACACATGGGTATATCAAAGTACAGGAGTAGACATTTAGCATGAGCACAAAACAATCCTGGTCAATAACCGATGATTACCCCTTGTCAAGATTGAATAATTCCTTGCTGTAATAAACATGGTCGATTGGAATATACTTTGGTGGGCTCACTTAAAAACAAGGCAAAGAGACACCTTTCATCCACTACTAAACATGATTAAGACTAGTCCATCCAGCCATGTGTCATTTCAAAGCAAGTGGGCCACCTAAAATTAGAGCATGAGGTGTTCAGCTTGCCTTGCTGCGATTGCAGCAAATACATCAAAAATGCAGAGTGCCTTAAGGTCAAGAGCATGAACACGCCCACCCACCCACTCACCACCTGATGCGGTCCTGACACCACGCATCACATTATCCGGTCAGATTTTCATAGTCACAGTCAGCATGACTCACTGAACCCTGTCAGAGGACCCCCGCCTGCTGCTCATAATACAGCCTTTGTCAACTTAACAAAACTCAGCTCGGGGCACTACAAATCTACACCTGCCATCAGCAAACACACGTCGACACAGACGAAAGACGCGGCAAGAATAGGCACAGTGCCGAATAATGTCCAGCTGTTTAGGCACTAATGGGTAATTGACACCTGCTTGTATGCGTAATGCCATTGGCACCGGTTTAAGCAGAGCGTGGCTTGTAATGGGATTGAAGCTTTAGCCCACTAATCCACTTACCTCCTAACACACACACTAAAATGGAAGCACATACATACACAGACCTGCGCGTGTGGATTAACTTATACACCAAAGGACACGCAAGTTGCAGTCCGCACTAGAAGCATGAATCAACAATCAGGCTTCAAAAAAGAGAAATCAAAAAAATAAAAAAGTTTAAAAAGTGCAGGGTTTGATCTTGGGTCACACTATCATTTATCTGCAGCAGATCAAAGGGCATCGGCTCAATTTGAGGCCGGCGCCGAAGACGTGGTCAAAGCAGACGCTGGGTAATTGAGAGCTGGTTTGCTCGCTCACATTCACAGCGGAGGCTGACAGTTATCCCCGCCCAAGCAAGTCAGCACAGGACCCACCCGACAGGTTCACCAGCTGACAGACAAACCCTCCTCGCAAGAGAAAAAAACTAAAAAAAAAAAAAACAACAATTGCAAGACCACGACCCTTTACCTGGCTACACAACCCCAAACACAATGCTTGGGCTCGGCCCAAAAACGAGCGGCGGGTTTGCGATTGCCATCAGTGACCGTGAGACGGCACGCTCCCATTGTCTCCTCTTACCTGTGATGACTGTTGTTAGGACTGTTTACTAGTTCCTCTCCGACCGGAACAAAGACTTCCACCACAGGACGTAACCTAAAAGGGAACACCAGATGAGCAGTGACGTTAACTAGGTCCAGGCACTCACTGTCATTGTAGTGAATTCTGTACTGAAACGTTGAGGTGAAATTGTGGGCTTGCTGGTTTTACATCAATGATGGGTTTGGAAATATTAAGGCACGTCTGTATGTGGAGCATCTCGTTTGGGGTGGAATTGACATGATCTGATTAAAGCAACAACAGTGAGACCGACTTGGTACACACAGTATATGTGCAGATTTTATTTATTTACATAGGCATTTAACTAAGCACAATTTCCCTTTTAGACAATGAATTGTTCATAGTGGTTAGTTTGGCCATTAGTGAGTGTATTGTATATTTCCATTCTTCATATTTTGGCGGTAATTGTATATTGTTATTATCATTAACTATTGTTCTGATGTGAGCTGGTATAATACCGCAATTGTATTAGGTTAACCAACGCTGGTCAAAAACAACCAGTCAACAGAAAAGCGTCTGGGCGAGCTAACGCACGGCTGGCTCCATCGGCTACATCGGCCAGTGTTTCTGGGCAGATTGTGCGAGGATAAACCGTCTCTCTCCCCATCCGCAATGTCGACTTTATTTCGGTCGGAATTCCTCGCGTTGGGCTGATGCGCCTCCGACCCAGCCGCGGCTCTCCCAACCGACGACAACGTAAACGAGACAACGGAGCCCGGACAAGCTAGCAAGCTAACTCCAGAGCCGAGTTAGCATTGGCTAAATTAGCACTAGCATAGAAAGTCGTGCGGGGGGGGGGGGGGGGGGGACCACTCCTTGCCAACGCCGCGGTGCTCTCGTAAGAATAATAATAAAAAAATAGATATAAAATAAAATAAAATAAAATAAAATAAAATCCGACACTACTTCCACAGGGGCCCCCCCATAAATAAGAGGCGGTGTCCCACTCACCTCCTCGTGGCCTACCCGGGCCCCTTACGGTGTAAAATCCTCGGGTTGTTTTCCCTCCCGTACGAGCTTCTGGGTCAAGCTTGTCGGGAGCGACGCGACGCCGAGTTTTCTACCACAGAGGGGGCGGGGCCATGGAGCGCTTTACCGTAATGACGGTAAGGAATAACAAACAAAAAAATTAATGAAAATAAATAAATAAATAAATAAATAAATAAAAATGTACAGGGTTATTCAGCCGCAGTTGGTTCAAATAAAGTCACAAGGAAACCGAAGTTGACTTGAAAAAAACAAACTGCCGCCTCGACCATGTTCGCTCACTTTGTTCAACAAACGTGCTTTTAGATCGCCGCGGCCCCCGGGGGGGACAAGACATTTATGGATCGGTAAAATTCCAAAAGTGTGTCTTTCCGTTTCACTCGTCGTTGGAGTCATGGGGGTGACGCGTGGGAGGAATCAAAACATGAAAAGCGAAAATGCTTTCCTTTCACTGGTTTTACAAGTGTGGCCACACTGTTTGAACAAACGATCCGACGCTGAAAATCTGGGCCCCTGACAGTTACACAGAAGGCCTATACCGGGGGGCCCCTGGACAGGTTGGGCTCTACTGGGGGTAAAACATCAAGGGAAAAATAAACTGTTCTGCATTATCGAGTTGGTTAATAGATATATAGATAGATAGATAGATAGATAGATAGATAGATAGATAGATAGAGAGATAGATAGACAGACAAATAGATAGATAGATAGATAGATAGATAGATAGATAGATAGATAGATAGATAGTTAGACAGATAGAGAGATAGATAGATAGATAGATAGATAGATAGATAGATAGATAGATAGATAGATAGATAGAGAGATAGATAGATAGATAGATAGTTAGACAGATAGAGAGATAGATAGATAGATAGATAGATAGATAGATAGAGAGAGAGATAGATAGACAGACAAATAGATAGATAGATAGATAGATAGATAGATAGATAGATAGATAGATAGATAGATAGATAGATAGATAGATAGATAGATAGATAGATAGATAGATAGAGAGAGAGATAGATAGATAGATAGATAGATAGATAGATAGATAGTTAGACAGATAGATAGATAGATAGATAGATAGATAGATAGATAGATAGATAGATAGATAGATAGATAGATAGTTAGACAGATAGATAGATAGATAGATAGATAGAGAGATAGATAGATAGATGGATGGACAACAGACTGAAATTGTTACCCATAAACAAACCTCTGTGTCAGCAATTCACATTCTAACAGAAGGGAGGGAAATAATTATTCTAAAAAATGATATGAAATGGTTTAATAATAGTCATAGTTGCATACAGTACAATAGAAATAAAAATGGCTGTTAAGAACAGTAGACATGTAAGTCCTTAAAAAAAACTGCCTCCTATTTTATTCAGTTATGTATTCCGAAAACATTAAGTAAAATGGTATGCATTAATTATGCAATAAAAACAGATTTTATGGCCAGATTTAACAATATATTGTAAATAAATGGAACAGGCCGCGTCAAATCGCGCGGTGGATGGGATGGGGCCCCTGGGCCAGTAGTTTGAGGGCCCTGGCCTATATTCGTCGGAGTTGTCTCTCAGCCCTGAGCTCCGCCCAGCCCCTCTCTCCAGACTCACACTCTGATGTAATTTCATTGATTGCCCAAGAACAATGGCCTGAAGGAAGCAACATACCATGAAGAACTGAAACAACATTCCACACCAGCACGTTAGACCCCCGGAGCACACACACACACACACACACACACACACACACACACACACTATATGATCATTCCTCCCAACGCATCCCATGTCATGAATCAATCATTGACAGCAAAATGTTTTTTGTGTGATTCAACAAGTTTCTGTTTTCACATCCTATGCCGCCGACACCACGTTGTGGTGTTTTGAGATCAACGCCAAGCGGGCCGAAGCACAAATTAGAGGTCACCCGTTGCAGAGGAAGTACGGAATGAGTAACAATGCGAGGAATTTCCCCCACGCCGGCGACGCGCTCCCCTGCGACGACGCCGCGCTTAGGAGTCCGGCGCCGAGTCTCGCATGAGTAACATCCACAGGCGCTGCTGCACTCTAGTGGGCCGACCTGCAAAAGCCACCACCCCGACTCACCACTTACTTAACCAAATCAGTATTTATTTGTCTAAAAAAAATAATAATAACAATGCTCGTGGACATAATCACATGATCCATGAAAGGTAGTAAAAAATAATTATTTATCAAATCATCATTGTCCATAGTAACACAGCCCCAAATCGTCAGGAAAAAGAACATGTCGATTGCGCCACAGAGAAGACAAAGGAGGTAGTTTGCTTGAAAACAAAAAAGGAACAAAAAACAAAGCACACATCGAAGATAAAGACAAAATCGAGATTAATTCTGTGTGTTGATTTAAAGTTTAATGTTTCGATACTATGTTTGTTTAAAATCTCCTTACTTGTGTGATTCTTAACACTGGCACCACGCTTCAGCTGGGATATAACCTCAGACATGAAAGCGTGTCCAATCGAGGTTTTCCCCTAAAAACAATGTTAGTACAGCTGACATCTTAGAATAGCAAGTAGTCGAGCCTTTGTCCGGATAGATTCAAAATTTTTTTTTTTTTTTTTTTTTTTACAAGCGTAAACAGAAAACAATTGTATTTATTTCATTATGAGTTTTATTATGTGAATATTATGTATGCCTTACCTTCGTCACTCCACGCACCCCCGCAATCTAAATTCTTCTGTTTCTCTTCTGAACAGTCGTTGGCTTTGTTTCTTCCCCTGACCTACACTGCTCCTAAATCAACATTTAACTACAGCGCACCTCACCTTTGGCCGACCGTCGTCTTAAACGTGAGAGAGGTGCTGCTGCTGCTTTTTCTGACCGGAAAAATGTCTTGAATTTAAACCTGAATTGTGTGTGAGTCTGTATCGACAGCAAAGGAAATGCGTGAACCAAACATACAAATAAATGCAAAATATAAAAAATATAAATACATTAAAAAAAAAATAAAATCACTCTGCTCAATTCATCACATGGGTGGAGGAGGGGGGCTGGTGTCAGAGCATCCCGTTGGCGGTGTGCGTGATCATGTGTCTGCGCAGGTTGCTGGGGTTGTTGAAGCTGGCCGTGCACCTGGAGCAGGAGTACGGCTTCTCCCCGGAGTGCGTCCGCAGGTGGATCTTCAGGCTGCCGTTCTGCGTGAAGCGCTTCCCACACTGGGGGCACACGTACGGCTTCTCCCCGGTGTGGATGCGCGTGTGGATGCTCAGCGTCGTCTTGTTGACGAAGGACTTGCCGCACAGCCCGCAGGTTATCGGCGACTCTCCGGTGTGGCTCGCCCGGTGCGCGATCAGCTCCTCCCGGCTGAGGAAGCGCTCGCCGCAGAAGCTGCAATCCAGCGCCTTGTTGACGCCGTGGGGGAACAGGGGGTTCTGCTGCTGGGGGAACTGGCCCAGGTTGCCGGGAGGCGCCGCCTTGTCCTCCGCCGCCAGCGTCTGTTTCACCGTGGACGTCAGGGACATCCCTCTCTCGTTGGCGCAGCCGCTGTAACCCAAGTGGTTGTCGTGGGCGACGGTGTGGTCGGGAGACAGGGAGCTCAGGGCTTCCAGCTCGGAGGAAGTGAAGAGGATGTCGCTCCCGTCCACCAGGGGGCCCTCTCCTCGCCCGTGGACACTCACGATCCGCAGCTCCTCGGACATAAGGGACGACCCGGGAGCGTCTAAAGCTGGAGTCCCCGGGGCGGTGCCGCCCTCTGTCCTGCGACCGCGAAAGTCATTGTGATTTTCTGCAAAGATAAATGAATACGAGTTGCACATAAATAGGTGGGAGGGCACCGTATGTTGCATGGCACAGAGACATCCGATTCTTGTATTTTAAATGACTGTGGGAGATCAAACCCCTCTTTTACAAAGCGCCTATCCTGCTTTAAGTTTCCACAGGCTAGAATCAGAACTCAACGGGTGTTGGAACCGACCATGTTGTTGCCCTGACAGGACTGTGAAGGGAATGGAAATGCACTGCGAACCGAAACACTTGTCATTAAAGAAGGAGCTACCCACCTACTGGTGTGCAGCCCTGGACGTCTTCCTCATCCTTGATGAGAATTATGTCCGGGGTCTCCACCTCCGCCGGCTGAGGAGGGGATATAAGACACAAGCATATGAACGGCGGCCGAAAGATCTGTCGGCTTCATCGATCCCCTCGAACCGGCGTGTGCTGCGTTTACCTTCATTTGGGTGGAGAAAGATGACGTGCCGTTCTTGGGCGGAATAGTAATGCGAGAGGCATCCCCCGCAGCTTTGTGAGCCATCGGTGGCTTGACTACGACTAGTGTTAAGAAGCAAAAAACAAAACAAAAAAAGAGATAATTTCACACTTTGAACCAGCAATGTAAAGACGTGTAGAGTTTAATCAAGAGCTTGGTATCTGGATGGGGTCATTGTAACTATGTTTCGATTCAACCTTTCTTTCGCTATCTACAAAACCGTTCATGTTGGGTGCATTACGGGCCTAGAATTCCATTTAAAACGTCGACATTTTTTTTATCCACACCCAGGTTTAACCCTGTCGTTTGCTCTAAGCCTTTTTCTCGAAAGAACGCCGTACCTAACCCTATTCACATTTTTTTCTTCTTCATTTGAGTTGGTGGGGATGTGATTTCATCTCAGGACGCATGAGTGAATATTCGTCCGTGTCGGCAGTTTATTGACTACAAATAGCTCTGGTAGTTTATTAAAAATTGGCTGTGGCTGCCTGTCACTTCTTTGCGAGTGGCCGATCCTTGTACTCCTTCCGGGGAGGGGCGGACCCTGCCGCCGGCGTAGCTTGTCGTGATCAGTAACCTGGCGATATCGCCGCACATTCCCCAAAAAAAAGATCCTCACTGCCCCCGCCCCTAAGAAAACAGAGCATGAATCGATCAGAAGGCAAACGTTCGAGAAAGGGAAGTGACGTAACATGCCGAATTCCTTTGGAACTTCGGAAAACAGCGATCCAGGAGTGCGTCGCCATGTTGTCAGATGTGCCAAACTCAGACCCCACCATGATCTGACCCCAAATTCCGACTTGGAAATCCAAAGAGGTTGGATTTTTTTTTTTTTCTGATTTCCGAGTTCAACGGAACGCATCACGAGAGCCAAGACGAGGTGAAACCCGGAAGCTGAGGTCGGAAACGCCATGACAGTTTCGAATGGAACCCTGGGAGTTGTAGTGTGAGCCACCCAAGGCGGACGATCCCACGGATTACCACTTTAATGACACTCCACACCGATCTCCGGCTCGACACCGCCATCCGGCTCGGCAAACCTCACCCTCCCCACGGAACCTACCATTCCCCAGCGGCTTGATCCGAGGTTTGGGCGTGTTGGCCCGGACCAGGGTGAGGCGACCGACCGGGCGGGACGCGCTGGTCCGGGTCTGGAGCCGCAGCGAGAAGAGCTCGCTCCTCATCACCTTCATCCGCATCTTCAGAGCCTCGTTCTCCTTCAGGCTCTGGGTGATCTGCAGCCGCAGCGACGCCGAGCTCTCCGAGAACAGCTGGCTGATCTCGGCCACGGCGGCCTTGGCCAGGACGTCCATGATGGACACAAGCTGGTCCTCCAGGGTCAGCGACGGAGGCGACATGTTCGTTGCCATGTTCCAGTTTGTTTGGCGTCGGCTTCTCCCTCGACGCGGCCACTACCACAATAGGCCTTTCTGGAACAGGAGCGTTACCGTAATGCCTGGAAGAGACAGGGCTGGGCTTTCTCTCTTTCTTTCTTTCTTTCCTTCTTTCCTTTCTTACTTTCTTTTCATTTGCCTTTCTTTCTTTCTTTCTTTCTTTTCCCCTGTATTTCTTTCATTTTTACTTTCGTCCTCCTTTCCCCTTTTCAAGGAAAACATAAAGAAAGAACGACTTTCTCTCCTGCTTATTTGTTCCCTTTCCTTCTTTGCCCTTTCTTTTTCCTATGTCTTTCCTTCTTTATTCATGTTTCCTTTCCCTCTTTCTTTTTTTAAAATTTCTTTCTTTCCGTTATCAGCTCTTTGCGCCTTTGAATATTGTTCTGCACATTGCTATGATTTGTCGATAAATCAAGAGAAAAAAATCAACACAGAAACAGATTAATTCACGCACTGTCTTGCCATAATACATGTATAATGCGGCCAAAAGAATAAGCAATCTACGATTGTATTTATCTTTTTATGTGTTTATTCTAATCAATTCTCTTCTTCAAAGAGAGGCTGGGCTGAAAGAACAAACAAGCACGTCACTTTCCACGTGCTCAAAAAAAACAACAACAGACACGCACCCACGCGACAAAACAACCGTGAAAGGAAACACGACGCGTATTAGATGCAGTATAAAACATTTTCATCACATTATATGGTGCACACGGGCGTCTACGTCTAAAATGCACAGTGATCCAGCCTTCGAATATAGTATAGTAAACCTTATACGTCACACAGTTCTCAAAAAAACACAGCTTTAAAACTTTAAGATGCAGTAGCTTATCAGAAGTCCTTCCAATTTGGTCTGTTTCATACCGTTCCTCCCACTAACACTCCCCCTCCTTTCCACCATCCTCTTCATCTCCCTCCATCCCAGGAGTCTTTGGATCATCTGCCTCCTCCTTCTCAGCTTCCTCTCCTCCTCCACCCTTCTCTTTCACCTGTGAATCTGCGGTGCCGTCCTCCACCACCTTTTCTCCCCGGGCCTCCTGCTCCGCTGACTCCTCCTTACCCGCCTCCTTCGCCATCTTTTCGTCCGGCTCGTCGCTTCCACCCTTTGTGCCCTTCTCCTTCTCGTTTTCCTGATCCTTTCTCGCCTTTTCTATTTTGGAGAGGCTCTGGCAGAGAGCCTGGACGTAGGTGAACACGCACATGGGATCCGGCCTGTCTCCCATCATGATCATATCAGCCACCTCCAGCAGGGGGAAGCAGTCTGCTAGAGACCTGCACGGATGGATGGACGGGTGGATGGATGGATGATTTGTCACATGTGGCAAAGGAACAAAGTAGGAACAAAAAAAATCTAGATCAGAAGAACTATATACTAAAACAAAAATATAAGCAAATCAATAAACAAGGAAATAATATGACATTAGATCATGTAGAAGACTGTTTTATCCAAAGCGACTCACAATAAGCACATTTAGTCGCAGTTTCAAAGCCCCCACGCCACCATCACAGCCAGCTAAACACCCTCTATAGAAATAAGTAGCACTAGAATGTATGTGCAGCGAAAGAAAAGGAAAAAGGACTCCCATACTCTGCGGTGCTGAAGGCCAGCGTGAAATTCTTCCCCCTCTCGTCTGGTCTCAGGGAGGAGTAATCAAAGGCGTCGGGGAAGAAGCGGTGGATCAAGGCGCAGAAGGCCAGCCCATCGCACCAGGAAGACGAGAAGTTCTCGATGTTAATGCCCTGCACGGCAAAGGGATGAAAACATGTGGATGTGAACTGGTTTGGGGGAAGGATATTATCAAGGCGCGCACTGCGTCTACGTACGACGGCGCACTGCGCGCCGACCTCACCTCGTATTTGCGCGTCTTGTTGCGGCACCACTGGAGCATTTTCTGTTTGATCGATGCGCCCGCGGCAACGGCCATCGACGACTTCTGCACCTTGAAGTTGCGGGCTATCGGTGTCCTGAAAAGCAGCCGTTGCAAATCTCCCTTATGCCGATTTTAAGCTGAAAACGACACCGCCGGAATGTATTATTTGAGGACTTACTCGGGCGCGCCTTGTTGAAACTTGGCAATGATGTCGTTCTTGGTGGACGGTCGACCCGGGCGGCCGGCGCTCCTCGGTCTGGACGGAGCGAGGGGAGTAGAGGAGGAGGGAGGGTTCGCGCTGCTCTTCCTTTTGGTTTTCCCTTGCCTCTCCGACTCCTTGCCCTTTCCCTTCTCCTTCCCTTCTCCGCCTCCTTCCCTGTCCTTGACCTGTTTTTTCTTCTCTCCCCCCTTTTCCGCTTTCGCGCCCGTGTCTTTCCCCGTCTCCTCTTTCTTTTTCACCTCTCTTGTCCGCCCCTCCTCCGTCGTGTCCCGCGCTTCTGATTTCTCCCGGTTTTCGACGTCGCCCTCTGCCCGTTTCTCATCCTTTCCGCCCTCGGCGTCCTCCGCTCCCTTGCTCTCCTCGTTTTCCTGCCGCCCTCCCTCTGTCTCTCCCTCTCCGTCTTTTGCCTCACCGTGTCCCCCGTCCATGTCCTCGGCTGCTTTGTGGATATCTTCGCCGGCGTCTTCGCCACCCCCTCCGCCGTCCCCCGCTCCTGTCCCAGGATCCTCCGCACAGGCCTTCTCCGCTGTCGGCTCTGCGGGCGGACCCCCACCTGTCCCTTCTACTCCCCCCACCCCTGGCCCCTCCGCCTGGTCCCCCGACATGGGCGCCCCCGCTGGGCCTTCGCTCCCTTGCGGCTCCTGTAACTCCGTCTGGAGAACAAACAACACGGAATAGACTTATGTTTTTGTCATCCTTCCCTTATGTAACGTGCCATGAGTGTTTGTGAGATTATTCTCGTCAAGTCGGTCGGCAGCCAAACCCAAGAGTGACATCTTGTTATCTCCTCCACCTTTTGCAGGTCGGATTTGACGCCTCTTGTCCCTGGCACCACAATGTATGAGCGATGAGTAACGCACCCTTCCCTGCTGTCTGAATGGTTGAATAACTATCATCTTTTTCTGGAGGCTGAAGAACCATTTCTTCAGGTTGTTTCTCAACCCTATCCCTGCGCTGACTTTCACTTCAGCCGCGACTGACACGTGCACTTACGGTCACTAAGTCACTTTGGACAAAAAGTGTCTGCAAAAGTGTCGCCTTCATGGTACAATGTCATGTGACTGCCGCGTGAGTAATGGAAGAGTAATAAAACGTGACTCATCCTTTCGAAGAATGGGAAATCCACGTGTGTCCTGTGTCCGAGCCTACGTGCGTGCGTCACTCGCATGCATGTTTGTTTGTGTGTACCACGCCTGCGTCACTCGTTTGGCACGGGTGGGTCTCTTGGCTGCAAATGCAACACCTGCTTATCTACTTTTCACGAGTTAAATGTTTATTTGCAAATCCGACATTAATCCACGCTCTCAGGCACGTGTGGAGACAGACTTGCCTGCTGATTGTTCTTGCCATCCATTTCACTGGCTGCAGAAGGCTCCTGGCTGGGTGAAGACTCTCCGTCCATTATCCGCAAAATGTTTATTATCCAGCCATCCAGCAGCCCTCCGCATCAAAAGCCTAATTAAATAGCCTTGGAGCACTCACCTTTTACAAAACACTCCCTGTCTCATCTTTCCAGTCAATTTTTGGGGCAAAAATTTAAATGAAGATGACAGCCTTTTATAGCCTAAGCCCTGTTTAGAATGTACCTTGATCGCAGATGGCTCATATGCATACTATAACTTTGCTTCCGTAACTGCTTCTCTCCTCTGCCGGAGCTGTCTGGCTTACGGGTTGGTTAAGAGCCCGTCCCTTAACTGCTGCCGTCCCACCCCCTCCCCAGTCCACTTTGTGTTCGAGCTACTTGATCTGACCTTTCAAACAACACAGCATCCAGAAATAGAGCCACAGTCACATAGGCACGGTCCAGCGGGGAAGGACAGCTGCGTCTGCTGTGGAAACCACGGGTATACACATGTATACGCTTACACACATTAAAATCCCACGTCTTTTCTGTTTGTCTGTCTGTCCGTTTATGGCTCTTGTCTTTCTCTCTTCCTCCCTTTTGGACTCAGTCAAGTTCTACTGTGCAAGTTCATTACTTTAACACTTACATACAGTGCTTAGGCATATCTTACACTAGATAGTACGACTATACAACATATCTACTACTATAGGACACTTGAGCCCATCGTTCCTGGAGTACTCCAATTAGGCTTCTGGCTTTTTCTGTTTTGTCCTCTCAGGACTATCGAGTGAGGCATCTTCCATCTTTTCTAAGAATAGGCTGCAGTGAGCTTCAGTCGATTTTGGTTTGTCTCCATGTGAAAGGTTTGGAATGCATAGGCGTTTTACCAGGCCTTTAATGTTCAACATTAAAAAAACAAAAAAAAAACAACAAAAAAAACCTGCCACGTCAAAACGGCTTAAAAATTAAATAAGCAGAAACAATATATCTTTTGTTGCTTGCTACATCTTTATGGAGGAGCCAATAAACCGGTGATGACTATAGGTTGTAATACTAAATCCCCAAGGTTAATGTCCTTAGTGTCTCTCTCTCTCTCTCTCTCTCTCTCTGTCTCTCTCTCGCATTCACAAATAGTTATCATCAGGTATCGTTTGTCATTTTGAACGAGCACCAACTCTGTCTGTCTGTCTGTCTGTCTGTCTGTCTGTCTCTTTGTCCGTCTATATATGATACTACACTCTCACTGCCTTTTAAAGCAACACACATAAATAGATGCAATAGTGCATCTACTCCTTCAATGCAAAACAGCCGGTTTTAAAAATAAACCGCTACCGTGAACAATCAAACGTTTTTACTGAGTCACCCGTCAAAGGTCGAAACTCCAAGAAGAGCCAAACTTTTCATCACCCCGTAAACCACATATTCAGAAAAGATAATTGGATCTATTCCTATACCTCTGTTTTGTGTCGTAATTGATATTCTTGCAGGGCAGATATGTATAAAATAGACTGAATAGACGGAGCTAAAATGTTGTAATGTAAAAAGTTTTGCTCATGGTCAACAACACAAATACCCGTGTCAAGGTTCACCAAATTTATACTCCATGAACTCCAACCCCTCCCTGCGAGTGCTGGCCAAAGATGAACGGACGACTTGTTTTGAAGTCATCGACCTATTTGCATATATAGTGGCCTAAAAGGTTCATAACACCACAACTTGCATAACTTTCTTTCCTCCCTAAAATCCCCATTCGTTTTTTTATTTTTACATATTGAGCCCCGTCTGCGGCACACCCACTGTTGAATAAGTTGGGAAAAAAATGACACCTTTGCACTTTTGCGAGAAACCTGGAAATGAAACAATTTCTCGAGATTCCAATGCCCCTAACGATATACGCGCTAATCGGTAGTTATCTGTTTCAAATTTCTACGCACGGCTGAGCGCGACAGTGGTGTCCCATTCGGCTCCGTTGTTTATTAGCGCCGCGCATGAAAGACAATGAAAAACAAATTCTAAAGCCTCCGCGCTCAGCCTCATGTCATTAGCCGTGATACGGGGCCAATCGGTTTCAGAATCGTCTCCGCCATACATGCTTGCGCAAACATAACGAAACAAATGGATTGCACCTTTCAATGAGACCACGTGGACCTTTGCAAAGAGGAAGCCATGCGGACACGACCGGGCGCAAATGCTCATGAAACAAGGGCGAAACAAGCCCAAGCCTCGAAACATTTAAAAAGTTAGGATCATACCCTGAGTAAATACGTAGGATTTTCACATGTTTGTTTCCGCCGGCATCCAATCAAAGACTCTTGGATTTATGGAGGAACATCATGTGCATGTTCACCCAACGTCTGGGTCTCCCCCGACGACCGGTTTGGGTGGATGACGTTCCGTTGAGGAGTGGACGCCGTCAGCATCAGCAATCGAAACGGCACTGGCCTCGATTTAGCGAGGCGAAACCTGCGAACGATGAATGAAATGACTTGTGGGAGTTGCGTTCACAGCTCAGAGCGAGAACAGACGTTTTCTGACTCCCGTCGCACCGACCCAACCAAACCGACGAAGAGTTGAAAATTGTGTGACTCCTTTTAATGAGTCGCTCGCAAAGAGCCTGACCTCCAAAAAGAGGCAAACTTTCTTTTTCACCACTGGTGGAAATAACAGGTGCAGATACATATATAATAAGGTGTTTTTGCACCGCACAAACTTTTTTCATACTTCTAAGAACTTTTGGAGGAACCGTCCACCCTGCGGGGAACTAGGAACGTTCGTAGTTCTTCGAACTCCGTTTTGAGAAGATCTTTTCAGCGCCTACTCCAGGGCAGGGATTAACCGGCACAAGAGGAACCTTCAGTGACGTAGGTGCACGGTGATTGGTTGGTCAACGCAAAACAGCCGGTTTTTAAAAATAAACTGCTATCTGTTTTCCTCCTCTCTCCCCTGTCATTACCCGGCACCCTTCCCCCCACCCGCCCAGCTACTTGCCCCTGCAAGTATTGGGCGATGGAAATATGCCGTTGCCCTCTTCTAGATCCCTCCCTCTGTCCTTCACCCCTAAACTGCTGCCTGTCTATCAGTAAAGCTACTCATCCCTCGAGATTTATTAAAAGCTGCTATTAGATAAAAGGCCTATCGGATAATATAGGCTTATATTCAAGGCCAGGTCTTAAACGGGTTATGCTAAACGCAGGCTAATTAATGGCAATCACATAAAAGAGACCGAAGGGGTTATCGGAGGTATCCGTGCAGAGCTCCGTATTTTTTGGGTCGAATGTGTGACGAACCCATTCACCAACAGGCTAGATATTACAAAAGCTGAGCAAGATTCAAGAGATTCAAGATTTTTATTTATTTGTCACATACATATACATACTTTCATACATATATGCAGTGAAATGTAATAGCAAAGGGTCAATACACAGCTGGCACGGATAGTGTTCTGTCCTGAGCTGCCACTCACTCCCACCAAAGTAAACCTGAACGCCACAACGAACGCACAGTAACTATGTTCAGACGGGACCCACGGTTAGCCTCGTCTGCTCGCAGAGGTCACAATTGAATTCACTGCAGTTGTTTCCTCATACAGCGCAGCTTTAAGCGTGTTCTTAAATCGAATCAAAGACGAAGATGCGTCTGACGATGGACCCAGCGGGTTGAACAGAGTTAAAGAAATAAAATGTACAATAAAAAAAAAAGTTTTTTTTCATTTTTATTTGCCTTGTTTGGGAAAGAAAAGGGCTCCGATCCGAGCTGCGGCGGAGCGCGACGCGCAGCATAATGGTACGGTCCACTTTAGGGGGGGTCTGAAATCCTATTCCAATATTCTTCCGGCTATGAATATGGGAATATATATTGTTGTATTTTCGATTACAGGTGAGAGGGACACATAAATGTTTCCATCCCTACCTCCGGACCGGTTGTTTTTACCTCTTTTTTTTTTCATGTGGGGAGGGAGGGTACAAGACTTAATTAGGGGGGTCAGACCCTCCCAATCAACCCCGTAATTCGCACAACGATCATAATTATAGTAAAACGTTAAGTTGACATTTGATTGATCGCATCAATTTGTATTGATTTGGTTGACCCGCGCCAACGTCAGCGAGTACAACAGGGTATTTTACAACGACATAGAGGATGACGTTGGAAGTTGGGTAATGTTTGGGAATATCGATACTATTTCCGAACACTATTTGCTGTGGATGTGAGGCTCATATGTGACGTTCACTGCGGCGAACACACGGCGCAGACGGACAGACGGACAGACGGAGAGACACACAGGTTTTTTTTTTTTTTTTTGGTCCGTTCCCACGGTACAGCCGTCCCAGTGCCGCCCCTCTACCGCAGCCGGTGCGTGACGTTGCCGCGCAAAGTGCCGCCCGAGCACCGCTGCCGGGAGAGTCTGCGGGGGAGCAGCGACAGCCGCGTGGAGCGCTTACATCTGGAAAACAATGGATGAAATGTTCAATGGACACACGGTAGGAGGGAATTATGATCACGTCACTGTGTATCCTACTGTAAACAGAAACGGGCACGTACAGCATATGGTATAAACCAACACGGGGTTGAAATGTACGGACTGCACGTTGTCGGAGGGATATTCAGCTTGATATTTCCCCTTCAGATGTCATTTTTTTTAGCCATGCAATAGAGTTCAAAATTAACTGCGTGAATACGTGGAGTACCTCCCCCCCCCCCCCTTTAGTGGGCAGACAGACAGACTTTGAACAAATAATGAACATTTAAAAAATAGGGTAAAAATGCGATACAAAATAGAAGAAAACGTTTAACTGGTGACAGGGCACAGACAGGGAGGACAGGAGAAGCCACACGCACACACGTAATTCTACGAGGTTTATTCGTCACATACACATATGCAGTACATACCAATGCTATGATGTCACAGCAGTGAACTGTAGATGTCCGGAGTTCTGGGGTCTTCTGAACGCAGGTTCACTTTTTTTCTGGCCTTGTTGACTCATTCAGGGCAACGAGGCAACAATTTCTAGACCGTCAAGTGTCTTTATAACTTTGTGAAGTTTGGCAGTTTGTGAATCCCCTATGATATAGATGTAAAAACAATGGCTACACCTTGTTTGGATAGTTCATATGTTACATTAATACTCAACTTGTCGTTAATGCTTAGTATCAACTTCTCCGATCCTAAAACGTATCAAGTGACAGTTGATAGTTTGATCAGTGTTGATCGCACTCCCTGAATCAGAGGCATATTGAGGCCCCATTTGCTTTTGTTACTATCTCCTCCATTGTTTCACTTTTAGCAGAGGGAGGGCGGTACGTCCCAATAACAATCATGTGGAAGTCTCCCGCCATCCCCTACATCGATGGGGAACAGCTACAGGAGCCTCATCTGTGAGCCTTGAGGACGTTAATGAACAGATGTTAGTCTATTAAAGGAAATTCCGGATTATAAAGGCTTGCTTCAAAATGCAAGTGAAAATCAAAGAAAGTAGCCTGGGAACCAGACCAATCTGCAAATCATGTTTCATTTGCTCTGCAGAGAACGTCTGGCCCCCGGCTCATTCAGAGAGATTTCCACCCGACCTGGCCAGGGTGGTGTCAATCACAACCGTTTATCTAATATGGGACGGGTTTGACACGATGGCGATGCAGAGGAGTTGACGCACCTTACCAAGATGGCTGCTGCTGCTATCGCGACAGTGTTAAACTAACTGGGACGGGATATTTTCTTAAAAAAAGCTTTTGTTGATAACAAAGATGTGTTTGCTGTACTTCCGACAGCTTTTGGTAAAAGTGAAATTGACCAGCTGGCCCCCGCTGGTCGCCATTTTTCCGTCCGTCGGTCACACGTTTTGTTGCTCTGATTGGTTGTAGGTCTATCCAATTGCGTCCAGAGACATTTTGGTCTGTGCCCGTTGATAATGCCCCTTGGAAATCAAAAATGAACATGCAGACATTTTAGAGGAAGGAAAAGATGACATTATGAATAATATAATATATACAGTATATATAATATATATAAGAGGCCATGTAGCACCAACAGCTGATGCATGTGAAGAAGTGACTTTTGACATTATCAAAAGCCTACATGAAAGATTGACAGGTATTGATGGAGATTTCGATGCAGAACATGAACGATGTCGTCTACGTGAGCTGCTGGATCGTGTCCACTCTCCATTTATGGTTCCACTGCTGCACGCTCAAGCGTCGCCCATCATCCCTCATCTTCATACATCGCATCAAAACGGGCTGATGCAGCGGCAGAGCTGGCGCCAAGAGAGGCTGGATACAAGATTGTGCAAAAGGAAAGAAAGCAAGGGAAAAGGATAAAAGGCTCTAGAAGAGCAGCACAAGTACGAACTGGAAACCCAAAGGTCTGAGGTGGAGCGTCTGCAGGAGAAAAGGATACAGATGATACAATAATACAGATGGGCGATGTCCAGTCAGTTAAGAGTGAGCCCAAATTCTGTATCTCAACCCCCCTGCACCAGACCCATCCAACACAGCCATGTTGTCTGTGCCCCCTGGTGTCGCTCAACTAGCACAAGCCATTCAAGACGTAACAATGAACCGACTTCCTACGCCAGAGCAAACAGTGTTCAGTGGCGAGCCAACCATGTTGAATGGAAAGCCTCCTTTATGTCACTGATAGACCAAAAGTGCATTTCCGCCGCCAATAAACTGTATTAAGCATGTTAGTGGTCCGGCTCGTAAATGCCTACAAGGCACCTTCAGAAATGATGAAAAAGCTTACCAAGATGCCCGGAAAAAACTCAATCAGCGATACGACCAGGCGTTTGTTATTGATAGAGCATTCAGAGAGAAGCTATCAAGCCGGCCAAAAAAT
Source organism: Zeus faber (assembly GCF_960531495.2). Classification (NCBI taxonomy): domain Eukaryota; kingdom Metazoa; phylum Chordata; class Actinopteri; order Zeiformes; family Zeidae; genus Zeus; species Zeus faber. The sequence continues at coordinate 14,834,137 of NC_137199.1, read as the reverse complement.
ACAGTCTAAAGACGCTGAAGGACTGAGGAACTTTGCAGACTTCATAAACGCTTGCCTGCCAGCTATGCCTCATGTAGAAAGCCTGGAAATATTAAACAATTGTGAAGAAAATCAATGACCGATACAAAAACTGCCTGACTGGGCAGCGGGCCAGATGGCCCTGATGTAAGGGAAAGAGCTTCCCAGTTTCAATGATTTTTCTGCATTTCTGTTGTTGGAAGCAGCAGTTGCCTACAACCCTGCCAGATACTCCATCAATGCTCTTTGTGCCTCTGACTTATGCAGTGACAAAAGGGATCACGAAGAACAAGCCAAGTGCCTTCAGTATAAAAACCGCTGTACACTGTGACAAGCAAATATTTACCCGAGCAAACGTGGGATCTCCGTGCATGTTGTGCCAGAACACACATCAGCTCTACAAGTGCCCAAACCTCATGAAAAAGGGCATTTGAAAATAGAAGGGCTTACATTGAGGACAATGAACTATTACGGCTGTTTGAAACAAGGTCACAGTGCAAAGGATTGTCGACGCCGCCTCACCTGTGACACTTGCATGCGAGCGGGGCCAGTACTGCCTTGATGGCGACAACTACACCAAAGATGTGAAAGTAGAAAGAAGTGTGAATATGGAAAATCCAAACACCGCAAAAATCCCTGTACTGTACGGTTACCAGGGAAGGACAATCTGTTAGTTCTTCAATGATTGCTCCAGTGTGGGCGTCATCTGCTGAAAACCCGTACCAAGAAAAACTCGTCTACGCTTTACTCGACGCTCAAGGTGCCAGCGCCTTCATTGATCAAGAGGTGAGCCGGGAACGACAAGCGGATGTTTATCCAGTGAAACCAAAAATTAGCCGCCCGCGATGGGAGTGAACGCAGTTGCAAACAGCGAAAAGGTGTCTGGTCTCCGAGGGGGACACGGCTCTGCGACGAAGGGCTGTATACCTGTAAAATGCGGTCATATGTATACCTGTAAAAAAAAAGTGACTTTGGTTTATAAATAGCTCTCTTTTCCAATGATTTTTCACTGTTTTTTCGTTTTTTGTTTTTTTATATATTCATATAGCCTCATATATTAGTATGAGAGCACCTCTACAGGCTGCCACAGAAATTAATCTTGCACCTACACCAGCAAACAGACCAAGACCGCATGCTCCTACTCCTCTATATATAGGTCATGAATTAAAATTTTCATTTGACTTGAACGTGATCGTTGTTTCTAGAGTTGCTCTTCTCACCTAAAACCATTTTTTGGAGTTTTTGTACATATTTTGTGTGATGTATTCAATAAATCTTTCAGAACTAAACACATTTCTGACATTTCTTGCATTGCCCCACTCCCACTAGCCCACAGCCTCATTCCTTTGTCTGAGAGTCCGACAGAGAGAGGGCCCAGCCTGCTGCAGATCGACCCCCACCAGAGTGTCATGAATTTTCAGACCATAAGTTAAAGCTAATGGCTCATTTCAGACCTTGGGTCAACTGAAATAAAGTCGTGAGCAGTTGTGATAAAACCTTGTTTTTACCTACGCAGACATCACATTTGATCAACTGTTTTGACTAGATTGTTTACCCAAGACCTTGATGAACAACTTTTCTATTGACAAAACAGTTTGTAAAAATATTCTAGTGTGTGCTATGACAACATTTCTGGCGGCAACACAAAATAAGAAAACACTTTATATCCTGTGTGTTTTGGATCAATCTAAAAGCTGCATAATGATACTGACCAAACATGATGGCATATCAATGTAGCTGTGATTTTCCTTTATATAGATATATGAGCTACTTTGGAGTAAGAGTGTGTTAAGTTGATTATATTTAGATAAATATCAGACCACACCAAAATCACAGCGCATCTCTTGAGGTTCAGCAGGGACTCTAGTGGGTTAAAGATAGCTTTACATGCCTGATAACAGACAGGTCAAAGAGGTCCGACTCAGCCACCTCAAGGGGAAATTCTCCAGAGGTGAGCGACACAAGGAAGATTATGTGAGTGACATCAAAAGAGGTGACGTGGAGGACGCTCAGGATGATGGATGTTCCTGGTTAGAAGTGGTGTATATACCACTGCATAGCATTTCTCACTCAAAGAAACCAGAATAATTGTGTGTGCACCTTCTGTCTGGACCAGACATGACGAAACAGGCTAACAGGTGTCCATGTATGCTTTCGGGTGCGTCAAATAGCTTTGTGTGAGATCGAAGAAATGTTCCATCAGTTTCACGTCTCAAGAGAATGATCGCAACAAGCACTTCTTATGGCAGAAAAATCAGACGGTACATCTCTTTGGTGCAATGTCTTCCCTGGGATGTGCAAACAGTATACATGAGAACTTGCAACAGACATCCAAACAAAGGGCCTTGTTTTTTGTGAGACACAAAGCGTGAGGTTTTCACTGGAGTGTACAAAGGGATTGCTTCACATTCAACATCACACTGAAAGACCAACCTCCCACACACCGTGGAAGTAGTCGTTGGGATGACCCGCTGCCTGAACATCTGTGACCACAGTAGGAGCATTGGAGAAAAAATCTCGTCAATCTGGGGAAAATAGAGATAGCCAGATGCTATGTGCCTGCCAACTTTGGGAAAGGTAGTGAAAGGGGAACTGCATCATTTCTCGGATGCAAGCGCCATTGGGTATGGACGGTGTTCTGATCTGAGACTTAAGAACGAGGAAGGACACGTTGACTGTGCTTTCATCGTGAGAAAAGCTTGCGTGTCTCCCACAAAGGTCACCGGTATTCCAAGGTTAGAACTGACAGCAGCAGTGCTCTCAGCCACAGTGAGTTACATGGTCAGAGAAGAACTGGTTCATAGCAATGTGGAATAGTTATTTTAGACAAGACTTTAAAGTCACCCTGGCATAAATGGATAATGGAGCATTTTCACACTTTTGTTGTAAACGGGGTGCAGAAGATGTCTCCACCAATGAAGACCCAGATCATTTCTGAAAAGGTTCAAACAATGCCAACAAACTGTCAAACAAGTCATCCTGGTCTCAGGCTGTCAGACAAATGTAACCAAGGTACCAATTTTGTAGGTGCCAAAAATGAACCGAATGCATCTCTACAGGAAGTTGAGGCTGAGCAACTGGCAACCTTCCTTTCAGAAAAACAAGTTAATTTGGTCTTGAACGCACCTCATGCAAGTCATGCTGGTGGAGTGTGGGAGCGGCAGATAAGGACACTGAGAAGTGTCCTCAACTCTACACTTTCACTCTCCCCTGGAGGACTTAATGACACTTCCCTGAGGACCCTATTGTATGAGGCTACGGCTATCGTAAACATCCGCCCTTTTACAATGGACAACCTGAACGATCCAAACAGTATAGTTGGAACAACTCACACCTAATCACCTCATCCCCATGCCCCAAGCCCACCACTGCACTACCTCCCCAGGCACGTTTTTCAGAGAGGACTCGTACAGGAAAAAAAGGTGGGGCCAAGTGCAGTATCTGGCAGGAAAGTGCAGTTTCTGGCAGAAAAGTGCAGTATCTGGCAGACCAGTTTCGGAGCCGTTGGATGAAGGAGTCAGACAATGATGGCACATGCCTTAGAGAAACATCCAAGTAAGTGACAGAGGGATACCGCGTGGAGACTTGGAAGAGTCTCATAGACTGCATTGGACAAAGATGGACTTTTAAAGAGAGTCAAGATATTAGTCGGAGTAAGAGATCTGAACGAAAGAGGTGAACGCATAAGCAAAGTAGCTGTGGTAGAACGTCAAGTTCATAAACTAGGTCTTATATTAGAGCCCTCTTAAGCACAATGTACATAGTGTTCCATAAAAAGTAATTTCATATGAGGAAATCATTTGTGTTTTACAATTACTTGTGTGTAAAACACGTAATAATTTTACATGCGTTAAGTTAAGGTTTGTAATGTTATTTCTTATATTGTTATTATTTTGTTATTCCCTGTGAACACTGAAGTTTGGAAGTTTTATTTTGAAAAGACACGGCATGCGTGTAATAAACGGAAAATGACAAAAAAGGAAGAAACAGTGCAGAAACGGTATCCCAGGGAGAGTAGGCTATAACAGGAGTTTAGCTCCAGTCGAGAGCGGCAACAACAGAATAGACGGCGTGAGACCATCAGTCCAGGCTTCTGTTGATTTTAATTACACTTTAGAGGAGTAGTAGAGTAGTAGAGTAAATTTTCAAACCGACTATTGGTTTTTCCTGATGTGTTCAAATATTTGCAGATCTTTGCATATATTTGAAACTCCATTAAAGCAGTTTGAATGTGTAAAAAAATAAACCTGTCAAAAGCCCTGGGGTTGTCAGTAATATAATTGCATATTCAACTTCAATTATTATATTTACAGCTTAGTAATTTCATTTGCAAAGTATTGACTACATTTTTTTATAATAACATATCACGATTGATTGGTACAAATCATCATCCCGTCCTCTGCTAAAACATTGTGTACATATTTACAGAGATTTACCATGATTTTAAAGGAGACAAAGCAGGACTTGACAAATGAAACATTAAAATAATGTGTTTACTGTTGGTCGAGGTTCATCTTCACGTGATCCAGTCTGTCACACATGACATTTAGTAACTCTGTGTCTTTCGGCAAGGCCTGTCCCCGAAATACAGAAGTGGCAAATACGTACTGGCACGGCATCACAGGAAGCAAGATGGAGGAAGGTATCCCATGCTTCATTTCATAATCATAAAGTTGGGCATATCTTCTTCACAGAAATAGAGCGAGATGTTGACATTCCCCATAACCTGCTGATGTTAGCAGTCCAGAGTGGGTTTGACCTTATGTTAATGTGCATTTTAATTTGTTTAATGGTCTTATAGGCTCAGACAATTACTGTAGCTCCAATCTCTAACATAGCTTTAACAATGATGAAAAGTTGCAATGTTTAGGATATATCATGATATTACTATAACCAAAAAATCCCAATATTAATACGTCATCCACCTGTACGTAAACACATACAACACACACACTTATTGTACATTTATAGCAGCAAATGCACATAAATCTACTCCCCGATTTTAACCACACTCACAATGTATGGGTGATTTGTCTTTTTGAATAATTCAAAACTGTCCACCGGCCAACGCTGTGTTCTAAAATTTTCATCTGGAAGCCCTTCTCTGTTTTAAGGAAGTGGATAGTGAGTGTATGGAGCCATGTCTCATGATGTGATGATGGTGGTAAACCATTCATTGTGAGGTCTCGTGGACATTATTTATAGTGCATCCTTCCCCAAAGTGAAAGTTTGTCCCTGCAGCCTCGGAATGAGCACACGATCCTGTAAAACACCGAGCCCCGATATTGACCACGAGGGCTCAATAAAGACGTTGCTACAGCGCTGCAGCGACAGTCATCAAGCAAAGCAACACCAGAGAGAATAAGTGAATGCAACCTTTATTTGTGACCACAAATAAAGGTTGCATTCACTTATTCTCCCCGGAGAGATTGGTGGTCTTGGATATTTCTTGTAATAATTAAACGCGTGGAAAATTTCAAACGTTTGAAAAGTTGGATTGTTTGAAGTGTTTACTACAGAATGTAGATCGTTTGAGAATTGAGAAGATACTCCATGTAAAATAATATCACCTGAAGACAGTAAAGTGTCTAAAAAGTTGGATAGTTCTCAGAATGTCTCAAGGAAGGTAAAAACCTTTTATTTTATGATGTTGGAGAGCAACTGTTGTTGCTAAAATGTAGTTTGAGAATCTCACAACATACGTCCTGTAATATCGAACTTTTGGGCTTAATAGTTGGAGCACTTCCAGAGCCATCAAACTTCTGGGATAATTCCATCAGATTTTCATTGTTTGGTTAATAATAGGGACAACAATTATGTAAACAAACAATCCCTTAAAAAATAAAATATATTGTTATCGTGATGCTCATCTATGTTTAACTATTAGACAGACTCCCTGAAGGGATTGTATCAAGGGTCTGTGTCCTAATGCTCCACTCGCCCTTACGGCATCCGAAAGAAAGAATAACAGAACACCAATGTGGCTGCGTCAGGGCCAGTTCTGAGCATATGGCCGTAGGCCTATAGGCGGTCGCCTAGGCCTGCCAATCATCCATGGGGGCGCAAAGCCAAGAAGAGGAATTAAAAATGGAAGAATATTTTTAGAACACAAAATAAATAAAAGATGAGGGGTGCATCCAGATGTTATTTGTTTTAAGAACAAAGTAAAAACCCGTCCTCTCACCACCCCGGCCAACCACCACAGACACAAATGGTTGCGATTGGCTCTTTTGAAGTTGGGAAATTTAAAATTGCCCGAGACCGTGTTAAGTTTAACAAGGTTGGATTTTATTTTGCCAATGGAAAGGAATAAAGCAAAGCAGCTGAGGTTCCCGGACCGGGGTATTCGCCACGAGAGTTCACTCCTTGGACAGAGCCTGGGGGACACAGGGCAGGTGAAAGACTCAGGCAGTTTCACAGCCAGGAAGTGGTTAGCAGAGGTTAGTTCAGAGGACTCGCTCGCTGAACTCCTAAACCCTAGCCTGTAGCTCCTGTTGCCAAACAAAAAGAAGGAAAAAAACAGCCCTTCACCCAAAATCATCCAGAGGTCCCCTAAGGGAGTCTTCACCAATACAACAGGCCGGCTGCTTATCCTACTTGGACTCAGCATATCTGCCAGTGTGCTGGGAGATCCCTCCCCTCTCTTCACGACGTACAGTAGGGACTGTGAGGCTTAAGTGGGCAGGTAAATGGGTCGGTTGCAATCCCCTGCCAGGTGTTTGCTATTCCCAGGAAGCGGCTGGGAATGTTAATATTGATTAGCAATGACTTTCCCCAACTGCACTCTACCTGCCGACTTTGACCCTCCATGGTCCTGCTGTTCTTCACCAGCCCGTCGGGAGTGCTGGGGTTCTCCTGGCACTTCACAACACGCGCGCACAGCATTACAATACTAAAATACAGACCAAAGGAAAAAAAACAAAACAGTGGAAAATGTATTGGTATGTCTCGTCAAAATTTAAAATGGATAAGAAACGGTGTAAAAAATAAGAAGTACAAAAAATGCTGGTGTTGCTTCACTTGAGGAAAGCCAGCCATTTACTTGCATAACAATTCACCAGAATGCAGAAATAAAGGTCTCTGAAACAAGATTTCCTCCTTGGGGAGGGTGCGGGGAACCCTCTACAGATCTCACCGAGGGCTCCAAAGGGGTCAGAGCCGGCCCTGGTCTGCGTGACTAAAAATCAAACAAACACGCCTTTCATTTTTCAGGAGGGAGTGTGTGTTGATGCTACAGGGTGGCACAACTTCTGCAATGATAAGAAAAGGAAGCTCAACTTTCGCAAGTGGAAAATTGCGTAATAGATTTGTAGATTTGTCAGTGAGACAACAGTGAAGTTTGACATGTTGAAATAGTAAAACTACATGTAATTAGCTGTTTGATTCAGAATTTGGCCTGTGTATGTGCTGGTTGTTGACTTGCTGTTTTCATTTTCTCAATGTGAGGATGCTTCGTGCAAGGTCCTTCGTTTTTCACTAGACCCTTTAAGAAGAAGGTCCAGGCCGAACATTTGACACTGCTTCAGCGAGACACATGGCCTGTGGCAGGGTGGTTAGTCATGGGTTGCGCTTGCCTTCATTGAAGACAGTATTTACTGGAGACGACCTGTGATATGGGTCTTTGTGAGCGATGCCTGAAGCTGAAGCCCCCCTTCAAGAATGCACCCAGAGCACGGGCGCATTTTTCATATTCATTACTCACAGGATAATTAACCTTAGTTTTAAGTGATAATCCATAAAATCCTCTGTGTTGGGTGGGTTACACTACAGGTCCCGGAATTCCGTCCGAAACCTGGGATATATGAATATATGAAATATAGGATTCTCTGACAAAATAGTCGAATAATGGATTTTCACTTTTAGAACTTTTGTTTTAAATGATCCCCCGCCTTTTACTTTGAGTGAGCAAAATTATTTGGAGTAAATCCAGACCCATCTGGATCGCGTCCCGAAACTCTCTCGTTAATTGCCTTTCTTGCTGGTGTCCTGACAAGTTTTTTCAAAGAACAAGAAACTGTTTACCATCTGCGCCAGCGGAAGGAGGCCAGAGGGGGCGAGGAGAGAGGGAAAAGGGAAAAGGGGAGTCGACCAGAGGAGGAGGCAGAGTGTAAGGGGAAGGAAAGTACATCTATATAAAGAAAGAAGGAAGAGGCGAGAGGTGGAAAAGTGTCTTGAGTGTAGCTGGGAAAAGAAGTCTGGGACAGAGCTGTATCGTGAGTATTACAGAGCATGTGCGAATCAGTTTCTCTTCGATCCAGTTCATGACACGTTTAAATGGTTTTCCTATCCAATGTCTTTGTGGTTAACTAAGGGGGAAGACTTTTACTAAGACTTTTTTTTCAATGCGGTTTTGAGTTGAGTGTTTCGTATGATGGGTCCTGATTCCATCAATGTGAGGTTCAGAATCGGCATTAAAACTGATCTGAATGGATAAAACTACGTAGAATGAGGAAGCTGTCTAATGTATCGAGTAGTCATCCGCCCCCTTGTTTTGAAAGAGCTGCGCAAATATTTTGGATCGGAGCAGTACATTTTTTTGCCCAGATGTTTTTACTTGTGGCTCATGCCTTGCGTGTTATACAGCCCTAAATCGAACCGTCTGTGTGTTGTGTTTTTTGGTTTTTTTTACCCAAAAGGAAAATGTGATCCTTTTATAAGTCATTCAAATTATTTGGATGTGATTATGCAGGAAGTTTAATTTGCTTTAGAACTATAGGATGGGATTTTTAATGCCACTGAAGACTCTAAAAACAAATGACAAGATTTTATTTTTCTTTCCTCAGGTGTGTGTGTTTGTGTCTGTAATTGTGCATTTGTGGATGTGTGTGTGTTGAAGTAGAGTCCATACAAGTAGAGTGTGTGTGTGTGTGTGTGTGTGTGTGTGTGTGTGTGTGTGTGTGTGTGTGTGTGTGTTTGTGAGAGAGAGAGAGGATGCTGGGGTGCGGGGGACGCTCCGGGGTGCGTCGCTGGTTCACCCTGGTCACCGGCCTGGTGGAGTGCCTGTGTTTCGCCGGGGCTGTTTTCGGATTTGCTTCCCTGGTGTTTGTCCTCAAGACGGACGGTTACTTCAGCGACCTGTGTGTCAACGCCACAGAAGTCAACGGAACGCAAGTCGTCGGTCAGTGGTTGCTTTTTTTAAAATTTTTTTATCATACACGTACATTCACAGGCAGAGTTATGACCTTCATTCACCTCTCTGACCTTCATCTCCTCCACCTGTATCCTCCACTCAGACTGCAGCGGACAGGATGAGCAGTTCTCGCTGGTGTTCACCGTTGCCGCCTTCATGAACAACTTCCTGACGCTACCCAGTGGTTTCCTGTTTGACCGCTTCGGAACCACCGTGGCTCGGCTGTTGGGAATGTGAGTCCAGCCTTTAATGTTTACGAGGCACTGAAAGAAGAGGCGGTGGCCGTGGTGAGGGTTCTGAGAATTGAACCAAAATGCTGGTTTGTTGTCCCATACAAGCCTACTTTTGCTTCATTTCGCCTACAGTTTGGGGATTGTGCTGGTCATTATCCAGCTACTGTCGTAATAATAAGCTTATTGTTATTCAAGTTCAAGTTCAAGAGATTATTTTTCACATACATACACGTATGGTCATGCATATATGCACATACGCACATAAGCTCTATAAGCTATTGCTCTCTACAGTGGGATATGATTGCAAAAAATAATTGAAATCTAATTTCAATTACCAAGGCACTTCATTTGTATTATCAAATGTGTTCCCATTTTGCACATAGCTTTGCATTCACTGCTTTTCCATTAGTTCCATTTCTCACATCAGTTAACTCGCAGTGTTGATTATTTTACAGAGCCTGCAATTCCAAATCCTCTTCACTGCTGGGCTTTGGGGAAAATGACTTAGTTCATTCTTGGAAACATTTGCGCATGAAAATGACAACATGCCACGCGTAACGTCTCAGTTGAAGCTGAAGTATCGGTTGCACACCAAAACACATACCACTATTATCTGCACAACTGGTGATTTTTGTAGGTGCGAGGCGCAAACAACGACTCCCCTCTTTCTAGTTGCTCCACAACGTGAAATGCTTTCTATAGAATGTTAATTAATCCTGCACTGGAGAGAACAAGATCAATTCTTAAGCTTCTTACTTGCCGTAAACGTTGGCCTATAGAACCGAAATAAAACCGCTGCCACAGACTAACGCAGCTGACCGGACGCCAGGTAATTCTATTTGTTGGCCGTGATTCAGAGTCCTGGCCTTGCATTATCAGAATCAGTAATGACCAGAACAAAAATCAATTCGCTGGCGGCAGACAGGCCCATCTGCTCTCTCTTTTTCAAATTTACCTCTCACTCTCCTTCCCACACTCTTTTTTTCCCTCACTCTTTGTTTTTTCTCTCATTTCCTGTTATTTGTTATTTCCCTCCGGGGGGGATTCTCATGTCTACTTGCAGCCCCCCACCCTGCACATTCTTATGGATGCACGCACGCACGCAAGCACACACGCACAAACACACACACACACACTAACAGATTGGAATGGAATCCCCAGCCAAAATGGTGTATGTGGTCGATTGAAGTGATGGGGAGCAGGCTTGAGGGCTGCCCCCTTAGGTTGACGAGACGAATCATCAGTCGGAATGATCCAGTGATTCAAAGATTCGATTCAACGACTGAGATTCAAGTCGAGCCGTCGTTTTCTTTCAGTCAGTTTGCATTACAATAAGATACAGATAGAAGCCCCCCCTCCCTCCAAATATGTCGAATAGTCGCATTGAACAGCCAAATCCAGGTACAGGAGTCAGGTACAGCCCTAGAAGGCTTTGTGTGAATATGTGTGGTGGTGGCTGTTCCGAATCGCCCCGTCAAGAAATACGTGGCTGGAAGGCATCGGGAAGAAGGAGAAAGAGCACCGAGGCTGAAAGGCCAAGGGAATCATGTGAGAAAGCATCTTGCCGCACAGTTAATTCCTGAGCGTCCGGGAGGACAAAGCTGTGGTTGCCGGGAGGTGGGAGGGCTGCAGGGCAGCAAACCGGGAAAGTTGGGCAACACAGCGACGAACAAGACACAGAAAACCGCAAAAATGGAGAAAAAAACAAAGGCTCAACAAGGGTTAAGCTTAAGCTTAAGGTTGAGGGTTAAGTGTTAGACAAGGTAATTATTTTCTTTTGAAAAAGACTTAAAAGCAGAAGGAAGATAAAATGTGGAGGAAATGTGGAAAGGAAACGTTTGCGTGTGGCTTTCAATGTCAGATGTCTGTGGAATCGAGTGTTATCTGTATTGCTTTAGATAAGATAAACCATCTCATTTTGTGGAATCGGGCTGTTCAGTGTAAAAAATGTATGTGACACTTTGTTTGGGTTTTGCAAGGTAGTTGGTTAACACCTGCCACTCACAATAATTATGTACAGTACATGAATATGCGTGTGTGCCTGGGTGCGCGTCTTTGTGTGTGTGTGTGTGTGTGTGTGTGTGTGTTGTAGGGGTGCAGTCTTTGATGAGGGTAGCTAAGGTCACCATTAGAACCAATGTTAATGTGACACAGAGCCAATCACAAACCAATACTCCCAACCACCTCAGAAAACCTTTATCATAAATTCTTAGTCATTGCATGCGCACGCACACACACACACACACACACACACACACACACACACACACACACACACACAGACAGACAGACAGACAGACAGACAGACAGACAGATGTGCACGAACCTCCTCCCTTTCTCTGGCTTTAGGTTAGTCATCTCTCAAAGTGTGATAACAACCTTCTGGGAAGGCAGAGAGGGAGGTATTTTGGTATTTTGCTCCTGGAAAAATAATGCTCACGTTGGCTTAAGGCTTTCCAAACAGTTCAGGATACCGCGGGTTCCAGTGAAAAAATGAGGGTGGAAGAAAAAATAAATTAAGTTGAAGACATTTTTATGGTTATGTACAAGCTACGCCCTTTTAAAATATTTATTCTCAGATTCAAATGACCTTTCGATTGGAATTCTGGGACTTAGTAGCGTGATCCACCCAACCCGCCTCACTCGTTCTTGTCTTTTTCTTCCACCAGATGTCTTTATTCCTGCGGCGCCCTTTTTGTAGCCTTCTCAAGTTCAGGTACGTGTCTTTCATCCTTTTTGTCATGCCACAGGAACGTTGTGACACCACTGACCAGTGACGGCTGTGTGTGCATTACTGACCGTTGATTTTTTTCTCCATCAGCTTTGTCCATCCTCCTCTTCCCTGCTCTCACTTTCATCGCAGTAGGTGGCATCCTGATGCTGATGACCAATATGCAGGTATTATGGACTAAAAGACTACAAAAATACTTTCTACTACAATATATCATTGATGTTATCATTAATATTTCTGAAAAGAAGTTCTCGCTGAAAGTCGAATAGGAATCTTGGTCATTCATGTTGATATCCATCTCCGAAGTAGAACTACAGTATCTATAGTCCGAGTCAAACTTTCTGTGTGATTCACTTTCAAATGTGTGATTAATACTGACCCAGGTTTTGTTGCCCCCTTCTGCTGGCTCTGCTGCCGTTTCAGCCATTGAACCACTGAACTAAAAGCATCATTAATAGTGGAAGTATCTGTGCCGTAGGTGGGGAACCTGTTTGGATCCCACCGTTCCACCATCATTACGCTCTACAACGGAGCCTTTGACTCCTCCGCGGTGCTCTTCCTCATCATCAAGGTACGTCAAACACAACAGTAATAATGCAATGATGCGCTCATGCATTCTAATCCTCATTATTCTGAGTATTTTGAGAATTATTCGAGAGTTGCATGAACCAATTCATCACTTTTCATTTGAAGATCACTCGCTGAGGAATGACTGAAATCGTTCAAGGTCTCAAGGTCTAAATTGATGAGCAAAAACTCAAATCTTGTCTCCGTGTCTCCCACTCTAGCTGTTATTTGAGTCAGGTGTCTCCCTGATGGTTTCCTTCCTCATCCTGGCGGTGTGTGGCTTCATTCACGTGCTCAGGACCTTCCTCCTGCTGCCGAAGGACAAAATCCCCTACCCTCTGCCCGACGACTACACTTATGGGTAAGGGACAGTTAAGTGACGATCATCGTCGAATGTGTACTTGCTTCGATTCTGTGTCTGACTCCTGTGTTGCTCTTTCCCCGTCAGACTGACCTGCAGCAAAAAAGAGTCGTTCAGTCCGGAGCAGACGCTACCCAACAACAACATACAGGAGGACAAAAACACACAAGAAGAGATGCTCTACAAGGACGGTTCAGAAGGTCCTCAAAAAGGTTGATATTACTTTCACACCGAAATTATCGGGTTGACCCAGGTTTTTCAAACCCAGGTTTTTGAAACCTGGGTCAACCTGCTAAAAATAGGCGATTGACACCTTTCCTATTGCCAGGATAAATGCTTTTTTTTTTCTGGTGCATCACGTTCGATGTCATGAACATGTCGGAAAAGAGGCGTGTCATGGTTCCAGTGTGATTGGGAACATAACAGTAGAGGAGACAGCAACTTAAACAAACAATGACATAAAACTGTAAAACTTGGAAAAGTATTTTGAGCCGTTCAAAAGAATCTGATCGTTCATGAATGACCCAACAATACAGCAGAAGCAGCATGGTGCACCGGCCGCTGTGCGCACGGTCCTTCGGCAGCGGGGAGCGGGTACCGGCTGGGGGCGATGTTGGAGTAGCTCTAAGCCCGGCGGGGAGCGCGGGAGTTCTCCGCTGTGATCCCCACACTCACAACATTTTATGGTCCCACATGCAGGAAAAAAGTCAATAATTTCTGATTTTGGATTCTGAATGGGATATGAAATGATTGAATGATACACGGATATTCCTGTCTATTTATACGCCAACGTCGGGAACTTCAACGTGCGTCGCATCCTGTAGGTAAAGGGGCCAAAAAAAAGCGGGTCGACCCGGGTGTCCTGTTCACATCAGAGCTGATCGGAGATGGAGCTGAATTAAACCTGTGTCTATTGCCTGGCCTTTGACCCGGGACTGAGACCCAGGTTTTTCCTTTCACACTGATGACAAATGCCAGTTTGGTTGGCCAGTTTCCCTTAATTCACATTTCAAAACAACAAATAGACACCATACAAAGAAGCAGCACCACACACATACAGGACCTTGTCCATAAGAGTAAATAAACAGTAACTCTCATGTCTTCACGCATCCGTTCACATAGCAGTGATGGGAAGAGGTTTGAGAAACCTTTTTTATGCTAAACTACGTTAAATGTTAGGAGATATAATGGTCACTCCCATCTGCCCAATTGTATTCTGAAAGCCCTGTTAATAGTCTGCCCTTTACCCCAACTCCTTTGACTTTTGGTTTGTTTCTGCACCTCAGAGAGAAGCTTCCGTGCATGTGTGCTGTCCAGGTTCTTCCTGTGGCACCTGGTGTGGCTGTCGGTGATGCAGCTCAGACATTACCTGTTCATCGGCACGCTCAACCCCATGCTGCAGAGACTGACGCTGGGGGAGCCCTCACTGGGTAAACACACGCACACATACCACCAGCCACCAGCCATTTCACATTCACAAGACAGAATTACCTTAATATTATATACTCAGTGTAATTGTTGATTCCATTCTACTGTATTTCATTGCTTTTGAGCTGTGTCTTATCATTGCTTGTCTGTTCGTGCTCAGTGAGCCAGTACACCAATGCGTTTGCCATAACCCAGCTGTGTGGCGTGCTGTGCGCTCCCTGGAACGGCCTCATCATGGACAGACACAAGGGAAAGCCCCGTGCGCCAGGTACCACGTCAGCCAGCACTCAACACAAATTCTAACTTCTGACCTCCAGGCAAAGTCTAATTTGTTTAAAGGGCCTCGTCACCAGCCCGGGTCTCCACACACTTTGCATTAAAAGCTGCAAGACAAAAAAGATAGACAAGTCATAACATAAACGGGGTAAAATATGGGCACGCACTGACAAACACAATACAAATGAATGAAGGCAAAACAATAGTTGTGGTTATTCCATCATGCATGCTGTAGTAATCTGTCCAGCCCGTCCCAGTTTAAAAAACTAAACCATTGTGAGAAGAGATGTCGATCTTGATTTGAATATTACAGTGGCCCTGAGAGCTCAACGCACTGCAACTTAAGAAAACACATGCAAATAGACAAAACACAAGGAAATTACGAAAAAGACTACCGCATTAGCAGAAAACACAACTGCATTAACAGAAAACACGACTGCATTAACAGAAAACACAAACGCATTAACAGAAAACACAACCGCAAAACCACATCACGAAAGTGAGCCACACGATTAAGGAAGTGAGCCACACCAAATGCACTGATTGATCTTCAATAAAATGTAGTAAACTATATTTTTTTGTGTCTGTAATTATATATAAGAATTTATACAAAGATTTGATCCTTCGCGAACTTCATCACACTATCACAAAGCCAGTAGAAGCTGTTTTCTCTGGAACAGCGCACTGAAATGGCTCAAGAGAAAACTGTGGATTGATAGAAAGTTGTTTTTTATATTTATTAATTGCATGGAGGACGCAGACGGAGGATTTGAACACGGTGGTCTTATGTGGCACGATTGGTCTGTGATAATTGCAGCTCCAGGTTATTACTTGTATAAATTCTTATATATAAAATTACAGACACAAAATAATTGAGTTGAACTTATTTGATTGCAGATAAATCAGTGCATCCGGTGTGGCTCACTTCCATAATCATGTGGCTCACTTCCCTAATGTGGTTTTGCCGTTATGCAAAATGTGTTTGTGTTTTCTGTTAAACCGGTTGTGTTTTCTGTTAATGCGGTTGTCTTTTCTGTTAATGCCGTTGTGTTTACTGTTAATGCGGTTGTGTCTACTGTTAATGCGTTGGTGTTTTCTGTTAATTCAGTTCTGTTTTCTGTTAATGCAGTTCTGTTTTCTGTTAGTTCAGTTGTCTTTTCTGTTACTTCGGTTGTCTTTTCTGTTAATGCCATTGTCTTTTCTGTTAATGCTGTTGTCTTTTCTGTTAATACGTTTGTGTTTTCTGTTATTTGCTTGTGTTTTGTCTATTTGCATGTGTTTTCTTATGTTGCAGAACGTTTAGCTCTCAGGGCCACTGTAGGAATATGTTGACTGAAGCGGCTACTGTTGTAGTTGCAAAAAGTGCATTTTCAAAAACAGGGAGCACTGTCAACATAGGATCTGCCAACAAGTCCATTTCTGTTGACTTTAGTGATAACCAAAGAGAGTCCAACGAGTGCAGAGCAATGACTTTGTTGTTTATGGACTGATGTCATGTTAATACGGTGGCTATTTGAGGCTTTACAAAGTCAACTCTCAATGCCCTCCACACTGCATCAGCTCCAGTGCAGAGAGCCCAGGATGGCTGTGATATTGTCCTGCTTACTACTTGTGGCACGTTGTGACACATTCTGAATAAGCTGAAGATTCCTTGCAGCTGCTGTAGGAGGTCTGCCCTCTCTGCGGGGCAGACCTGTAATAGGTCATGAAGACAGAACATGTTCTATACATCTGACGTGTGTGTGTGCGTGCGTGCGTTCGTGCGTGTGTAGGTGAGAGTGAGCGTGAGGCCGACATGCGGGCCTCGGTGCTGTCGCTGTTCTTGACGGCGCTGCAGTGTGTGCTGTTCTCGGTGTGCGCCTCCCTCCCGGTCCTTTCCCTCCAGTACCTCACCTTCGTCCTGCAGGTCCTCAACCGATCCTTCCTGTACGGAGGCAACGCTGCCTTCATCAGTGTGGCGTAAGTCACACAGACACACACACACACACACACAAACACACACACACATAATATAACATACTGGATGTTTGCATTTACCTTACCTAATTACATCCTTTACTTTTTGATTGTGGTTGAAAACATTCCCCATTCTACTCGGAGGGCACGGATGTGCCGATGTTGCTGCTGATGCCAAGAAGAGGTGTGAGATGTGATGAAATCATCTGTGTTCCTCTCACTGATTTCCTGTTGTGTGTGTGTGTGTGTGTGTGCGCGCGTGCGTGTTAGTGTAGGTTCCCACCGTGTCACTTTGGCAAGCTGTATGGTCTGGTCATGGCTCTGTCTGCCGTGGTCTCCTTGCTGCAGTACCCATGCTTTGCGCTGGTCAAAGGCTTCCTGGGAGGAGACCCACTTTATGTGAGTGTCCCAGCATCACTTTCTTTACTGGAACCAAAACACACATCTGCCCCTTTTTTTGTTCACACAGAAAGGTCTCTGTGTCCTTCTGTTTCCTGTGAGTTCTTTCTAATCTCTCTCTCTCTCTCTCTCTCTCTCTCACCGCATTCCAAATTATTATGCAAATTATATTTTTCTCTGATTTTCCTAAATAGTCGATGCAAATGACAGTCAGTATAATTTTCAATTCATCAACCGTTAGGGTATAATTCGAATGTAATTGAACAAACCTCCCAATGATAACAGTATCAGAGCTGCTGTTTTGATGCAAACTGCCTCCCACCCTCATAGATCTTTTGCTTGAGGATGCTCCAAAGGTTCTCAATAGGGTTGAGGTCAGGGGAGGAAAGGGGCCACACCATGAGTTTCTCTCCTTTTATGCCCATAGCAGCCAATGACAGAGGTATTCTTTGCAGCATGAGATGGTGCATTGTCAGGCATGAAGATGATTTTGCTACGAAGGCACGATTCTTCTTTTTGTACCATGGAAGAAAGTGGTCCGTCAGAAACTATATACTTTGCCGAGGTCATTTTCACACCTTCAGGGGCCCTAAAGGGGCCTACCAGCTCTCTCCCCATGATTCCCGCCCAAAACCTGACTCCGCCACCTCCTTGCTGATGTGGCAGCCTTGTTGGACATGGGGGCCATCCACCAACCATCCACTACTCCATCCATCTGGACTGTCCAGGGTTGCACGGCACTCATCTGTAAACAAGACATGAAGACTCATGAAAATGAGTCTTCATGTATTTCTGGGCCCACTGAAACCGTTTCTGCTTGGGAGCATTGGTTAGGGTTGGACCAATAGTAGGTTTATGCACAACTGCAAGCCTCTGGAGGATCCTACACCTTGAGCTTCGTGGGACTCCAGAGGCACCAGCAGCTTCAAATACCTGTTTGCTGCTTTGTAATGGCATTTTAGCAGCTGCTCTCTTAATCCCATGAATTAGTCTGGCAGAAACCTTCCTCATTATGCCTTTATCTGCACAAACATGTCAGCCACAAATCTTTTCACAGTACAATGATCACGCTTAAGTTTTCGTGAAACATCTAATGATTTCATACCTTGTCCAAGGCAATGCACTATTTGAGGCTTTTCGGCAGCAGAGAGATCCTTTTTCTTTCCCATATTGCTTGAAAGCTGTGGCCTGCTGAATAATGTGGAACATCCTTCTTAAGTAGTTTTCCTTTAATTGGGCTCACCTGGCAAACTAATTATCACAGGTGTCTGAGATTGATTTCAGTGATCCAAAGAGCCCTGAGACACAAAACCATCCATGAGTTTAATTGAAAAACAAAACATTAAATGTTTATGACACTTAAATCCAATTTGCATAATCATTTGGAACGGGGTGTAATGGCATCTATAGATATAATTATATCGGTATATAATTATATCTATATAATTATATATAATGGTATACAAAATGACACTTAAAATGGCAGTTGTCAACTCTGCATCCTCACTGCACTGGATGGTGGATTCCTCCCTTTGTGGCCCTATCTCAGGGTTTCTTCCATTCTTAGTCTTTTCAGGGAGTTTTTCTCTTACCCAGGTGGTGGTTAAGACAAGGGGGTGCCGTGGATGTCTTTGTGAAATGTCCCTTTCAGACTGTGCTCTGAGTAAGGGCTACAGAAATAAACTTGACATCTTTTCTATGCTCTATCTCCAGGTGAACATAGCCCTCACACTGCTGAGCCTGCTGGCCTTCATCCATCCGCTCTATGTCTTCCTGCACTGCCGCCGCCTGGCCTGCCAGAGAGCCAAGACCATGGACACATCACCGTGTCCACCTAGTGCCCCCCTCAAATGAAACGGGAATCAAGGAGTTCCCCGCCAAACCGAAGACGGTCGTGATGTGACCTTAGTTGGACACTGAGAGGTGCTGACATACTGGAAGCCGTTGTTCCCAGTTTCCTTGGAAAACCCTTCAACATGTTCCAAGTGTCTGTGCCGTTCAATGAAGGGTGCAGGTAACACAGTCCTTTCAGAGTGCCAAATTATAATACAATTTTCGGTACAGGCCTTGGTGCTTGACACATTTTTTAACCAATGTTACTTTACATGTTGTATTCACCTGTTAAGCTGTCACAGGCTTATTCAACACACTAGACTGTCAGGGTCTGCCATCTGCTGGCTCCTCAGTGAAATGGAAAGTTGTTCAATACCGCCACAGCATTTGATGTTGATGTACGATACCCTTTTTCCACTGGACAAATCACCCGCTAACCTCTGGCTTTTGTCTTTAGTGGGAAAGGTTACAATCGCCATTCATTCCCGGGACGAATGATTCTGCAGTAGTCAGCCGATCACTGCTGATCATGATTTTTTTCTTTACATGTTGGCGTGTAAACAGACAGAATATCTATGTATCATTCAGTCATTTCAGAGCAGATTCAGGATCCAAAATCTGAAGTTAGTGACTTTTTTTCCCACCAGACCATGGAATTTATTGAGTGTGGGGAGCGCTCCATTGGGACCCGTTTTGACCACTCTATGCGCCTGGAGCGGAGAACCCCCACACTCCCTGCCGGGCTCTTAAGCCACTCCAGCACTCACACTGGAAACATGACACGCCCCTTTTCCGGCATATTTGTGATGTCAGGGGTGACACACCAGAAAAAAAAAGATTGTCATACAATCATACTCGTCTACTGGTAATGAGAACGGCGTCAATCACATATTTTTTGTGGCTTTACCAGTGTTTAAAAAACCTGTATATACACGCTAATTTTGGTGCAAATTGTATAAGATGCATGCTTGTACAACTGCAGAATGGGATCTGGTGCCAAGTGGGAAAATTGTGTCAATACTATATTTGCAGCATAATGCCTTGTTACAATTAAAAACTAAGTATTAAACTTTCAAAGCCTTTTGATCTTTTTGTACGAATGTTGGTATGAAATGCTGGAAATAATTCATTTTACATTTGTTGTGTCACTACATGTGGATCATTTGTAATCAACTGGTCACCAAATTAGTTTTCATCAGGATAATTCTGGTCATTTTGACATGTTTGAGGTGACTTGGTCATCATTTTGGTTCAGTGTCGACATCCCCCATGTGCAGCTAGTACCTCCTGAGCAGGTTTCAGTGAAGAATTTGAATTCATTTCCTCAAAGATGGACACTATGTTTGGAAAAGAAAGGACAATTACTTCCAATGCGAAAATGGAAAATGTCTTGTTTTCTTTTATTGTTTTTTTATAACCATGATCATAAATCATATATTTTGAAATATAAATTACAGTATGAGAGGGTTTTTTTTGATGTTTCCTGGTGATGAAAATGCATATTGGCACATTTATCTTCTCAAGTGTACAGGACAGGCTGAACAATAAAACGCCTCAATGTTTCCAGCGTCCTAAATGTGGAAAGGCTTTAGAACCGACAAATGTCCTCCTCT
This sequence comes from Zeus faber, assembly GCF_960531495.2. Lineage (NCBI taxonomy): Eukaryota > Metazoa > Chordata > Actinopteri > Zeiformes > Zeidae > Zeus > Zeus faber. The sequence continues at coordinate 14,813,592 of NC_137199.1, read as the reverse complement.
GAGCTTGGTTTATCCGTGTATATTGCTTCCCTATCATGGTGTCGAATCCAAGGTAAGACTGCCAAATTAGTCATGTGAATGTGTTATCAGTGTAGGCCCGGTTCTACTGTAGCACTGAAAAACTTCATGGGGGTCCAGATAGAGGGGTGAAAACACAGACTTTAAAGGACAGGTTGGCTGTTTTTAAACCTGGCCTTTTTAAAATGTTGTTTCAAATAATAACTTGAGATAGACACTTTCAATTTATTGAAATGCAGTGATTCAGCCTTTGAATATAATATAGTAAACCTTATACGTCACGCAGTTCTCAAAAACCACATTTTTAAAACTTTTAGGATGCAGTAGCTTATCAAAATTTCCTCCAATTTGGTCTGTTTTATACCGTTCTTCCCACTAACACTCTCCCCATCTCCCTCCATTCGACCATCCTCTTCATCTCCCTCCATCCCAGGAGTCTTCGGATCATCTGCCTCCTCCTCCACCCCTTTCTTTCACCTGTATGTCTGTAGTCCCATCCTCCACCACCTTTTCCTCCCAGCCTCCTCGCTGACTCCTCCTTACCCGCTTCCCCCGCCATCTTTTCGTCTGGCTCGTCGCTTTCACCCTTTGTGCCCTTTTCCTTCTCGTTTTCCTGATCCTTTCTCGCCTTTCCTATTTTGGAGAGGCTCTGGCAGAGAGCCCGGACGTAGGTGAACATGTACATGGGATCCGGCCTGTCTCCCATCATGATCATATCAGCCACCTCCAACAGAGGGCAGCAGTCTGCTAGAGACATGCACAAAAGGATGATGGGTGGATGGATGGATGGATGAATGGATGGAAGGATGGATGATTTGTCACATGCAGCAAAGGAACAAAGTAGGAAGAAAAAAAAAAATCACCCGTTGGTTTGAACGAGATGAGAGTTTATTACTCATCAGAACACTCCACAAAAAATGTTTTTCTCAGTAGTTCATACAACATTTAAATATAACTTTAAAAATAATGACCTTTAAAACAAAAAAGACCCACTCTCATCACGATGATAAGGCGGAACCCAGAAGTCATCAGGATCCTTTTGTGTTCAGTCGCACATACTGTTGTATTTGCCCTCCCATTTTACCCCTATCCATCTTGCTCTCATGCAGGTCAAGGTACGGGTACAGAAAAAGAGCACAAATCCAAACGCAAGCATCACAGCTATCAGTACTTGAATTAACGTAGCACCGCAAGGGCCTAGTTTGTCATGTAACCAAGCATTGAAACTGTACCCTGCAGAGTCCAATGGTCCAAATGCATCTCCCTTTGTCTCAAATTCAGTTATCACGCTTGTTAGAATCACCTATGCATAACCTGTCAGATTTAAGCCATTTCATGTTTGAGCAGAGTGAGACTGTGAGGCTTAACTTTTACCGCCATAAACTTAAATTTTTTAAGAGTTTAATTAGCAAATTATGACATTGTATACATAATACTGTCGATGTGGTCCGCTAGAAAGGCTACACCATACCACAGGAAGAGACCCAATCCCTAATTCTCACGAGATGTGCCAGTGATATGACTCACGGATATGAAATTGGGACAATTCTCATTTGCCTCTTACTGAGCCAACCTTCTCTCCTCTCAACATGACAACATTATGTATGTGTAATTTTACAGAGAAACAACATCCATTCCAATTGGTAGGCAGTCTATCATATGTATGGCCACCACATTGCCAATAATTAGAGTACATGAACGTACATGAACGTGTCTATGGCCATTCCTTCCGAATATACCGTAAGTTTCATCTACCCTGTCAGGTGTGTCTGGCAATGTGACAGTACCATAAACTGCCCAGGCCCTCTGTTGCATACACAGGTCAGGCCGTCGGAAACCTTCACCTCGGTTGGAGTTTCCACTGGTGCCACAATTGTGGTATTTAGTGGATTTTGGGGGTCAAAGCTGTCATCATGCAGCATCTGCCAGCAGCTGGTAGCTGCCACTGGTGGGTCATTGGAATATGTTGCTTATGCTTTAGCTTCCCTTTGCACCGCTCTTTAGTTGTCACCCTCTTTAGTTGTCATCGCAGGTTTGGTCTTCTGCTTCCACATATTTATGTGCCCTGTGAATTCCACTGCCTCCCTGGTGCAACCGTTATCATTTGTGGTCAGTGCAACAAAATGGGTTCCAGCTACCTGGTGGCCTGTATATTGTCAATGTGGTCCCAGACCCCTGTGCCCCCCTGCTCAGACATTTAAGAAAGGCTCACCAGGAGTTGTGCGTCTCCGGATCCTCAACTACCAAGGCTTCTGCATCAAAGCCCCCGTGGTTTCCATTGACTACCTATGAATAGGTCTCTTTTTTACGTCTCTGGAGCGCGACAGTTGCTTGGGAAGAGGGATTCCATGGCCTACTAGGTGGTGTCATCCTCTGCAAGTCGTTTACTGGTTCAGGCATCTTCTTACACTGGCTGGCGTGAATCCATGTGGCTCTTTCCGCTACCCTTATTGGCTGAAGCTGGAGCACCTGGAATGGGCCTCGCCACCTGGGGGATCGCCACCATTTCACGACGATCCAGTCACCTGGTGCGAGGCTGTGCAGCTGTCCCTTAGCCTCTCGTGGTAATGCATCCTTCACCAATCTATGAGTGCCATAAAGCGCAGTGGAGAGGTTGCACAAGAATGTAACATTTCATTCCTGACATAGGTCTGTGTTAAGTAACGACTGTATCTCTACTGTAATCTTCCGCGTCCCAATCCTCGTGTTCAGTGGTCTTCACTTCAAAAGGACTAAACCCATTTCTGCTTCTCACTCTTGCTCTGATGTGCATTAGGATTAATGGAAGAGTTCCGTCCAACTAAGACTTGTTTTCTCTACAACATTTTTGCCAATTTGCTCGGTTCGATTCCTGCCTGGGGCACTGTTGTCTCCCAAATAGGAGCCTTTCTGTGTGGAGTCTGCAAGTTCTCCCTGTGCTCACATGGGGTTTACTACTCATCATCTGACCAGCGCTGGACACTTGGTACCAGGTGTGTCGACGAATGCTGCCCACTGCCACCATCCAAAGCGTGAGAATTAAAGATTGTTCTTCTTCCGGGAATAATCTCTCTGACCAATGCTTGTGCCACTGTACCTGCATCTGCTTTAGAAGTGGAAACGGTTTCAACCCATTCAGAACACATGTCAACCATTACCAAACAATATTTCTTGCCTTTACTCAATGTTAGCTCAATAAAGACCATTTGCAAGTGATCAAAAAACTAAACAGGTTAAAAAATGTGAACCAATATCTGTTGATTTCTGATATAATTCCCATTTTTGACATTTGGTCTTTACCATGTGTCATTTAAGCGTTGAAGGGAGACAAATATTTAGTAAAGCATGGTTTGTCATTTGACCCATACCAAACGCCTGCCTTCACATATGCTTGTGTTGTGTTTCACAGGGCCTTTTCTTCACATGTTGCTCTTCTCAGCAGTTCCTATAAATCAGCTGTTGGTGTCAGTGTATTATACCCCTTTCCCACTGCACCTAAAACCTGGTAACGCCCTCCAACATCGAGCGTTTGTCAGCAGTGGGAAAGGAAAGGCTCTCAGTCCCGGGTAAAATGACTCTGCAATAGACGCAATAGATTTTATTCAACTCCACCTACGCTCGGCTCGGATGTGAACTACTCTTGTTCCCTCTTATCAGAAGGGTTGAGGGTAGGTTATTTTTTATTTATTTATTTATTTTCACCTGTGCTGTCAGCATGCTGGGCATACAACACAGAGTATTTGTATTTAGGACAGAGTTAGTCTGCAAGTGGAGTTCAAGTTCTCAACCTGCAATGCAACTCTTTATTCATTCTTAAATCATCAAGAACTGCCGCAATAACTCTGTCCTGTGGACGACCTGTGGGATGACAAGAGCACAGTTTTTGGTGGAAAGGATACCGAGATACTAAGGCTTTAAAATGATTTGAAAAAATTATAACAAGGCCAGAGCTGAAGTAGTATGAATAGATATTGAACGGTTTGAACTGTTGGATTGTGTTTAGTTAGATGATTGTGATGTTGATCATAGTGGTGTGGTGAGTTGGAGCAGATATTAAGTTGCTTGAAAAAAGTGTCTGATGGTTCATTATTGCGACTTTGGTAAGATGAGGAGTATGGTGAGATTTTTTTTTTTTACAGAACTATTGTTTGTGCTTTGTTAATAGATTTTATCACAAAGCATTTCAAATTTATGAAACTAAATTTATCAATATAAATTGGGAAAAATGGCTTACAAAATATATTTTTGTGATATTGCGGCGAGCAGATATGATCCTTTATCTATCCCACAGAGGGGTAGTCTGCAGTGTTACAGCAGTAACGGATTGGCACAATAGCACAAAGCATTTGTAAATTGGTAATTCTAAATTAAACAATATGATAAATAAGTAAACAGTATGGATTAAACACTATACATTAAATAGTAATATTGCATGAGTAAAATTGTGAGTTTTGGTGTGATATACAATAGTGTTTGTGTGTTTCAAATCCTTACCGGTTCCTTTTTTTTCGTTAAGGCTGGTAATTGTTTAAGTAGAATTGAACAGCATTATAATTTTTATTTTTTACTCTAGAAATAAACTTGATTTGACATTGAATACGGTAGCTGTTGATATGCAGTATAAGACTAAGCAAGTAGTTTTACAAAGAGGAATAATTGTTTTGTTTTGTACACTGGAGAGGTAGTGGATTGTTCACATTCGCTTATTAAAAATGTAAACACTAAAATACATTGGAAATACATTGGCTGTTTCAATGGCTTTTAATTTGGGCTTTCAAAAAATTGTAATTTTAAATTTAAAAAATATCTTGTGGATCGATTAATGTTGTAATTGTGTATTGATGGATTAACCAACCTGTCTATTCAGTGTTTTATTTCCGCAGTTTTAGACAGGAATACACTGACTGCAGTTTGACTTTTGACCAGTGTAGCTGTGACTGCCTCTGACTGAGAAGATCTGAAGGACAACAGGATCGATCAAAGAGAATTGCTCTACAATTGAGTAAGGCTATTGAGTAATTATTGCCATTATTGCTAATTGTATTTAACTGATTTGCAAATTGGATTATTTAACAGGCTCAATTGAAATTATTGTGAGATGAAATGCATGCAAGCATAGAAATGAAGATACCTTGATTGAATTTTGCTCTACACCTCATATTGAGCTCCATCGTTACTATAGCTACTATATATACTATAGCATCAGATATAATAGAGTGCCCTGTAGAACCAGAATCATTTTTAATTAGTTCTTATATAAATATGGCATTCTCCTAAATTTACCTAGTTGTTGAAGCAATGTTCAAAAGCGGAGTTAATGATTACTGTGTTATCACTCGGGGATACAGTTGTTAGATAACCCTGGAGTACTTATCTTTATGACATTGCCTTTTACAGTTTATTTTGTTTTATTTTATTTTATTTTATCTCTCCTCAGGTCGCACCCTGGCATGGCCTTTCTTGGCTTTTGTGGTTATTGTTGTTTTCGGATCGTGGAATGAGGCAATGTTTGCCCAGCCATTAAGGCGGGAGAACATTTTGCTGCTTTTCAAACAATCTTTTGCACCAGCTCCATGTTGGGTTTGCTGGTTTACTTTAACTGTGGATGAGGGAGATGGTTTAATGTTAGCTGTGTTGTTGCAATCTTATGGAGATGAATTACGTGTTGTTGCATACTATGCTCGGAAACTTGGTACCGGGGTTATTGGGTGGATGTACATGCTGTAGCCTTTATCTTGCAGATTAACCTCACCGACCACGCAGGAGATATTCTCCAACAGGACCAGTTAATCTTTTTTGGATATTTGTTGGTTTAAGGTATGGGAATCGCATTTCAGAGTCTGGTGTTATATTATTTTGAGGTATAGGAACCCTGCGTCCGAGTCTGTCCTTTTCAGGTAAAGCAACCCTGTTTCACAGTCTGTTTTTCGGCTTTTTTTTGTTTTGTTTTTTCTCTCTGCTTGGTGGGTGGGTGAGGAGGTGGTGGAAGGCCTCGGCCAGATATTCTTCCTGGCTTCAGTTTGGTGTAGGGGGTATGTGGTGTGGGGATGGTGTGGTTTGAGCAGCTGCACCTGAACCGGATCTAGATAATTGGGGACCCAGGATCAGAGGGGCTTCCATACCTGCTGCCCGTTGGTTGGTCTAACGAGCAACAGGTTAAAACCCCCATCCCCACGCACACTCAGGAGAGGAACCACTGTCGTGACACGCCCGCCTCTACTCCTGGACTAATTCCAACTAGCTTTCTCTCCACAATACACTGGTGTGTCTGCAACCCCGTTGTCTGTGTCTCTGTGGCGGAGGTCCCTGAACACACCACTTGGGTGGCGCATGGCAGGCAAAACTGCCACACCCACCTCCGAGCGCGTCTTTAAGTTTTCCTTTTGTTGCCTGTTCCGCAGTTGAGCGCTTTTTCTTTGTTGGGACTTCTATAAATTAAAGTCGCCGTGCCGGCGCCTCTTCACCGCTACCTGTATGTCACCGAGTCCTTGTACGAACATGGGTAGCAAACCCGCTACCCCTACCTTACCCCACATTTTTCGGGAGGGAGTATGTGTTAATGGTACAGGGTGAAACAACTTCTGGATTGCTTACATAACAGATCTTTGTATATTTGTCAGTGAAACAACAGTGAAGTTTGACATGTTGAAATAGTAATTAGCTGTTTAATTAACAATTTGGCCTGTGTTTGTGCTTCTTGTTGACTTGCTGTTTTCATTTTCCCTATGTGACGATGGGTTAGGGTTAGGGTTAGGGTTAGGGTTCGTGCAAGGTCCTTCCTATTTTCATTAGACCCTTTAGGAAGAAGGTCCAGGCTGAACATTTGACACTGGTTCAGCGAGGCACATGGCCCGTGGCAGGGTGGTTAGTCATGGGTTGCACTTGCCTTCATTACGGACAGTATTTACTGTAGACGACCTGTGACACCAGTCTTTGTGAGCGATGCCTGAAGCTGAAGCTTCCCTTCGAGAATATATGCTGAGCATGTGCGCATTTATCATATTTATTACTCACAGGATAATCAATCTCAGTTTTAAGTGATAATGGGTGGGTGTAATGTTGGGTGGGTTACACTACAGGTCCCAGAATTACCTACCCGTTTAACGACCGTTCGGACTTGCGACCAGCTCTCTGACCAGTCTGTATTCACTACACTAGCGTTCGCAATCGCCACGCCCACGCATCCTTGCTTATCGACCAATTCACTTTAAGACCTGGTCCTAGGAACGGAACTCAGTCGTCAAGTGAGGAGTACCTGTATACGAAATATGGGATTTTCTGACCAAATAATCTGATGGATTTTCACTTTAAGAATTTTGTTTGAAATGATCCCCCGTCCTTTACTTTGAGTAAGCAAAATTTTCATTTTCAAGATTTTTACCAGAGTCAATTTTGGCCCAGATACATCTGGATTTCAGCCCAAAACGCTTTTTTTAATTGCTTCTCTTGCTGGTGTCTGACCGGTTTTACAAAGAACATGGAACTGTTTAATATCTGAGCCAACCGAAGGAGGCCAGAGGGGGCGAGGAGAGAGGGAAAAGGAAAAGGGGAGTCGACCAGAGGAGGAGGCAGAGTGTAAGGGCAAGGAAAGTACATCTATATAAAGAAAGAAGGAAGAGGCGAGAGGTGGAAAAGTGTCTTGAGTGTAGCTGGGAAAAGAAGTCTGGGACAGAGCTGTATTGTGAGTATTACAGAGCATGTGCGAATCAGTTTCTCTTCGATCCAGTTCATGACACGTTTAAATGGTTTTCCTATCCAATGTCTTTGTGGTTAACTAAGGGGGAAGACTTTTACTAAGACTTTTTTTTCAATGCGGTTTTGAGTTGAGTGTTTCCTGAATTAGTAAACTGTCAAATTTATCGAGAAGTCATCCATCCCCTGGTTTTGGGAAAGAGCTGTGCAAATATTTTGGATCGGAACAGTACATTATTTCACCCAGATTCTTTTACTTGTGGCTCATGCCTTGCGTATTTTGCAAGCCTAAATCTCAGTGTGTGTGTGTGTGTGTGTGTATGTGTGTGTTTTTTAACCCAGAGAGAGAGAGGATGCTGCGGTGCCGGGGATGCTCCGGGGTGCGTCGCTGGTTCACCCTGGCCACCGGCCTGGTAGAGTGCCTGTGTTTCACCGGGGCCGTTTTTGGATTTGCTTCCCTGGTGTTTGTCCTCAAGACGGACGGTTACTTCAGCGACCTGTGTGTCAACGCCACAGAAGTCAACGGAACGCAAGTCGTCGGTCAGTGGTTGCTTTTTTTATTTTTAACACACACGCACATTCACAGCGACAGTTATGACCTTCATTCACCTCCCTGACCTTCATCTCCTCCACCTGTATCCTCCACTCAGACTGCAGCGGACAGGATGAGCAGTTCTCGCTGGTGTTCACCCTTGCCGCCTTCATGAACAACTTCTTGACGCTGCCCAGCGGTTTCCTGTTTGACCGCTTTGGTACCACTGTGGCTCGGCTGTTGGGAATGTGAGTCCAGCCTTTAATGTTTACGGTGCACTGAAAGAAGAGGCGGTGGCCACGGTGGGGGTTGTGAGAATTGAATTGAAATGCTGGTTTGTTGTCCCATACAAGCCTACTTTTGCCTCATTTCGCCTTCAGTTTGGGGATTGTGCTGGTCATTATCCAGCTACTGTAGTATTAATAAGCTTAATGTCAATGCCCTCTATAGTGGAATATAGAGGTGAACGATTGCAAAATTAATTGAAAACTAATTTCAATTACCAAGGCACTTCACTTGTATTTTCAAATGTGTTCCCATTTTGCACATAACTTTTCGATTAGTTCCATTACTCACATCAGCTAACTCGCAATGTTGATTATTTTACAGAGTCTGTGATTATAAACCCTCTGCACTGCTGGGCTTTGGGGAAATGTGACTTAATAGTAAAGTTTCAGCTACATTTCAGCCGATTTGACTGACAAAATTCTGAGTCGGGTACAGCCCTAGAAGGCTTTGTGTGACTACGTGTGGTTGTGGCTGCCCTGAGTCGCCCCCGTCAAGAAATACATGGCTGGAAGGCATCGGGAAGAAGGAGAAAGAGCACCGAGGCTGAAAGGCCAAGGGAATCATGTGAGAAAGCATCTTGCCGCACAGTTAATTCCTGAGCGTCCGGGAGGACCAAGCTGTGGTTGCCGGGAGGTGGGAGGGCTGCAGGGCAGCAAACCGGGAAAGCTGGGCAACACAGCGACGAACAAGACACAGAAAACCACAAAAATGGAGAAAAAAACAAAGGCTCAACAAGGGTTAAAAGGTAACTGTTGGACTAGGCAATGATTTGCATTTGAAAAAGAGTATAAAGCAGAAAGGGAGAGGAAATGTGGAAAGGAAACATTTGTGTGTGGGTTTCAATGTTGGATGTCTGTGGAATCGAGTGTTATCTGTATTGCTTTAGATTAGATAAACCATCTCATTTTGTGGAATCGGGCTATTCAGCGGAAAATATATGACACTTTGATTGGGTTTGCAATGTAGTTGGACACCTGCCACTCACAATCTACTCGTTCGTGTGTGTGTGTGTGTGTGTGTGTGTGTGTGTGTGTGTGTGTGTGTTGTAGGGGATTAGAGCTAACTTTAATGTGACACAGAGCCAATCACAAACCAATACTCCCAACCACCTCAAAAACACACACACACACACACACACACACACACACACACACACACACACACACACACACACACACACACACACACACACACACACACACACACACACACACACACACACACGCGCACACACACACACACAGACCTCCTCCCTTTCTCTGGCTCTAGATTAGACATCTCTTGCGTGATGTGTGATAACTGTTACAGAAATGAGAGGGTCGCTTTAATCTGCAGTTTGTCAATAGGTGGTCTTTAACAAAGTGGCAGACAGACGTCGGATTTACTTGTACAAGGGTTGGATCAGAGATGTGCTAAGGAGCAGCTCTCTGAGTCGAACAGTTGATTTTCAGGGAGAGAATATATGGTCAGTTCGACGTCACAGATACAGAGAATATACAGCTTGACCTCTCAGGTGCAGAAAATAATTGGTCAAGCCAAGATAAGGCAAACTTTGAGGATGGGGCAAGCTTTTTAGCAGGAACCCGAGGGAGGACACAATCTTAAAGGTTTGTGAAAAAATTAAATCTGTGTGCTGAAATGTGTGTGTCTGGAGGCTACATGTTCTTCATTATGTGTGTGCATATATGTTTATGTGATTACATGGATTTAGATATATTGTTACAACCTCCTGGGAAGGCAGAGAAGGAGGTATTTTGGTCCAGCATTTTCAGGTGGCTTAAGGCTTTCCAAACAGTTCAGGATACCGCGGGTACCAGGGAAAAATTGAAGGAGGAGAAAAACTAAATGAAGTTAAAGGCATTTTTATGGTTATGTACAAGCCACGCCCTTTTAAAATATTCATTCTCAGATTCAAATGACCTTTCGAGTGAAATTCTGGGACTTAGTAGCGTGATCCACCCAACCCGCCTCACTCGTTCTTGTCTTTTTCTTCCACCAGATGTCTTTATTCCTGCGGCGCCCTGTTTGTAGCCTTCTCAAGTTCAGGCACGTGTCTTTCATCCTTTTTGTCATGCCACAGGAACGTTGTGACACCACTGACCAGTGACGGCTGTGTGTGCATTACTGACCGTTGATTTTCTCTCCATCAGCTTTGTCCATCCTCCTCTTCCCTGCTCTCACTTTCATCGCGGGAGGGGGCATCATGATGCTGATGACCAATATGCAGGTATTATGGACTTAAAAACTCCAAAAATACTTTACTACAATTTATCATTGACATTATCATAAATATTTCTGAAAAGGAGAAGTTCCACTCCTCGCTGAATGTCGAATAGGAATCTTGGTCATTCATTTATGTAGAACTACAGTATCTAAAGTCCTAGTCAAACTTTCAGTGTGATTCACTTTCAAATGTGTGATTAATACTGACCCAGGTTTTGTTGCCCCCTTCTGCTGGCTCTGCTGTCGTTTCAGCCATTGAACCACTGAACTAAAAGCATCATTAATAGTGGAAGTATCTGTGCCGTAGGTGGGGAACCTGTTTGGATCCCACCGTTCCACCATCATTACGCTCTACAGCGGAGCCTTTGACTCCTCCGCGGTGCTCTTCCTCATCATCAAGGTACGTCAAACACAACAGTAATAATGCAATGATGCTCTCATGCATTCTAATCTATTTGAGAGTTGCTAGGACCAATTCATCACTTTTCATTTGAAGATCACTCGCTGAGGAATGACTGAAATCGTTCAAGGTCTCAAGGTCTAAATTGATGAGCAAAAACTCAAATCTTGTCTCCGTGTCTCCCACTCTAGCTGTTGTTTGAGTCAGGTGTCTCCCTGATGGTTTCCTTCCTCATCCTGGCGGCGTGTGGCTTCATTCACGTGCTCAGGACCTTCCTTCTGCTGCCGAAGGACAAAATCCCCTACCCTCTGCCCGACGACTACACTTATGGGTAGGGACAGTTAAGTGACGATCATCGTCGAATGTGTACTTGCTTTGATTCTGTGTCTGACTCCTGTGTTGCTCTTTCCCCGTCAGACTGACCTGCAGCAAAAAAGTGTTGTTCAATCCGGAGCAGACGCTACCCAACAACAACATACAGGAGGACAAAAACACACAAGAAGAGATGCTCTACAAGGACGGTTCAGAAGGTCCTGATGATGAACAGATTGGTTGGCCAGTTTCCATTAATTATGTGGAAGGGAGGAAAAGGGGCAAGGGTGCTGCAAGTAGATAACAGGACAGAGAGAGAGAGACAGGTATACTGCTCCCAGAACAGGACTGCCCAGTGCTGAGACATGGTCTGACGAGGGGCACAGGAACTGCCCTTTGTGAGCTTCTTGAACTGGGTTTCGAAGGCCGATCCACAATGCCAGTTCAGAGACCGTTCAAATTACTTACATCCTATTTATTTAACTTAGAGGAAATGGTTGCACAGACTCTTTGACCTTGAGAAAGCCTTTTAGACTGAAAATAAGATTGGATACGTCTTTACTGGCCAATCAAGGTAGGATGTGTGTCTTTGGTCTCAACACATTTCAAAACAATACATAGACACCATACAAAGAAGCAGCACCTCACACACATACAGTACCTAGTCCATAAGAGTAAATTAACAGTCACTCTCATGTCTACATGCATCCGTTCACATAGCAGTGATGGGAAGAGGTTTCATGAGAAACTATGATGAACTACGTTAAATGTGAGGAGATATAATGGTCCCTACCCAATTGTATTCTGAAAGCCCTGTTAATAGTCTGCCCTTTACCTCCTTTGACTTGGTTTGTTTCTGCACCTCAGAGAGAAGCTTCCGTGCGTGTGTGCTGTCCAGGTTCTTCCTGTGGCACCTGGTGTGGCTGTCTGTGATGCAGCTCAGACATTACCTGTTCATTGGCACGCTCAACCCCATGCTGCAGAGACTGACGCTGGGGGAGCCCTCCCTGGGTAAACACACCCACCAGGCATTTTCATAGAAGGCAGAATTACCTAATTGTTTACACTCAGTATAATTGTTCAATCCCTTTGTGGCAGTTCTGCCTACCACCTAAGTGGCATTTTGAGGGCCCTCCGGCACAGACGACAATGGGTTGTAGACACCAGTTTATTGTAGAGAGGAGGCTAGGTGGAATTAGCCAGGAGCAGATGGAACATGTCATGAAGGGGCTCGTATCCTGAGTGTGTGGATGGGGTTTTTAAACCTGCTGCTTGTTAGCCCAACCAAGAGCATCAGTAGTTCAAGTTCAAGTTCAAGTGTAGCTGCTCAACCCATCCACACACCCCCAACACCAAACTGAGGCCAGAAAGAATTCCTGGCCGAAGCCTACTCCGCCCTTCAACCCATCACCACCAAGCAGAGAGCAAAAATGAAAAATAAATGTTTGAAACAGACTCCGACACAGGGTTCCAATACCTTAACTCATAAAACAACAGACTCTGAAACAGGGTTCCCATACCTTATACAAACAAGTGTCCAAAAAAGGTTAACAGGTCCCCTCCCAGAGGACCTGAGTTCCCCGGAGCAGCACGGTCGACCGGCCTCCTTCCACCAGGGCGACGACAGACTGCCCCCTCCTTCCTTCCGGAGCGTGGCGCCTCAGGCTGCTGCGCTGACTGGTGATGCGGTGGCTGGACTTGGCTGCTGCGGGTGCTGCTTGGAGGGGTGGCCTGGCTGCTGGGCTGCTGGATGGTCCTGGCGGTGGTTGCTGGGTGGAGTAGCAAGCCGCAGGTGATTGCAGCGACTGCTTCTCCCTCAGTCCTCTGCCAGACCCATGGGTGCTACTGCCGCCAGTCGGGAGAGGGTTGGTGCTGGGGCCGCCTATTGACCCGCTGGTGGCTCCAGGGCATCTTCGGACAGCCCCTCTGTGTCCCTTCCACGTGCCGGAGCCCCATGTTGGGCTGTCAATTCCGTCCGCCACACGGCATCCAAGTGGTGTTTCCAGGGACCTCCGGCACAGAGACACGGACGACGATGGGTTGTAGACACCAGTTTATTGTAGAGAGGAGGCTAGGCAGAATTAGCCCAGGAGCAGATGGAACATGTCATGACGGGGCTCCTATCCTGAGTGAGTGTGTGGATGGGGTTTTTAAATCTTCTGCTTGTTAGCCCAACCAAAGTGCGTCAGGTGTAGCTTCTCAACCCATCCACACACAACACCGTTCTACTGTATTTCATTGCTTTTGAGCTGTGTCTTATCACTGCTTGTCTGTTCGTGCTCAGTGAGCCAGTACACCAATGCGTTTGCCATAACCCAGCTGTGTGGCGTGCTGTGCGCTCCCTGGAACGGCCTCATCATGGACAGACACAAGGGAAAGCCCCGTGCGCCAGGTACCACGTCAGCCAGCACTCAACACAAATTCTAACTTCTGACCTCCAGGCAAAGTCTAATTTGTTTAAAGGGCCTCGTCACCAGCACGGGTCTCCACACACTTTGCATTAAATGCAGAAAGACACAAAGATATACAAGTCATAACATAAACGAGTAAAATATTTGCATGTACTGACAAACACAATACAAATGAATGAAGGCAAGACAATAGTTGTGGTTATTACATCATGCATGCTGTAGTAATCTGACCTGCCCGTCCCAGTTTAAAAAGCTAAACCATTGTGAGAAAAGTTTTCGATCTTGATTTGAAAATGTCTACTGAAGCGGCTTCTGTAGTAATTGAGAAAAGTGCGTTTCCAAAAACAGGGAGCACTGTCATTACAGGATCTGCCAACAAGTACATTTCTGTTGACTTTAGTGATAACCAAATAGAGTCCAACGAGTGCAGAGCAATGACTCTGCACTCGTTGTTTTTGGACTGATGTCATGTTAATACGGTGGCTACTTGAGGCTTTACAAAGTCAACTTCAAATGCCCTCCAGACTGCATCAGCTCCAGTGCAGAGAGCCCAGGATGGCTGTGATATGGTCCTGCTTCCTACTTGTGGCACATTGTGACACATTCTGAATAAGCTGAAGATTCCTTGCAGCTGGTGTAGGCAAGGTCATGAATAAATACCATGACCATAATCCAGCCTAGACGACACAAACATTCCGGCTTCAGTTATTGAAAAAGTAAACGCTAAGTACATTTGGTACATCAGACGCGCGCGTGTGTGTGTGTGTGTGTATGTGTGTGTGTGTGTGTGTGTGTGTGTGTGTGTGTGTGTGTGTGTGTGTGTGTGTGTGTGTGTGTGTGTGTGTGTGTGTGTGTGTGTGTGTGTGTGTGTGTGTAGGTGAGCGTGAGCGTGAGGCCGACATGCGGGCCTCGGTGCTGTCGCTGTTCTTGACGGCGCTGCAGTGTGTGCTGTTCTCGGTGTGCGCCTCCCTCCCAGTCCTTCCCCTCCAGTACCTCACCTTCGTCCTGCAGGTCCTCAACCGATCCTTCCTGTACGGAGGCAACGCTGCCTTCATCAGTGTGGCGTGAGTCACACACACACACACACACACACACACACACACACACACACACACACACACACACACACACACACACACACACACACGCACACACACACACACACACACACACACACACACACACACAGGAAAAGACAAAATTACTGTGGGAGTCTGTGCCCACAGGTAGGGGTTTATGGACATGAACAAAAAGGCTCCATGGCCTACAAGTATAAATAATAAATGATAATAATGATGATGATTTGGGCCGCAGGAGGAATGACGCTCCAGTCTTGCTCCCGGTCCTCTGATGAGCCGGTGTGCCAATCCCCTCTGCAAGAAAGTCAAACATTAAGAAAGCCGATTCGATGCAGCTTGGCGGCCGCTGGAAAGGGAGCCGTGCTGCCGTCTGCAGCCGCGGCTTGACCACCCCCCTTGGTCTGCCACAATGACTTTCAATTCCAATGTCCAACATGAAATAATATGAAACGCACAAATTGTGTCAATTACACAGTTACAAAACAATAGACAAGAGAGGGAAATACTTCCATTTTCTTCCACACTAAAATCATGCACGTCAGGTTCACACTCTGATGCCCTTGGGCAAGGCATTATGAGAACTGGAGCTGCTGCCCTCTGTTCCTAAATAGTTTGGATTTGTCAGAGGCAGAGGATACATTTCCCCACAGGGATCGATACAGTGGTTATTCTAAACCTTAACAAACGTTTAAATCGGGGGTGAAGAATCCCGAAGGTTGTGAATTAGTGGTGTAGGCTGTTGGAAGTCCTGAATGTACTTATCTTAGGTTTTGCAGATGACACCCAGTACGAGAATTTTGAAAATACTTATACGTTTTTGATGCTTGCATTAACCTGACCTAATTAGACGTCTTACTTTTTGATCGTGGTTGAAAACATTCCCCATTCCACACTACACCATGCCGATGTTGCTGCTGATGCCAAGAAGAGGTGTGAGAGATGTAATGAAATCATCTGTCTTCCTCTCACTGATTTCCTGTTTTCTGTGTGTGTGTGTGTGTGTGTGTGTGTGTGTGCGCGCGTGTGTGTGTGTGTCTGTGTGTGTGTGTGTTGGTGCGCGCGCGCCGCAGGTTCCCGCCGTGTCACTTTGGTAAGCTGTTTGGTCTGGTCATGGCTCTGTCTGCCGTGTTCTCCTTGCTGCAGTATCCGTTGTTTGTTCTGGTCAAAGGCTTCCTGGGAGGAGAGCCGCTTTGTGTGAGTGTCCCAGCATCACTTTCTTTACTGGAACCAAAACACACATGTTTGTGGGAGTGTTTTTCATTTCCCGGTATCTCAGTTTCTACTTTCCTGCTTATGCTTGTCATCTTTCCATTTCCTGCGAGTTCTCTTTTTAAATCATCTCTCGTATTAATTGCATATATAGATATAATTATAAAATGGTGTACAAAATGACACTTAAAATGGCAGTTGCCGCCTCTGCATCCTCACTGCACTGGATGGGGGATCCCTCTGTTTGTAGCCTTTCTCAAGTTTTCTTCCATTTTTTGTGTTTTCTCTGAGTTTTTCTCTTACCCAGGTGGTGGTTAAGACAAGGGGGTGCCGTGGATGTCTTTGTGAAATGTCCCTTTCAGACTGTGCTCTGAGTAAGGGCCACTGAAATAAACTTGACGTCTTTTCTATGCTCTATCTCCAGGTGAACATAGCCCTGACACTGCTGAGCCTGCTGGCCTTCATCCATCCGCTCTGTGTCTTCCTGCACTGCCGCCGCCTGGCCTGCCAGAGAGCCAAGACCATGGACGCATCCCCCCTTTCAATTAGTGTCCCCCTCACATGAAACGGGAATCAAGTTCCCCAGGAGTTCCCCGCCAAACCGAAGACGGTCGTGATGTGACCTTAGTTGGACACTGAGAGGTGCTGACATACTGGAAGCCATTGTTCCCAGTTTCCTTGGAAAACCCTTCAACATGTTCCAAGTGTCTGTGCCGTTCAATGAAGGGTGCAGGTAACACAGTCCTTTCAGAGTGCCAAATTATAATACAATTTTCGGTACAGGCCTTGGTGCTTGACACATTTTTTAACCAATGTTACTTTACATGTTGTATTCACCTGTTAAGCTGTCACAGGCTTATTCAACACACTAGACTGTCAGGGTCTGCCGTCTGCCTGGCTCCTCAGTGAAATGGAAAGTTGTTGAATACTCCCACAGCATCTGATGTTGATGTACGATACCCTTTTTCCACTGGACAAATCACCCGCTCACATCCGGCTTTTGTCTTTAGTGGGAAAGGTTTCAATCGGCATTCATTCCCGGGACAAATGACTCTGCAGTAGTCAGGGGTATTTATCGGCTCCTGATCGGCATCACTGCTGATAATAATTTTTGCCCCTTTTCCGGACGTTGGCGTGTAAATAGACCGAATATCCGTGTATCATTCGATCATTTCATAAGAGATTGAAAATCCAGATCCAAAATCTAAAGTTATTCACTTTTTTTCCCGCCAGACCATGGAATGTTTTGTGTGCCACTCCGTGGGGACCGCTTCGACAGCGCATGGCGCGGAGAACCCCCACGCTCCCTGCCGGGCTCTAAGCCACTCCAGCACTCACACTGGAAACATGACACGCCCCTTTTCCAGCATCTTTGTGACGTCAAGCGTGACACACCAGAAACAAAAGAAGGGCATACAATCGCACTCATCTACTGGTAATGGGAATGGCTTCAATCGCCTGTTTTTAGTGGCTTTACCAGTGTTTAAAAAAAGCGCTCATTTTGGTGTAATTGGTACAAGATGCATGCTTGTACAACTGCAGAATGGGATCTGGTGCCAAGTGGGAAAATTGTGTCAATACTTTATTTGCAGCATAATGCCTTGTTACAACTAAAAACTAAGCATAAAACTTTCAAAGCCTTTGTTCTTTTTGTTTGTTGTTTTTGTTTTGCATGTTGGTATGAAATGCTGGAAATTATTTATTTTACATTTGTTGTGTCACTACATGTGGGGAATGATTGCAGCCGTTAAGGTTTGATCGGGTATTTGTAGTCAGTTGGTCACCAAATTAGTTTTCATCAGGATAATTCTGGTCATTTTGACATGTTTGAGGTGACTTGGTCATCATTTTGGTTCAGTGTCGACATCCCCCATGTGCAGCTAGTACCTCCTGAGCAGGTTTCAGTGAAGCATTTTAATTCATTTCCTCAAAGATGGACACTATGTTTGGAAAAGAAAGGACAATTACTGCCACAGCGAAAATGGAAAGTGTCTTGTTTTCCTTTGTTGTTTTTTCATAACCATGATCATAAATCCTATATTTTGAAATATAAATTACAGTATGAGAGGGTTTTTGTTTTTGAGATGGTTCCTGGTGATGGCAATGCATTGTGGCACATTCAATTTCTCAGTGTACAGGACAATAAATGGACCTCAATATTTCTAGCATTCTCGATGTGGAAAGGCTTTAGAACCGACAAATGTCCTCCTCTGAGCTTGGTTTATCCGTGTATGGCTGCTCTGTAACATGGTGTCGAATCACATTACCCCCCGGTTATCCAAGAAAAGACTCCCAAACTAGTCATGTGAATGTGTTATCAGTGTAGGCCCTGTTCTACTCAAGCAACCAAAATCTATACATGGGGGCCCAGATAGAGGGGTGAAAACACAGACTTTAAAGGACAAAATGTTGGTTCAAATCATAACTGATATAGACACTTACACAATTTATGTTTTTTGAGGTTTCGACATTTGCCCCATAGGACTGCATTCAAGCACAGTGAGAGGCTGTAGCAGATTGGTAAGTTTCTCAATAATAAAGCATTATACAGTTACTGTATAAATGATGGTAACCAATATTTAGATAAGGCCTGGGTTGAAAAATACCACACCTATCCGTCAAATAATCTTTCACTTGCCTTTAACATTTAAAGACAACATGCTCTAAAAAATATTAAAATGTAATATAAAACTTAAGGTCTTTAAGAAAACACATAAATTCATGTGGGTATGAATACACAAATCGGCATGAAATAAAAAATTTATTTGGTGTAAAAATAAAATGTCTGCCTCGTGCTGTCTCTTGACCTCGTGCCAAAGTATGTGCACAGAGGGTCATTTGTGCAGGGTTTCTGTTCCGCCCCGGAATTTGCGTCACTGCTGAGCACAACCAAGACAGTCGCTATTCAAAAATAAAATGACAGGAATAGACGTGAAGCTGGAGGAGAGCAGGGTGACAATAGTGTGAATGAAGGGATGTGCGATTAGTCTATTTTTGTGTCGGTTTGAGTCTGTCACAGAAACAGACGGAGGGAAGGAGAGTTTGAAATGAATGTCTTCATCATGACACACATGATTCAGATGGGCTTGCACAAAAGTGCTCCGCTCCCGCTGCGGCTTCACAGTTACTATTGCTGGTGGTGGGCGCCGTCCGCCATATGCTCTCCTGCCTTCTGTGAAACAATTAAACCGGGACAAATGCAATCAACTCACATTTGTTAGTCCTCCCGTGGCCCGGTCCCATCTGCCTTTCTACATGGGTGAGAAAGCATGTTCGCGTGTGTGTGTGTGTGTGTGTGTGTGTCAACGTGCGCCCAGGGTATATTCTAGATAAGCCCAGTATATTCTCCAGTTAGCTTAACCTGGGTGTCTCTGGAAGAAAGTGGAGCACCCAGAGGAAACCCACACAAGCCAAATGTATACCTTAAAGTGTATTATATGCGAATTTCCCTTTCCTTCAATGATTCTGGCGTTTTGGGGCCAATTTCCTCCATCGGGTGTGCATCTCTGAGCTCTCCATCTAATCAACCTTTGTCTCGCCTGTAGTTATTGACAGCTGAAAGGCAATTGTGAAGTGAAAAGTATTTTGTATTTTCTCCATATTGTACATACAGCTACATTACTAATAACTCGTAACATCAACAACAGGAATTTGGTGAATGCCCCTTAGCTCTGATACTGCAATAAAACTTTAAATGATTCATTGTCCTTTGCGAATCAAAGCCTCATAACCCTTCAAGTGGTAATCCGTAAGATTATTTTGGAAAAATAAAAAAATCCATATTTTATATTTAATTGAGCTTGCACTTTATACTTCATAGCACCCTTGGGTGAAAAAATATCCCCACCAACTCAAGTGACCGAGAAAAAAACAAACAAACAAACAAACAAACAAAAAGACTCGAGCAGAAGAGAGCCTACTTTGCTCAATCCAACCTGGATGGAGTGGAATTCTGGGACTTGAAATGTAATCCTCCAACACAGTTAATCCTTGACGGATTTGCACCTCGGTGACACCCACATTTAATTGTACTGACCTCCGCAACTGACCTCCTTCTTCGTTTAATTACCGCGGAGTAGATCCTTAGACGCTCCGGTCAAGCTTTGCTGTGTGATAGTCAACGCGCCGGCCTGTAGATGCTGTGATCCAGCTCACCCTTATTTAATTGATTCTGTTAACTCAAACCCAGAGTTCCCACCTGCTACTCCCAACCTGAGTCAAAACGCATACAGTATACAGTACATGATATTCATCATTGCCGTGCGTGTGCACTGTGTGTGTGTGTGTGTGTGTGTGTGTGTGTATGCATGTTTTCAATTTGGAGGCCAAGGACAGCTCTTAGGACAGAACATGCCATGTGTTTACACCTGATATAATGCCAGCGTGCCTGTGATTCACATCAACACAACAGGCGAGTGAGAGGATGTGAGGGACGGGGTGGAGCGGAGAGGGCTTTAGGGGCAGAGGGAGAAAGACTTTGAGTGTGTGTGTGTGTGTGTGTGTGTGTGTGTGTGTGTGTGATTGTGTGTGTGTGCGTGCATGCGTGCGTATGTGTGTGTGATTGTGTGTGTGTGTGTGCGTGCATGCGTTCATGTGTGTGTGTGTGTGTGCGTGCGTGCGTGCGTGCGTGCGTGCGTGCGTGTGTGTGTGTGTGTGTGTGTGCGTACGTGTGTTTGTGTGCACATAGGCGGCACGTGTGTGATTATTTCTATGGGTCATCAACATGTCGTGTCGAGCATGAGAACTCATCACGTTTGCACGAGGGGCACTTGATATGTCTCTGGTAAGGGGTGGCGAGCACCTCCTACATTCAGCTGGTTGACCAAACTGACTCTGTAGTGCACACACACACACACACACACACACACACACACACACACACACACACACACACACACACACACACATAAAACACGCTCACTGCTGTCTCTCCCACAGCCTCCCATGGAGACTACTAATCACTGCTTGGTCAGATGCCTGCCTCCCCCGATCACCTCGGGGCCAAGAAAGTGTGTGAATCCACTCAACACACACCACAAAATTTTCAAGTACACACTAAAGATACAATTCACACAACATTACATGTACACACACCACTTATGTCATGCGGTGCACACAGCTTGAGGATAGTGATGACCTTCCATGGAACAGCTTTAGGAGAGCTCAGTTGTTCGCTTGGGAACAGATGATCTGCAGCATGTCGCCGTCCATGACACCAGCCTTGACCCTAGTGTCTCGGGGAGAGGACTCACTCAGCACTGACTAAAGACACTCCGCCCCCGCTCCCACAAAGGTTGCCTCACATGCTAAAGCCCCCCCCCCCGTGTATTATCATCCCACATATCATGCAAATTTCTTCCTACATAAGATGCCTTCTCGGCAGTAGCCAAGTGTGCCAAAAGTTGTTTTTTTTTGCCGTAGGTGTGTATTCGAAATGTGCTTGCTGTTTTTTCTTTCGGGACTAGATTTTCATTGAAACAAAGCTTACATTGCCTTGTCACAAGTCTATTATGCAATGCTTAATGACGGAGATTTTCTTCATTGGTTAAGTCAAGTTAATTTATATAATCAGACAGTACATTCTCGAAGGGCCTCACAAACCCACATATCACCCAAAAAAAAAAAAAAAATCAATGGCATACCTTGTCTTTAACCTCCACCTCCAAACTCCCTGAATAACCACTCCCTGAAAGAAGGATGAAGGGGCCACAGGAGGAGAAAACCCCCTTCCGGCATCGCCAGCCCACAATGGATGTGGAGTTTTAGTCTTAAACGTCTTATAATCTATGATATGTTGTGTATAACTAGGCTAACTAGGGAGTCTCTTGTGCCAATGCATGACGCTGCAGGGAATGCCTCCAGTAGAGGTGTGGTGTGGGCCAGCAGCGGGACCGGTCCAGTGGTGTGTGTGTGTGTGTGTGTGTGTGTGTGTGTGTGTTATGAGGGCCACACAACTGTCTTGTTTAGGGCCGCCAAAACCCTGCGACCGGCCTTGTGCCGATGAACAAATGAGTCAGCCCAAGCGTAGGTTTAACATTAAGGTGATGCTGGAATATAATATGTGTTGGTCTTCATCTATCAAGCTCATGTTCATCTTTCGTTCCAATCGTAGGATGCTCTTGGGTCCCTTTATTTTCTCCGAAACCTGACCTTCACACGATGAGCCTGGCAATCTTGTTCCGAAGGCCAAATCAGCCCACCGCCTGTCCTCCTCCAAACCCCCTGGTGAGTGTGCCAAAACCCGGTGCGGCTCTGGAATCGTGCCGACACCCCCCTGCTGAAAAGCCGCGCGTCCAATCCGAGCAGCGCACCCCCTTTCTTTGCCTTTCTTGTCGCTTCCTCCGGCGGTGAGCGACTCATCCCTCCACCTCTCCATCCCTCCATCCCTCCACACGCCCCCCGCCCTCGGGTGTTTGGCCAGGCGCGGCGTGACGTGTGAGAGATTCCTGCTGCCCACGGTCGTGGGCGAGGAGCGCCCGCGACTATAAATCGGTTCCCGGGAATCCTGCTCGTCGCACCGACTCGTTCACCGCCAGAGCTGAACTTTAGCGGAGATAGCAGCAAGCAGGCGCCAAATACCCGCTTAGGCTAACTCGCTTTCGGCTTTGGTTCGAGATGGAGAGTCGCTGGTCGGTGCGAAGCGCCCGGGGCTCCGGCGCTCACAACTTCAAAAGTGAGTAGTTGACTTGACTTGACTTGAATTTAATTGACTTTCCTTTACTTTACTTTCCTTTGCTTTACGCTTACTAGTGCAAAATAGCCTTGTGTGACTTTGTTGATGGTATCTTTAATTTTCATTTTGGAGAATTTCTAACCAAATATATCGATTAATAATAAAACAACGCATAAATGCAATTTAACGACGCACCAAAAAGGGAATAGTAACTACATATGAATACATTTAGATCATTATAAATGTGTATACTTCATGGGTAACGATTGTAAATTAGAATACATGATAATTTATTTGTAGCCTATACTTAATTGTATACATTATAGCATACGCATATAAAAAATATGCAAGCTTTTTTTTCCTCAATCAGTCTGAAACTTGTCGCCCAGCCTAGTGCGACTTTTTGAGGTAAATACCTATAACATCACAACGAAGGGGACCTTTGAAAGGGGCGTCTTTCACCTTCAGGTAGCCGTGCGTAAAACGCGCGCTCCGCCTCCAGCGGGCTGCTTGTTGCGGGTCAGAAGGTCAGCCGCTGGAAAATCTTGCGCAAAGCGAATGAATGGGGGGCTGATTATTATTTCATACATGTCCCTCTTTCTTTGTGCACTGTCGTTGTGTGCAGTTATACCAACTTGCCAAGAGGTTGGTGAATTATTCACGGAGAACGAAACCGAACCCGGTCCGATTACCGGCCTGTTCACCTGTGCCCTTACAACGCCATTCTCTGTGGTTTTATGTTGAAGGCTTGTATAGGCGACGGGGCCAACTCGGTCATTCGGTAACCGTGCCGCCCGTGACCAAGACGCACGCTTTTCCAATCAAATCTGAATTCTATTTGTAATTCAAATTTTATTATTATTTGTTATTTGTCTTGCCCACTGTCGGACCCTCCAGTGTTATGCAAGGTTAGGAAAGGTACAGTGCAGTATATTCTCCACGGCCTCTCCGTGTAACCCGATCTGATAGAACAGAATAATTTGCGTGATCAGATTCGCTATGCATGGTGTGACAGTTAACAAGTCATGCACGAGATGTTACGTGAAGAGTTCCACGCGTCATGATACTGTACACCATCCAGTATACAGTGGACGTCTATTGACAAGTTTCAGCACCACAACACTGAAAACACACTTCTTTTTTTGTCGCTGATGTGCACACACACACACACACACACACACACACACACACAGACACGCACACGCACACGCACACACACACACACACACACACACACACACACACACACAGACACACACAAAATGTAATTTTGGATAATTTTTGAAAATCTTCCATTTGTTTCTCGTTAAACATTACACCTTAAATTCACAATTTTAGGTTAATGTGGCCTAAAGAAAAATAAGGTGTTTACAAATTTAAGCACATTTTTAAAGGTTATCCAGTGACTTATTTTAATCACTGCGTAAATATCCATGGTCAAAGACGTCAGCAGTGCATCTTTTAGAAAATACAACTCCTGGTTCAGGCATGAGTCCTGCGGATGATGACTCCGTGCTTTATCTAGTAAGGACATCTGTTTTGTTTTGTTTCGTGCTGAAAGAGTCGGAAATTAACCGCCTTCTCCTCTGGTCTCTAGGTGGACTGTCTCTGTGGCTGGTTCTGTGGCTGGTGGTGGTGAAGCCGGGGGGAGCCACGGCGTGCCCCAGGCTGTGCGTGTGCTACCCAACCCCCATGACAGTCAGCTGCCAGTCGCAAAACTTCACGGTGGTGCCAGCCGGCGTGCCCTATGATTCGCAACGTGTTTTTCTCCAGAACAACCGCATCACAGAGCTCCGGGCTGACTCATTTGGCTTCGAGACGCAGGTGAGTGTGGGGTGGTGTATGCGTGAGGGTAATAAACACTATGCATATCATTTGAAAAAATCGCCTTTTAGCCAACACATTGCTAATTTGACTCTAACCGTTTCTCTTCTTCCGGCACATCCCTTCCCACATCCGCTCCCCTCACCTCCAGGTGCTGTGGCTGTACGGCAACAACATCACGTGGATCGAGGCCGGAGCTTTCAGCAACCTCCGGGTGTTGGAGGAGCTGGACCTGGGCGACAACCCCTCGCTGCGGCTTCTGGAAGGGGGAGCTTTCAGGGGTTTGGAGAAGCTGCAGAGCCTGCACATGCATCGCTGCAAGCTGGCTACTCTCCCCCATGACCTCTTCCGCAAGCTGTACAGCCTGCAGTTTCTCTACCTGCAGGTGCGAAATCGGGAGCGCACGCACACAAACACACGCTTACTGATGCAC
The DNA here is from genome assembly GCF_960531495.2 of Zeus faber. Taxonomy (NCBI): domain Eukaryota; kingdom Metazoa; phylum Chordata; class Actinopteri; order Zeiformes; family Zeidae; genus Zeus; species Zeus faber. The sequence continues at coordinate 14,788,519 of NC_137199.1, read as the reverse complement.
ACACACACACACACACATAGACACACATAGTTTAGCACCGGATTAAGTACTGGGAACATGTGCGAGCTGGTGGAGTGTTATTTAACTGTGTGGGTGCACTATTACTTGTATATTTGCCCACACATTTGCTTGGAATCACAGTCTTGCAGTTATGCACCCTTCCTTAGAATCCTTTGTTGAATCTTCCCTCATAACAAAGCAGATACAATTGTTCAAAAGTCAAAATATCCACAGCATCCTCTTTCGCCTTCAAGATATACGTCACAAAACATTAATGATTAGCACTTGAAAAATATCTTTTACGTTTTTTTAACCATTAACAGCCATCCACCACACTAGTATGCCCTGTGACAATGAGATTATACGGTCCTAAATGTTGTTTTGTTTTCACCACGACCAGGAGAACCAGCTCCACCTTCTGCAGGATGACCTGTTCTCCGACCTGGTCAACCTCACGCATCTCTTCCTGCATGGAAACCGTATTCGCACGTTGTCTGAGAACGCGTTCAGAGGTCTGGTCAACCTGGACCGTCTCCTTCTCCATGACAACCGCATACGGCAAGTCAACCGCCGGGCCTTCCGCGACCTGGGTCGTCTGACCATCCTCTACCTGTTCAACAACTCCCTGGCTGAGCTGCCCGGTCAGGCCATGAAGGACACCCAGGGCATCCAGTTCCTCCGCCTCAACGCCAACCCCTGGTCCTGTGGGTGCGAGGCCCTCCCCCTGTGGGAGTGGTTCCGCGAGGCCCGCATCTCCTCCTCTGAGCTGTTGTGCGCCTCGCCGTCCCCGCGCCGCGGCCAAGACCTCCGCTTCCTCCGCGAGATGGACTTCGCCCTCTGCCCGATGCCGGACCCCGGCTCCTTGGCCGGAACCACCACGACCACCTTCAGCAGCAAAACCCGCTGGTGGTTCTCTAAGCACAAGCCCGCGTCCGCATCCAAGGCCATGTACCAGAAGAGCGCAGAGACAGTCAAGGCCTTCCCCTTCTCTTCAGGCAAGAGTCAGCCGCTCTTCCCCAACAAACAAGCCTCCACCTCCAAGTACGAACTGTCCGAGGCTGAGGCGGCGCTGCCCAAGCTGGACCAGGAAGAATACTGGGCCAACTACGGCAACGAAGACGCCTCCGTCCGCTGCCTCGAGCTAGAGTGCCCCCCGGGCTACGACGGCCCGGCCTACCCCTCGTCCTCCCCCGCAAAACAATCTCCGCTCTCCCTCCTCTGTCTCTTCATCGTAACCTTCTCCCTTCATCTCCTCTTTGGCTGAGATCCACCTTTCTTGACGTTCCTTATTTTCCTTCCTATCGTTTCCCTCCTCGCTCCTTTTTCTCCTCTGAAATAACCTGGATCTTGATTCCTTTCAGTTCCTCCCCCCGGAGGTGTAGGGGGTGCAACGTTGATGCAGAAGACAGACAGGGCAGAGCTCGGTTAAGTGGCACAGTGCACAAACGGCCTGGAGTTACGCAGTAGCCGTCGCTCCTCTTCTTTAATTAAGGCAGACTTGGAGAAAACCACACACTTGATCAAGGCAGGAAGTAGTGAGGCACCAGCCACGATAAGGATGTTTAGAAACCTACCGCGGCGGCACATGATAGGTCATATTGACACACATTCTTAAGACAAAACGTTGATTCTTCGGATATATCTTAACGCCAGAATGATTGTCAGGCAGGCGAACAACGCAGGCGTTGTGTCACTTTTTCAATATCTATTTTCTACGTCACCAAGAATAATCATGCAGTCTCTGTACTGCTCACAGCTCAGATCTTGCATAAGCTCTCACATGATACAAGAAATGCGCATGACTTTGGTTTTTTTTTTGTTGTTTTTTTAAAAGACCAATACAAGGAAAATGTATGAATGATATTAATCAATCGTTCATTCATTAAAGAAGGAAAAAATGTATCAGAGACAGGTGGGTCAGGGGCCTGTCGAAACACAGACCCCGTTCTTTTAGATGCCCATCTGAAGAGAGAGAAGGACGAGGTGATTGTGTAGTGCAGTCAGTTTGATTGAGTTGCAACTCAATCAAACGTGCTGTCAAGCTGCTACGGCCGCCACCACCGTCCAAACGGGTGCATAGCAGACGAACATTCTGTACATAGTGCACGCATCGCAAACAGACAGTGCTGTGTGGTTTTGTGTATGAGGCAAATGCTTCACTGTACTCTCGAGTTTGAGTTGACTTTTTTTCTATATTTAATATGTAGAGTAGCGACAGGGAAGAGGCTACGATCCGAAAAAAGGGGAGTAAACAAATGAAATGCTGTGGATCCCCTCTTTTCTCCCCATCCCTCCTTTGTTTGACATTCACTCTCTCATTTTGACTAGACTCACGTCTGTGTGTGTGTGTGTGTGTGTGTGTTTGTGTTGGTTTGTTTCTTTTGTTTTTTGTGCACACGCTAGCCCAGGCAGTGCGACAGAGACGACACGTTGAGCCCGTGAAGTTGTCTGAAGCCACGGGTCTCTCGCGGTCCAACTGGCTGCCGTGAGGTTCTAGTGCTTTCCAGTGCGACGCGCTGTCGGTCGGAAAACAGACGCGACGCCGTCTGGTCCGTCCCGCCCGCGGGCGTCGGACTGTCTCTCTCTGTGTGCAAAATTCTCTTGCGTTGTGATTTATTTATTTTTTGCTCTCTCTCATTTTTCTCCCGCTCCAACTTGAACTTGAATCGACTGTTTGAATAGTCATTTTTCACTTCCACTGGTATTGACGTTGGCTCGCGTTCTATTTTGAAAAAGAACCCGTATAGTTTCGTAATGACATTGAAAAAAAAAAAAAAACGGAACGCGAAATGAAACCCTGAAACCGAAACCTCCATCCGACGGGCGCCATGTGAAAATGGTTGAACCAAAAAGGGAGGCGTGGCCAACAGGTACATTCATCAATGGCAATCTGTCCTTTGCCCTGCAGTGATCTCATAATTCATGGGGCTGAGGCCATCTGCTGTTCGATAATCCCACGTCACCTTCCCCCCCAACACCCACCCACGTCACCTTCCCCCACCACCATCCAGACCGTGAGGGTTGTTTTTAATGCGTATGGTGCGTTCAAGTCGTGGCGTGTTCACTGTATATCAAAAAGCATGCACATGAATGACACGACAACATGGGTGTTTTTTTTTTGTTTTTTTTTCACCGGTGGTGAAAGTCAAGCTTTTTCAACGAGCTTTGAGTTCACGACGTTGAGATATTTATGGCCGCGTGTTGGTCGTCGTGCGACAGTGCCGTCGCTGTCACAGAACATGAATTACAAACACCATTGTTATACTTTCTTCTTCATCATCTGCGGGTAAACACACTGCATTCGACTGACTGCCGGTCGCGCGGTATTTAGTGATTAAAGATGACGACTTGAACGCAGCAAGAGAACATGAAGGAAACTGTGAACCGTTCTGATTATTTCTACTTCATATGGGAGGCTGTGTGAATAAAGGTGTTACTTTATTACAAAAAAATATAGCGTCTCTTCATGTTTTTGTGTCGTCACGCACACACGCACAGATACACTCACACACACACACACACACACACACGCACACACACGCACACACAAACGCACGCACGCACGCACACACACACACACACACACTGTATCTCGATACAAAAAGATATTGAAAATTCATAAAACAAAATTCTAAGCAAATCTGTCAGAGAGTTGGATCTGTAGAAATGAAGACAGCAGCAGCTGCATCAGTATTTTATACAGTTTTACACTTTTTATTCATCAAGAACGGCCTGTATAAGCCAGACATAAGAGGGAGTCTATGCTTGACGATAAAGACGGCAGAAAGTCGTCTAAGATGAGGATATCAGACATTGGAGATTTGATTTCAGTCGCACGCCAAAGTATTCGCTTGACCTGCAGCAGTCCCATTTTAATCAAGGTCCCCTCTTATAATTTTTAAATCTTCTCCCCGTAAAAGACCTTAACGCCGCCCGGAGCTTTGTGGGTGCGTTGGTGCGCGTGCACGAAACAGCACATGCACGCCGCTGCAAATGCATGCGTTGAATTTGTTTTTGTTTTTGGGTTTGTGCGCGACTCTTGGTTTGCGTGAGCGCGTCCTGGACCGACGTTTTCTCACCTTGCACAGGAGGCCGGCTATACGGGGGCATGTTTAACCGGGAGACGGGTGAATGTAACGGGGACTGAGGAAATGTGATTCAGATGGGGGGCAGAAGGGGGACACGCCGGGTGAAATGTGACAATTTGTCCCGGAATCACACACCCCCTCACCAGATCCATTCTCACCACGATGATGCACACCGTGGGCTCCTGCCCTGCGTGTTTCCCCAGCTATAGACACATCCACCGGAACCCGCGCACGCAAAGATGAACTTGACAAAAGGAGCGCGACCCACTCCTGCAAACGCACACAAATGCACGGACACACAGTCTCACTCGTGGGGATGCGCTCATAGACACCGCGTGCGCAACATTAAAGATCACTTTCTCTCCGGATTTTACACCGACTGGAAACCACAGTTCGCGCAAAAGTTTCACATTTCCCATTGTTTTCACGTCTCGCTTTTCCTCTCACTTTTTCTCTCTCTCTCTTTCTCTCTCTTTCTTTCCTCCCCCTGATGACGCCTCATACTAAATAAACCGCCAAGCCGCGTGCCAAGCGCACCGTTTCTTTCTCTCTCTATTTTCCCTCTGGCTTTTTGCCTGTTGTCTTACCTTCCTTGTCAAATTCAACCTGGCCTCTCTTGAGTCATTTTTGCAGCACGTTAATTAGAAAGTGGGGTTTATGCGTACGGGTCTTGCACCTGAGTAGGACACTGGGATCATGTTTTAATGGACCCACCTTAATAAAACACTGTGCTGGAGTTATTATGGCTTGCCTATGAATTTATTGTGAAAATCATGGGCGTACATAGACTTTAAGCAAATGTGCGGTGAATTAATTCATTGTTATATCATGCCTCTGATTTGTTTTCCTTGCATCCAACACTTTTTTTTTGTCATTTTGTCACGGTCAATGCCAGGACGTTGCATCCTGTGATCTTGCAGGCTCCTTTGAGTTATAATTTCACACGGGCCTTGGGTTCGCCGATCTGCCAGACATGTGCTAGGGTGGTAATGGGGTGCTTGTTTTTCCTCTGCAGGAATAATTCACACACTATTAGCGAAGACATTTATTTTTTCTCCATGTCCCCAGACTTTGAAGTACTCTGACCGTACGCGACGCTGTGCCCACGCATTTCCGCTCCCCATACTCATTACTACAACTCTCTGTGCCGTTTGTCTTGCCTCTGCCTGTCTTCCCTCCTTTTGTGCGTCCTTCTTGTCTCTTTAAAGTGCTGTCAGATTGCCTTTGTTCAAAGCTCCAACCGTCGCGACACCACTGTCTGTCTTCTCTCTCTTTCTTCCACACCCCCCTGTGTTTGCCTGCCCTATAGCAAGCGTGTGTGTTGACTGGTGCCAGTAAGCGCGTTGATTTGCGTGTTGCTGGCGTGTTCACTGACGTCCATCCCCGAGCGCCCATCTCATTCAGGGATACAAAAAAACCCCCGCCAGTCTCGCACGTGACGTCAATGGGACCAGGGAGGAGAAGCAGGGGGATGTGGAGAGCTTTTCGAAAGGATCAAATGGATTTGGTGTTACTTTGAGCTCAATATTTACCGTGCCTGCCCGGAATACATTTTCTTTTGAAAACAAATATAATAGAAATGAGCTGCAAATGAATGGGAGGTCTCATTCAGGTGACACACACACACACACACACGCATGCACGCATGCACGCATGCACACACACACACACACACACACACACACACACACACACACACACACACTCACACACACACACACACACACACACAAAGATGCAGCAGGAAAGAGAAATGGGTAAAACGTAATTATTGTCAACTGAAACAAAGCGGAAGCAGAATGGAACATAAAACATTGTAAAATATTTGTCTGTTAAGAACAACGCCACAGCCCTCAATGCGGAGTCAGGGTGAACCTGACGGCTAATGTCTCCATCTATAATTGATGGACATCATTTCCAGGACATGCTTCACTGATGAGCTCCTATTGTCCAGCACAGGGGGTAATATGAGTGGCGAGGTCAGAGAATCTCCACTCCTGAATAACTCACCAAACTAAGTAAAGGAGAGGAGTTGGTGTGTGTGTGTGTGTGTGTGTGTGTGTGTGTGTGTGTGTGCGCGTGTGTGCGTGTGTGCGTGTGTGTGTGTGTGTGTGTGTGTGTGTGTGTGTGTGTGCATGTGTGTGTGAGTATGCGGGTCATTGGGCGACTATTTAGCCCAAAGACAGTGTAAATAGAATTCCACCAAAAGGTCATGGACGGGAGTTGTGATGCCCTTTGGGTCATGGGCCACGAGTCCCTCTCTTGTGGAAGCTGTGGATTGTCTTCACTGTATATGTCAAACTCTATAACGGAAATGGCGAGAGAGAAAGGGACATGTGTGGAAGAGTGCGACAGAAGAGAGAGAGAGAGAGAGAGAGAGAGAGAGAGAGAGAGCCCAAGATCTTTCGCACATCTCAGGTTCAAGCATCATCATCCCTTGCACACGGACGCACACAAACACACAAGTGTGATCCGTTGTTTATGAATGAGTTTTCTTGAGGACCCGCTTGCGGCTGGGCTCGGCTTGTGTGTGTGCGTGTGTGCGTGTGTGTGTGTGTGTGCGTGTGTGTGTGTGTGTGTGTGTGTGTGTGTTTCCATGTATGCAGTGTATGAGCATAGGGCTATGTATAGTCAAGTGAGGAGGCAGAAGGGCGCATCACCCAGCCGCTTGTGCGTCACACACGGAGGGAACAAGGGAGTGCGGGGCGTGGGGGGAATTGAGGGGGTCTGAGGAGCGGGCATCTGTCTGGTGGTCTGTGCACCCCATAACAGCTTTTGTTCGCAGCTAAAAATACACTGAGACAGGCTGCTTGGGCTGAATGGCAGCTGCTCCGAGCGGGCAGCAGCGTCCGTCCGTACATCCATGCGTATGAGTTGATGTGCATGTGCGTGTAGGCCCGTTTAGTTGCATTTTGGCAAGAAAAACAAAGTGACAAGGACTATCTCGCTGCAGTACGAAACAGCGTGGGCTTTAAGCCACTAATGAGCAAAACAGAAGACTGACTCACAAAAGACTTGAGTGAGTCAGTTCTACAGTGGTACCTCGACTTACGACCGTAATTTGTTGTATAAGAACACAGTAAATATGAAAAAAATATCGATAAGCCACAAACTACGTGCACACACGATGTAGGTCGCCCGCTGACTGACCGCTGACTGACCGCTGACTGACCGCTGACTGACCGCTGACTAACTGCTGACTGACTGACTGCTGACTGACTGCTGACTGACTGCTGACTGACTGCTGACTGGCTGCCGGTGCTCCAACTGCAAATTTCCACAGTCGTATCTTGGAGCAGTCGGTCGCAAGTCGATACAAATTTTTGCAACTATCACTACTTGTATCTTGGATAAGTCGTAAGTAGATGCAGTCGTAAGTCGAGGTACCACTGTATTGCCTTCTTCTGAGAGGTCCTGTATTCCCCGCGCGTGTCGGCACGGACGCGAGTCGAGACGTCCGAGAAGTATTTGTTCCAAGTCCTGGAAACGGGACTGCCAGGTCGACAACGGATGGAGCTTAGAGTTGAGGCCGTGCAGAGCGCCTTGTTTCTAACTTGATGTCACATTATTTGCTCACAAATTTGCAGCATTCAAACATATCCATCTGTTGCTGTCCATCTGGGGCGTTGACACCTCTGTGGTTATTTTGGGTGTTTTCGGTCAGCGATCCTTCACCAGTGTGGACCATAAGATTGTGCAAAGAGTCTGAAAATCTTGTGAAACAACGCAGGCCTCCACCGTGGAGCTGCATCCGTCTGTCTGCTAGATCGTCGGAACGGGAGTGCGCTTTACAAGTGTGTGTAAGGTTTAGCAGGATGTTAAACCCTCCCAGCTGCAAAGACTGAAAGATAAACGTGCTTTACACAATGTAGATGCGGGGAATTACAATAGGGTTGGAGTTTATTTCATGTTTTTGTTTTTCATTATTATTTGATTGATTGATTACTTTACTTTACCTCTTCTTCATATTTGATTGTAGGCTTATGGATGGAAAATTATATATATAATTTTCCATCCATAAGCTGATATAATTTTCCATCCATAAGCTGACTCACCGCTTATGGATGATAAATATATATATATATATATATATATATATATATATATATATATATATATATATATATATATATATATATATCATATCGCAAATTACTGTAATCTGTGATGCAATACATCTAGCGATTGTTTGTATCAGATGTTAACAGTGAAATTGGGGAAATACGCCTTATAGCATCTCAAAAGCTGAGTTATTTAAGCTTGCGTCTATTTCGACAAGTATAAATAAAAATTATAAAAACAAGATATAAGTTGTTTTAAATCAATGGGAGTAAAACATCACAACTCTCTAATAATAGGTCATACAGGACTAAATGAAACACAACGTGAAATAGGCAAAGATCTACAGGAACAGTCATACACTGTAATGAACAGTGTTTCGAGAGGCTGATTAAGGATTACATCTGCGCCTCCCTCCCCCGCACCTTGGACCCGTTGCAGTTCGCGTACCGGCAGAACAGATCCACGGATGACGCGGTCTCCCAGGTACTGCACACCACGCTCACGCACCTGGATGGCCAGAAGGGGGCCTATGTGAGAATGCTGTTCATTGATTATTGTTCAGCTTTCAACACCATAGTCCCCACCAGACTGGCTGTCAAGTTGTTGGAGCTAGGATTGAATGCTCCGCTGTGCACCTGGATCCTGGACTTCCTCACAGGCCGCCCCCAGGTGGTCAAGGTGGGGAAGTACATGTCAAGCTCCCTCACCCTGAACACAGGATCCCCCCAGGGCTGCATCCTCAGCCCCCTACTGTACTCCCTGTACACACATGACTGTGTGGCCAGGTCCAGCTCCAACACCATCATCAAGTTTGCTGACGACACCGTGGTCGTGGGCCTGATCACCGACTGCGATGAGAAGGCCTACCGCGAGGAGGTGGCTGACCTGTCACTCTGGTGCCAGGACAACAGCCTACACCTGAACGTCAGCAAAACCAAGGAGCTGATTGTGGACTTTAGGCGTGGATCACAATCGAGGACGCACGCGCCCTTGTGGATTAATGGGACTTCTGTCGAAAGGGTGAGCAGCTTCAGATATCTGGGAGTCCACATCACAGAGGACTTAACATGGACTGTTCACACAGACACTCTGGTGAGAAAAGCGAGGCAGCGTCTCTACCACCTCAGGCAGCTGAGGAAATTCCGGGTCTCGGTGAGGATCCTCAAGTCCTTCTACTCTGGAGCAGTGGAGAGCATCCTGACAGGCAACATCACTGCCTGTTTTGGGAACTGTACTGCCCAGGACAGGCGGGCCCTGCAGAGGGTGGTGCGTTCAGCTGAACGTACCACTGGAACTACCCTCCCCCCCTTGCAGGAGCTATACACCAGGAGGTGTAGTAGCAGAGCCCGTAGGATCATAAAGGATCCTCATCACCCCAACAACGGACTGTTTCAGCTGCTGCGGTCAGGCAAGCGCCTCCGCAGTCACGCAGCGAGAACAGAGAGACTGAGACGGAGTTTCTTCCCTCAAGCCATCAGAACTGTCAACGCTGACCTCACCAGGGGTCCTAACTGAGCCATGCACTAGGCTCCACTACCTACTGTACTGTATGTAGCATACTGTACCGCATACTGTGTCACTGTTCAGGGTTGTTCGTGATGCCGTATTGCTGCGCCGTACTGTTGTATACTGTGCTGTATTATCCCAAACACTACCTCACACTATTCACATTCACATGCCACTTTAATTCACATGCCACTTTAAATGCACATATCTGTATATACATAGGCATATTCCTTCAACCTATTCCATTTTATTTCAATTTATTTTTTATTGTATTTTATTCTATATATTTTTTATCTTATTCTATAAGTATTCCACTTACTGTATTACGTTTTAGGAGTCAGTTAGTCGGTCTATTAGAAAGGAATTTTCTACTTTTTATTTTATTTTATTTTTGTACTTTTTCCTAGGACTTATTGTGTGCTATCACCGGGTGCGTTGCATTACATTTCACTGCATATATGTATGGAAGTATGTATATGTATGTGACAAATAAAAATCTTGAAACTTGAATCTTGAATCTTGAACCAGAGACAGTAAACATGTATTGCTTCAATATTGGGCATACAGTAAAAGGAGAGAAATCATTTATGTATGTCATTGAGTGAAGAAAAATACACTTTTTTTTATTTAACCTTTATTCACACAGGGAAACCCATTGGGACAAGGTATGGTTTTCAATGGTGCCCAGAATACAATGATCATACATACAAATTTAAAAAAGACCATAAATACATCAACAAACATCAGCAATCAATAAATAAATCAACACTAACAATTTTAACTAAAACATTTGCAGCTCCCGACATCAAAATCACCCAAAAGGTTATTAAATGCTCTATCGTCACGTGAAAAGCGCAATCTATTTCTAAATAAGAACCCAAGTTCACGCTAAACTTTTGAATTAATTCCTCGACATGTATTTTGAAAGACAGCTTTTCGTCAATAAATATACGGAGATACTTGTCATAAAGGCAAGTTGTTATACATTAAGGTCAATCTTTCGATTGAGGTCAATCGCCTTCAAGGCGCGTGATCTCGAGAACTGCAGATATTTGTGTTGTTGCTCCATCAAGACAAGTTTACGCTCTAAAAAGTGTAATAGAGTGCATCCATGGGGAAATCATCAAACAAAATACAATGTCATTGTTGCGTGGGGATGGTTGCGGATTGAGCTGCCACACCCGACCTGGGTCTCGGCAGTTGGGGGGGTCCAGGATCAGAGCGGCTGCATACCTGTTGCTCGTTGGTTGGTAAAACCCCCATCCCCACACACACTCAGGAGAGGAGCCCACGTCATGACACATGTCCAACTGCTCCTGGGCTCGTTCCACCTCCCCCACTCTCCACATCAACTGGTGTCTACAACGCCGTCGTCGGTGTCTCGGTGCAGGAGGTCCCTGAAAACGCCACATGGACGGCGTGTGGTGGGTGGAACCGCCACAGTCATAGCATTTCCCTTAAAAGTCTGGTTGAAAGTATGTATTTATTATTATTATTATTATTATCATTATTGTTGTTGTTGTTGTTGTTGTTGTTATTGTTGTTATTGTTGTTATTATTATTGTTGTTGTTGTTATTATCATGTGTGTATCTCGTTAATAAAAAATAAAATAGCAGATTATTTTTTTCTAATACCAATGTATCGCGTCAACTCAGGAAAAAACGGATTTTTTTTCTCCTCAAGCGAATGCGTCGCGTCCGTATAAAGCGCCCGCTGCGCCCTCCGCCCCGCAGGGGGCGCGGAGGCACCTCCTGTGTGAGCCGCTTTGTTTCGCACCCGGGAGTGTTTTCCAGCATGGCGACCAAAGCAAGTAGGTCGGAGCACGATCCACGAAGTCAATGAAACCGCGTTAAAAGTGCACGGAGGCTACCACCCACACGTGGATTAAACACGGGGCGTGCGTTGTGTTGTTGTGGGTTTTATCCGTCACTTCAGCGCCCCGTGTCCGTGTCACGCGGTAGAAAAGCATTATTATTATTATTATTGTTGTTATTGTTATTATTAATAATAACGATCCGCGTGTGTTATGGTTCCGTTCCATGTGCTAGGTCGCCGCGCGACGAAGCGCAAGGCGGGTGGGGAAGAGGTGGAGGAGAACGTATCCGTGGAAGGCAAACGGGAGAAGGAAGAGGTGGAGGAGAGCGGATCTCGGGGTCCCAGAGTGCTCATTGAACACTGGTGGGTTCTTGGGCGAAGGAGGGATGAATATACGGCCCGAGGACGGGCTTCGGCCCACAGAGGTGTCCAATCGGGCCATGGTCAAATTTGGATTTGGGGGAAAAATAATGTAATTGGTTTTTTTTTGTTTGTTTTTTTAATTCAAGTGTTCACATTCTGACCCATTATGTGGGCTGTAGTATATATCGATTGGTGAATTAATGCCAGATTGGTTTAGGTCTGTCATATACCTTGTTCATAAATTATGGGAGCTGTAATTTCAAGTACAAGATTACAACTTTATTAATCAGAAAAAGCATCCAGTGGGCTGTGTTGGTGAGACATGCACAGCAGGCCTCCAGTCAAATAGTAATCCGGCCGGCAACTCAACATGGGTTTGTCACCAAACCGATGGATTTCCTGGCTGTACCACTTCATAAATTCATCACCACTTTGACCAAATCAGTAAAAAATGGTGCTCGGCTGTACCTAGTGATCCCTCGCCATCCTTTCCCTTTCAGCAAGAGCTGACGTGTCTACGGGCGAAACGCAGAGGGGGTGAAAATGGCCCTCCTGGCGGCTCGCCCTGAGCTGACGGTGGTCCTGAACGCCGAGAAGCCGCGAAGGAACAGCTTTGAGATCACTCTGGTGGAAGAGGGTAAAGGTGAGTGGAGGACTGTTTAGCCCCTTTCCCACACGGAATCCAGAACAGGATAAAAAATATCCGTCAAAGGCGGCAGGTAGTCATTGCCACATTGGCTTCCTTTATGGAGAGGTTCTGTATGAAGACTGTTCCCGTTAGATGACTTTTAGGGTGGATACGGTATGTAATGGATTAGGGTGAGTACATCATGTCCAGTGTAGATGGGATCGTCTCGTTTCCACCTCGCTGTCCCCCGCCACCCCCGGGCAAACTCGGTTCCTCCCGTCCCCGGAGCGGATGGAATTACCCAAACCCAATGTTATTAAATCAGTGTGATCATTTTCAACCTGTCCTACACTCTCTGCCTCCGGAGAAGGAACGTTCTCCACCTCTTCTACCGCTCCCTTTCTGCTCGCTCCCTCTCCGGCTCTGCGCTATTCGTAAAGACCCGCTATTTGTGCTGGGCTGGTATTCGGATTTGGCTCCACTCCATTACATGCTTGTGTAACGGTTGTCATTTGGTGAAGAACCGATGGACAACAACGTGGTTTTTATCTTCTTTTTGTTTTATTTTAAAGAAGGCCTGGAAACAGAAGACAACACACAAAATGTCTTCATAAAATGCCGTGGTGTTGGTACAATGAAATCCATGGTCTGATGAAAATGGTAATAATAAACGTTTCATTAGTCAATAGAATTATTCCAAAATCTTCCAAATATGTTTCTCCTTCAACAATACAATACAGGGAGAATTTTTACCATGCACATACCTCTGTCTCATGGCAACATCGCTCTTAAGAGTTACGGCAACACACAATGGACAAAACACACCAGACCTGTAGCGCACGACAACTCTAAAGAGGCTCCATTATAATTAATACAATCTTAGACTGCTTAACTCTGGGGAAACTCCTACATAATCAAAACTACATTTTTAACTCTGTAACGCTTGTCCAATGCAATGTTACTGCTTCCAGTTTGTAACACACGTTTTACAATGTTACACACTTCAATTCACAGCCGAAACCCTGTCCCTTTCCCCCATTACGTCAATGTGTAACATTTGCAGTGGGTTTACGGCTTTCATTCCATGTGGAAAAGCGGCTTATGGTAGAGTTTTGGGTGGATTTTGAAGCAATCGTCTGGGGTCACCAATGGATACACAAGCTTAACAATAAAGACCGCCTTGCCTCATTACGCTCCACTAATTCAAACAGGAATCTACTAATATTAGGCTCGCAAGTGGCTACCCCTTGTCCACCTTTGTTTAGGTTTGATTGGATCTTTCCCTTTTTTTAACATACAAACACAATTACTGTTCATGTCTTTGTGTGGTGTCATTTTCTAATTTCCATGTCCATTAATTGGAGGTGGGTGCCCATCCTGTTTCTGTATTTGTCATTGTACATTTACTACTCTAAAGCTGTTCTATGTCGCCCCCCCCCCCTTCCCATTGTTTTTTTTCTATATTTACATACTGCATATGACGTCCATAGGAGGGAGAAGGTGACTTGTGGGTTTCTTTCTTTGACTGGCTATACAAATATTCATGCATGCATCTCCCTTGTACAAATCATGTGACCCATTCTTAAAAATAACAGAATTTCACAGATTCCCTCAACATAGATGTGACTGAACATCTTACCACCCAGTTTCCTATTGACACAGGCATTTCTTAATTGTTTTGCAAACAGAAATAACACTTTGGACGGGAATAAAGAAAGGTCCACCCCGTAAGCAGAAGTTCCCTGAGCCGAGCGTGGTGGTGACGGCTCTAGAGGAGGCTCTGAAGGACAACTAGAGACACCAGAGTGAAGGTTTGTCATTTAGGCTGGTTGATGGAGTGTGGTTGGGATAAGTGCATTTAGGGGGAGAACATAGAAAAGGGATCTACAAACCAATTTATCGTATGTTCCGGGATAATTTTGGTCAAACTACCCAACTTGTACATTTTCTTTTCAAATGATGATGGCTTTTGTTTGTTGCACTAGTTTGTGCATTTTGGAATAAGTATTTGGTTGGGTGCTGCTACTCATTTTTCATTTTCCACAGTAACATAGTCAATAAAATCACTTACTTTCATGATTAAACTACTAAATATAATTTGATACACCATGTTTCTATCCTAAATTGAGTGCTTTGAGAGGGTTCCTGACTAATATAAATCTTGTTTGACCAAAATATGCTAATGTATTTTGTCGTTGACGGCAGGTATATTTATGAAGCTTGTAAAAAATGCTTCCATACTGGAGACTTTTCACCTTTTAAAACTGTGACCGATAAAAGCCTAAGCTAATTTCCTGTAACTAAATTATGCCCCCCTCCCTTTTTTTTTTAATAACAGCCCGAAATCCAGGCCATCTTGCCTTTGGCTGCATAATGATGGGGACGGACCAATGGGGATCAGCCCAGTCTCTCCTCTGATGACTCCTGTGCCAAAGCTCACAAGATCTGGACAAATGGCGATATCTAGTGGTGCATCATCTTAACTGCTACTGCACTGGTTAAACTGCTGTTTTTGTTTTTTTTATTGTCTTGGTTCAAGATCAAGATTTAAGGGTTTATTTGAGACATAGATATACATATTTTCATACACTTGCTTTTTTAGATTGTCCTTTTTAAATTTGTCATTAATAAAGATTTTCTGCACATTTTGTCTTGGGTTCATGCCTGTAGACAACACCTGCATACACATGCACATGCTTTTTGGATGGTGGCCGGTGAAATGTGGCCTCTGCATTTGACCCATGGTAATGCAAATGGCTAACGGTAGAATAATATACAGGGTGCGGTACCCAGGCAGGTGGTTCCGGGACTCCCAGAGCTTTAATTGTCAGTGGAACAATTAGGGGTGATGCCCTTTGGGGTGAGGCTGGCTCATCTCGGAGCAGTGCAGGAGCCAGATGATGAGTTGGCATCTCATGACGAAATAATCGTACTTTTATTTGTTCATTTTCGTTTGTGGGATGAAATAAAACCTTTATTTCAATTCCAATCCAATTATTTGGATTGCAATTATGTCAAAGACAGTGCGAGAAGATATAAGATACATATTTTAATTGCATAAGATGTGTCAATAGAATGTCCTGTGAATCCAGATACGTTCAAAATGAACGTGCCTTCCATTGGCTGGAATTTTCCGAGTTGTTTGGAACGCAAGTTGTCTTACAAAATACACCAGCAACTGTGCTGCATTCCATTCAAGTCGGAACTCCGTCATAATTCGAACTCCTACTGGGAGTACTGCAAAGAAACGGACATTTATACCGGAGTTCAAAATTGTGATCCCGGTTCAAATCGCTCTGGCCCGAGTTGACTGACGTGACAGATCCGGAACACGCTGCGCTCGAAACTCACTTCCCGAGTTTTATTTGAACGCAGCAAAAAAACACGAGTAATTGGCTTGTCGGGCGGTGACGTCATCTACACGCGACAAGACATGGACTCGCTGCTACTGAGTTAGAAATTTGGTTTTAATTCCCCCGAAAAAAACATTCGTAGTGGTTATCGCGATGTCATGATACCATCCACGGAACGGCGATAGCTTACGTGTACGCTCCCGCTTTCGGAGCTTATTCTTGTCATTCACACGCCGCCGGGGCTTGGGTGTGATCGATGTAGCTAGGATTTAGCCGCTAGCTAGCGTGCATATGTAAACTCTCAAGTAACAGTGTGCCGTTACCGATCAACAGTCGACCGGCGCCGATTGAGGGCGTTTTCGGAGCTTTTCTGAAGTGATTGGTTGTTTCTGGAAGTGTGTAACGTCAACCTCCCTATCATGACAGATATGGCGACGGAGGCTGCAGAGAAGACCGGCGAGGAAGCCCCGGTGCCTGGAGCGGGGGGCAACAGGGTCGACCTGGAGAAGGAGACGGAGCTCCGCTTCGAGGTGGAGGCCGGGGAGCGGGTGCAGCTGGAGCTCCTCACGGGGATGGCCGAGGTCTTCGGCTCCGAGCTCAACCGCAACAAGAAGTACTCGTTCGGCCCGGGCTCCAAGATAGCGGTGTTCACCTGGCAGGGCTGCAGCGTTTCCCTCTATGGTAACACGGAGGTGAGCAGCCCCCCGTAACGCCTTAACAACCCTCACTGTGTTTGCTCATTGTGATACTGATGCTTTATAGAACGAAATATGTCTTTCAAGTAAATGGACTCATCCCCTTCACACCACAGTCGACCTATGTGTCAAAGGACACTCCCATGCTACTCTACCTCAACACGCACGCTGCCCTTGAACAGATGAGGAGACAGGCAGAGAAAGACAAGGAGAGGGGGCCCAGGGTGAGTGCGTGCACTACAGAGTCCAACAGTATTTTATGGGGCTTGCTTTGCATACTTCAAACCCTTTGTGTTAGTGTCACCAAGAACTTATTTTCTGTTTCCATTCATGTGTTGCTGTGCTACCTGTCCAGGTCATGGTGGTAGGGCCTACAGATGTAGGAAAGTCAACAGTGTGTCGACTGCTCCTGAGCTACGCTGTACGACTGGGCAGGAGACCTACGCTGGTTGAGCTGGATGTAGGACAGAGTGCGGTAAGAAGAAGTATTGATTTGGCGTGAGTGGTCATTGTAGGATATCAAAGATCTCCACATTAATGTAAGGTAGTAGAAAGGTCCTGATTAAGACACAACATTAAGTCAGGCGACTCATTTTGGATGACATGATTGTTATGTTTGGGTCGTGGAGATAATGTGATACTGTTACACTGCATGTTCAAGACCGATCCAGCGGTCAAAGTTCACCAGACAACCTATGTATTTTTAGGTGGTTTTCTTCACTTGTTAATGATAGTTTAAAGAGATTCCATTATTTTTTGTTGTTATAATATATATATAAACACCTTCACTGATCATTGAGGATACATTTTTATTATCATAGTACCCGTGGTATAGAGATAAAATGGGAGACAATATAGAAAATAAATTGAGGCTAAGCCTATGTATATAACATACCATTTTTGCTCCTAAAGAAAACATAAAACAAAATGTATTTCATTTTGAGACCTTAAACAGTTTTTCTTAAAGCCCCCAAACTAGTGTGCATTTACTGCATTATATTCAATTTTAAACATTATATTTTATTATTTTTAAAATTTTATTTTACCTGGTGGTACCTTCCTGATCTAGAATTGTCTCTGATACAAAAGTTGTGCTTTTGTGCTGACTCAGGTGTCTGTCCCGGGGACGATGTCCGCGCTCTGCATTGAGCGTCCAGCAGATGTGGAGGAGGGTTTTTCAGTTCAGGCTCCTCTGGTCTACCACTTTGGCTCCACCAGCCCAGGCACCAACATAAAACTGTACAATAAGGTAAGGGAAAGGAAGACGCTGACCATCGGTGCCCTTAGAAAGCATCTGAAAAGTGTGAGCTCTCTCTCTCTCATCTGTGAAACCTTTGATGCAGTATGAGGTTATGACAACGCTACGTGATACTAATACAATTATTTAACAATGCTAGTACTATATATGGCCTGCATTAATCATAATTTTCTTATTACACTCAGTACAGACGTTTGTCCTTTTGACTGTTCTACTCAAACATTTTCTTGAATTCCATTCACCTGAACGCCATAATTGCCCCATGTCATCACTCACCACGAATCCTCCTGTGTGTGGTTGTGTGTTCAGCTGACGTCGTGCCTGGCCGATGTGTTCTCTCAGCGCTGTGAGGTGAACAGGAAGGCCAGCGTTGGTGGCTGCATCATCAATACGTGTGGCTGGGTGAAGGGCTCGGGCTACCAGGCTCTAGTCCACTGTGCCTCTGCCTTCGAGGTGGACGTGGTGCTGGTGTTGGACCAGGAGAGGCTCTACAATGAGCTCAAACGGGACCTGCCCCACTTTGTCCGCGTCGTCCTGCTGCCCAAGTCCGGCGGAGTGGTGGAGCGCTCCAAGGAATGCAGGCGAGAGGCGAGGGACGAGAAGATCCGGGAGTACTTCTACGGCTTCCGCGGCGTCTCCTTTTACCCCCACGCCTTCGACGTGCGCTTCTCGGATGTGCGCATTTATAAAATCGGGGCGCCCTCCATCCCGGACTCGTGCCTGCCACTGGGCATGTCCCAGGACGACACACAGCTGAAGCTAGTGCCCGTGACCCCGGGCCGTGACCTCACGCATCACGTGCTTAGCGTGAGCTGCGCAGAGGACGGGGAGGAGGACGCCCGGAGAGGGGTGGTGGAGAGCCCTGTGTGCGGCTTCATCGTGGTGACGGCCGTAGATACGCAGGCGCAGGTGATGACCGTCCTATCGCCTGCACCAAGACCGCTGCCCAGGCACACGCTGCTCATCATGGATATCCGTTTCATCGACCTGAAGTAAAGGAGGGCGATAGGCCAGGGAACTGGAGATGCACTGTTGGTTATCTGTTTTTTGCTTAGTTGAGAAGCAGAGGATTTAATACTGTCTGCATGTGATTATTTTCGTTCATGTTGCTCTCCAAAATATATTTTGGCTAATGGCTACATGGCACAGTGCCAAACGTGGACAAAAAAAGGAAGAAAATCACGCTGTCCAATAACTTGATCTTGGGATCAACATTGACAGGAAATGAAACCGATCAAAATTTGATTTGGGCTCTACAGTATTTTATACACCACGATGCACCAGGATTTTTTCCCATGCGAAATGAGGGGTGTTTTGCAATTGTTTTAATAGTCTGTTTTCTAAGTAATACATTTTTATGCAATTGTTCTCTGAGTGTTTTATTTGGAAAACTTCAGGGCCTTCAGGGGAAAAAGATAAGTGCAAAGATGACACACAGCACACTCCGAAGGAAGAGGAAAAATAAAAAGATACATTCCCACTGTCCAGAGCAAAAGACAGAAATCCACTTACACAGACAAGACATGACAAAGTATCAGATCAGATACAGCAAGGCACTCAAGGGCAGCAAATGAGAGAAATGTAGGTTTTTATCCCATTGTCACAATGGTGACTTAACTAAACCTTCTAGTGTTTAGATGGCAGGAATGACATTCTGCCCCATGCAAAATAAAAAAAACAATTTATATATATTTTTTTATGAGCCTAACCAAACCCTGTTATTTCAATTATATATAGGGGAAAAATAGGCTTTCCATTTGTTTGAGTATATTTTAACACACAACCTCAATTTCTGTAGAATAATAACACAATAGTATACAAGCCAGTTCAGGCCATTCAGAACAACTTTTTCGACAATTTCAGGATAGAAAAACAGTATCATTGATGTGATGAATGACAAAAACAGAAAAAGTAATGAAAAATAATTTAAAGTGTCATACTTTTTCAACTTTTTCTTGACTTAAAATATAACTTTGTATTTCTCTCTAATACACTAAAACGTATATTTTTTGATTATTTTTTTAAACATTTAGCTTTATTTACGTTAGAGACACACACTCACACACACACACACAACTTCCGGGATTCGGACAGCTAGCTAACGTGCTAGCAGCCGTTTCAAGGAGGACCGGGACCCAGCACAACAACCACGACTGGATGTCAAAACACCGCGGGAGGCGTGTTCGCTTTCGCCCGCTCGTTTGTCGGCGCCCGGGGCGCTACGTGCGTCCACCCCATCGCCAAGTACTATCGTCCGGATAAAACTTCCAGAGAGCCAGGTAAGCCTTAGCCTCTCCGGTCCGGCTCCGCTCTGAGGAAGAAGGACCGAGCGGCGGCGCAAAACAACTTCCAGGGCTAAGCGGCGGCTAGCCGGCTAGCCCGGGCAGGATCCCGCCTCGACGTCCTGTCTCCCGAAGTATTTACTGAATGTCGGGTTACTTTTTTCCCCCAGAGGTCGGCGACGTAGCCCCTCGGTTCGAGGCGGTTAATCATCAATCAGCGGGTGACGCCAGCTAGCACCGGCCCGGCCTCTTATTCGCCGCCTGGCTTAGAAGCTTATTTCCAGGGATTGCGCGGCTCTGCGCGATCCCCTGGCTCGGTCCGAAGCGGCAGTCGGCGTTCAGTTATTCCCGAATAACGACCGCTGTCTGTTAATAAACACCACCACCACGGGCAGCCGCTACGCCGCACGTTAGCTAGGGTGTCGTGGACTCATTTTCTTAGCGGAAGCTCTTAATAAACTAGGCTCACTGGTTCTAAAAAAACAACAACCCCATTTGGGATCAACGCTCCGTCTCGTCTTGTTGTTGTATTGAGGGGGCGGCGGTGGGATAACGGGTCATAACGGTAGAATAACCCCGTTCGGGTTCGGGGGATATTAAACCCGATCACTGTCGGTGGGTGGGGGGCGGTTAGGGTGTGATAATGACCGGCGCGTTATCCCTTCGTGAACCATTCAATAAATGCGAATATATTGTTTAAAAAAAAAAAAAAAAGTGTGATGTGGATGACGTGCAACTTATTATTTGGATATGGAGTGAACTTCCCTGCGTGGCCGCCTCGCCGTGCAGCGTCCCCGGCCGCAAATCGCAGCGGAGACCCGGCGGGGGCAGCGCCCAGTGGACGAGGAGGATTTTGGGATTACGAGGAGGCAACACCACACTGCCCCGGGTGGTGGTGGTGGTGGTGGTGGGGATTTGTGGTCGTGCAGATGGGACGATTACCGACGCCTGCCCGAGCTTTGCACTTCCAGCGCCGGTGGGTGGGTGGGTGGGTCGGTGTGGTGGAGCGGGTAGGGAGGGGCGTGTCCGGTCCGCACTGTCACTCCGGATCCGTATCGGTATCGGTGACCCGTTCCCCGCCGACTCCGTCGGATGGGAGGCATTGCCGCCGCTTCCACGTCTCCCTCGTTTCGTGTCTGGGTTTGGTAGTCTTTAAAAAAGAGTATAAGAGGAAGGTGATTGGGCCAATAATGGTAAGACAGCGCTGGTGTTGTGAAATAAAAGTAGATCTGGGAGGAAAGCCATGGAACACCACTCCCGGTTTTTCTTGTTCCCAGTTCTCCCTTTTATTTCTATCTGCAGAATATACAATGTCTGAATATACAACATGAGTAGAGCATGTTTTGTATATACCCTATAGTGTATATATCTTTATATATATCTTTTCTTTTTTTTTTTTTTTAGACTGATGAAACTCATCTCTTTTCATAGGGACATTTTATAATCTGCCAACGGACACACGGTGGGATCCACGACCCAAGGGGACGGCCTGCAACCCACCCAGCCAGTGGCGATTTTGACCTCGCAACAATGTCGTAGCGCACGCCATGGTTCCAAAGGCACACGATGGCAAGGGAGGTGTGTCTGCAGAGAATTTGGAGGTGGGAAGGGTCTCGACACCCAGACTCGGCCAAGAGGGCGATACCTTGGCGACGCACGTGCCAGCTCTGTTGGGATTGAGTTGATTCAAATCCCGCGCGGACGTCGAAAAAGACTTGAGAGCCGAGGTCCCCGAAAAGCTCCATCGGAGATCTGCTCGGCCGGCCCATTCTGAAGGCCGATGGCAGTACTGGGTGGACTTTTTTGAGCAGATCGATTTTTTTTTTTTTTGTTTTGTTTTGTTAAAATACTTTTTTATTTTTTAACTTTTTAAGGAATTTTCAACCAACTCTAATTTGATGTACAGTAGAGATGACCTTGTTTTCATAGTGGTTTAGTTTGAGTTTTCTTACCTCCTCTGCTTTTTTTTTTTTAAGTTGAAACGGTTAAACTGCTGCAGCTCCCATCTCAGCCACCCCACCCAGTGCCTAAAAAAAAAAAAAAAAAGTCTCTCGGGGGAGCGCCGAAGATATCCACTGCTGCTTCGCCGACTGTCGTCCTCGATGCCCTTCTGTCCAATTCACTACCTCTTTCATTTCTTCAGCTTTTGTTTTCGGGGATATTTTCTGTGAGCAACAAGCAGAAAGTCAACGTTGAGATTGATATTAGCAGACGTTTGAGTGTAAGTGCTCTTGTGAAAATTCACAACAGTTCCAGGGAGCAGATTGACAAAGTTGCACCAAATGGTTACATCGAAGCCATATACAAAATATTTATGAATAGCCCACATCCATTTTTCTGTATATTTTACGCTTGAATAGCTTTGCTTTTTTGGTCCTCTATTTAAATGATGTACGGAAAATAATCATATAATTCAACTAGATATATATATATATATATATATATATATATATATTTCTATCCCCACGAAACCAGAGATTTGGATTACTTGTATTAGCACTGAGAGATATTTACTTAAAAACCTGGTCAGCCTTTTCAGGAAGCCTTGACAGGTTTTCCTACCTTTGCTGCTTTGCATTATATCAGGATAGGCCTCCATTTTTTCTTTTTATTTTGAAATTTTTTTCCCCAGTTGATAGGCATGACGCCTCCTGCCATAGGAACATTACGCTCACCCATCTGACCCGTGAAGCGGCCTTTCCAGTAGAGAGACTATAGATATCCAGCCCGCGCTCCCCTGCCTTTCTCGCCCTTTTTACCCTCTGTGATGCCGGGCTTCAGTAGTGGGGGGATTGGCGGAGGGGTCGGCGGGCCGGCTTCGGCCCCTCCCCGCCCGTTTCGGCCCAGCCGCTACGTGCCCGTCTCCGCGGCAACCACGTTCCTGGTCGGCTCCACGACGCTCTTCTTCTGTTTTACGTAAGAGTTCCTCCATCAATGCTTCTCGTCAGACGTGATGTAAAAAAAAAAAAAAAAAAGCCTACAACGCCGTATACTTGCACAATGATTTATATTTACACAACGTTTTGATGCTGTTTGTAGAACTAATCAGCACCTACCTCAGAGTCTTTGCTTAAGAGATATGTAAATACTTAGGCAAGGGAAAATGTGGCGAACTTTGAGGTGTCGAGGCGGTGACTATTATTTTTTATGACCTTTTCGGCCGTTGTCGCGCTCTGTCCAGATGCCCGTGGCTGTCCGAGTATTTCTCCTCGGTCATTCCTCTCTACATCGCGGTGATCTTCCTCTTCACTCTTGCCAACTTCTGCATGGCTACCTTCATGGACCCCGGAGTCTTCCCCAGAGGTAAACACACAATAGCCTAACTTGAATACAAGTCTGTGGGCGGTGTTTGTCCGCCGCTGGTCACCTCAAACGTTCAGTTCAGCAGACATGACTGCTTTTTTTGGTGGCGCGCCGCATTTTTTTTCTGATGCGACTTCAAATATGATTAAGTGATGATTTGATGATCGGTTTGCACCTTTTCAAGCCCGGGCCTTGTCATGATGTTGTTTCCGATCATTTATTACTGTTTGTAGCATGACCTCGCTGAATGCTTGACTTTTGAGGAACTTGGTAGGTTTCTCAATATCAAAACCTTCTGCAAGTTTAGTGTTATTTCATAAGCTTAGCATATGTGTAAACGTGCAAAAGAGCAACATCCAAAAATTATAGTGACGTGATTGGATCACAATTAGCGCGATCGAAATTCCAAACGCTCTCCGTTGTGTATTATTATTTGATTTCTTCAGCGGAGGAGGACGAGGATAAGGAGGATGATTTCCGCGCTCCGCTCTATAAGACGGTGGAGATCAAAGGCATTCAGGTGCGCATGAAGTGGTGCTCCACCTGCAGGTTCTACCGCCCGCCGCGCTGCTCCCACTGCTCCGTCTGTGACAACTGTGTGGAGGTATGTACACCGCGACAACATCCACCATGTCTGCCCTGTGGTCGTCGAGACATTTTAACATTTCCATACGTCCAACGTTTGCGCCCTTCCAGGATTGTTCTCGAGCCCATGTTTCTGTAATTAGAATAATCTTACCATTAGATAAACCTGTTTACTGCTGGTAAACAGTTTCTAGGGAGAAAAAGCCAGGTACTGCTGAAAAGAAATCCAAATATGTCTTGCGCATCTTAATTTGTATGTGTCATATATTCATTCACAAAATGAATACGGGCTGATTAAGCTTGCCGTTGAATATGTGGCTCTGCGGTGCCACGGTGGGCATCACGAGGCGTTTTCGCACCGCGGGAACCTTTCCATAGTTATAAGAACTTTTTTTTTGTTTTTTTTGTTTTTTTGTTTTGGAGGAACCATCCCATTTCCTGTGTCCGCACCGCAGGATCTAGGAACGTTTGCAGTTCTTCAAACTCTTTGTTTTGAGGAACTTTTTTTTTTAATTTTTTTTTTTTAGCTACTACTCCAGGGCAGGGTCTAACCGGCACAAGAGGAACCTTCAGTGAGGAAAGTGTATGTTGATTACTCCAGACGTAAGTCTGCGGCCCCTCGCCGGTCCCTCGGACTGAAAAATCCCCGGTCGAGTTGCATCGCTCTGGCTGCGGACCAGCCCACGTACACTCAGCCGTAAAAAAGATAAAAACAATTTTAAAAAATCAATAAAAAGTGCATTTTTATTGTAGATGTATTTATCTAATTAATTTTATTTTGACGTTTCTGACATTTTCAAACTTATTTTTAAATGACGTCTTGTAGAGTTAATACGAGTCAAGATCCAGTGACTGGATTTCCAGTTTCTCGCCACAAATTTGTTCAGAAACAGATTTTAATGGACTGATAAGACAAATAAGTGACAGTTAGGGAGTAGATACAACACAGAACTCGTGCTGAAACCCCGTTGGCCGACATCACTTTACTCTCAAGTGTTTCAGAGTTCCAGTGCAGTTGCCAATACCACCAAAATATAAAAGATTCAAAAGCCCTTGAAGTTATTAAGTTCTCGGGGGCACTGTCCGGTGCCAAAATGCCTCCTGTTGCTTTGCAACCCCAGAGGCTCTTGTCTCAAGTGTCAGTGCGGTGTTGGAAGCGTGTTCTCCCCGTGTTTGTGTGGGTTTTCTCCGGGTGCTCTGCTCTGCTCCCCTCCCACCTCCAAATACACAGAGGTTAGGAAAATGGAAACTCTAAAGTGTGTGTGTGTGTGTGTGTGTGTGTGTGTGTGTGTGTGTGTGTGTGTGTGTGTGTGTGTGTGTGTGTGTGTGTGTGTGTGTGTGTGTGTGTGTGTGTGTGTGTGTGTGTGTGTGTCCCTTGCAAACTGTTCAGAGTGTCTTCCTGTCTCATGCACAGTGTTGGTTGGGATTGGCTGGCCCTCACCAGGAAAGGTGGATGATTCACTTTTAGTAGCCCTCGAGATAATGTGCAACATAAGAGCCTGCCCTGTTAACGGGATGTCATGTAATTCGGGCGGCGATGGCGTCGCCCTCCCCACCCCGCAACAGCTTTACACGCACCGGTCACCTCTCGAATGATCTCCTCTTCTGTCCTTGTACCTCTGCCCGGCCAGGACTTCGACCACCACTGCCCCTGGGTGAACAACTGCATCGGCAGGAGGAACTACCGCTATTTCTTCCTCTTCCTGCTGTCACTCACCACCCACATCGTGGACGTCTTCGGCTTCGGCCTGGTCTACGTCCTGCACCACCGCCAGCAGCTGGACACGCCACACGCTGCCGTCACGTATCTTTACCCCTACCACGCGCCTAATACACTTTATAGATAGAATAAGCAAGCCGCTAACTCAATTTGTGTAGGTTGTTGAATTAATGGAACTTGGGGCTAATTAAAAAAAAAAAAGAAAAGATATTAAATTGAAACTGTTGTTTAAAAACCATGCTCTTTCCGTTGAAATAGAAGTAGCAATCTCCATTTGGTTAAGTGCAGATAACCTTTTGGACAAAACCCCTCAAAAACATCCATTTCCATGCAACATTATTATGGTTGTAATTATTATCATCCATGGTTATCCATGGTTCGATCCCCAGCTCCTCCTAGTAGTATGCTGAAGTGTCCTTGAGCAAGATGCTTAAACCCCTAATTGCTCCCCGCTACGCCGCTACATGGCAGCCCACTGCTCATGGATACGTCAGATACTTGGATGGGTAAAATGCAGAGAACTAATTTCCTCCAGAGGTGTTAATAAAGTATACAAAAAAATAATAATTTTAGTTGTTCTTTAATTTAATCCGTTTCCACTTCTACCTTGTCACAGTTTATAGCTTGCATTCACTGATATCTCCTTGACCGTGTCATCCCCCAGTATGGCTGTGATGTGCGTAGCGGGATTGTTCTTTGTCCCAGTAGTCGGCCTCACTGGGTTCCACATCGTGCTGGTGTCCCGTGGAAGGACCACCAACGAACAGGTACATGCAGCTGCTGTCTCGGTGCATTACGGAGGGCTGCTCATTTGGTGCTTATGTTAATTGTTCTCATTGAATGCTTTGCTGGCAATGACTGTGATGTAGAGTCTGATTAACTACAACTGACAAAGGACAATTATTGTACATTTCTTTGGATAAAAGTTGAAAGTGATAAATGGGGATGGTAGCTCAGGCGGTAGAGCTGGTGGTCTAGTGATCTAAAGGTTGCTGGTTCGATCCCAGGCTCCTCCTGCTAGCATGCTGTAGTGTCCTTGAGCAAGACACTTAACCCCTAATTGCTCCTGATGGCTGCGTCCGTCGGTGTTTGAACAATTGTAAGTCGCTTTGGATAAAAGCGTCTGCTAAATGACTAAATGTAATGTAAATGTAATAAATGGCTCCATGTCAATATAGTTTGTTAGTCGATTACAGGGCTTGGGAACCTTTTTCCTGTTTGGTGCCAGATTAATAATTACATATAATGATTGCGGGCCCCAGACTACTACAGTGTTAGACAGTGTTTGGGCGTACACCGATTTCATAACTTTCCCACCGCCCCCACAGTTGTTTTGCTATATATATATATATATACACACACACACACACACACACACAGTGGTACCTTGACTTACGACTGTAATTCGTTCTATGAGAACGGTCGTATGTTAAAACAGTCGTATGTCGAAGCAATTTTTCCCATATAAATTATGAAATCATGAAAGGTGAAAATAAACAAAATACACAGCACAAACACAGTTAATATGAAAGAAATATCGATAAGCCATGAACTATGTGCACACACGATGTAGGTCGCCCACTGACTGCTGACTGACTGCTGACTGACTGCTGACTGACTGCTGACTGACTGCTTACTGACTGCTGACTGGCTGCCGACGCACCAACTGCAAATTTCCACGGTCGTATCTTGGAGCAGTCGGTCGCAAGTCGATACAAATTTTCGCGACTATCGCTACTCGTATCTTGGATTAGTCCTTAGTAGATGCGGTCGTAAGTCGAGATACCGCTGTATATTAATATTAAAATTAAACCAAAATAAAAACATTTAGTTAATTTTTGTGTATCAGCGCCGACGTTCATTAAATTAAAAAAAATAAAAATAAATCTAAATTTGTAAAATAGTAGGTGTGTTATCAATACTTAGTCTGACACTACAAAACAAAGTGAAAGAGTCTGCTTGTGCAGTCTGCTTGTTGCGGGAGGAGAGGAGGGAAGGCTGTAGGAGACCTTGGATCGGGTGTAGATCGGGACCTGTCTCCCTCCATCCGTAATAAGCGCCCAAGCATAACGGCTGGACGCTCCTCGCGTTCCGTGTCCTGCCCCCGACCTGGTTGTAAAATGTCCGGTGTTACCAGTAACGCCGGTGTTGTCATGAGTTTATTAGCCGGTGGGGGGAGGGGGAAATCCCTGCATCCTGCAGAGTCATCTTGGAAACGAGCAAACACCCAGTGGGCCTTGTGATGTTGACGACACAAACACTTCTCAGCTTTTCCTCATCCTCTCCAAAACAGGTGACGGGGAAGTTTCGCGGGGGCGTCAACCCTTTCACCAACGGCTGCCTGAGGAACATCTCACATGTGCTCTGTAGTTCCCAGGCTCCAAGGTCAGTCTGCTTCTCAGCCCTCTGATATATCGCCCTCCGTTTACCACTGGGTTCTTTGAATGTGTTTATCGCTCTGTCTTGTTTCCTCCTTCTACTTTGATTTATTTCACTCTCACACCCACTGGGTGTGACGACTGAGTTTTATTGAGTGGAAAATTGAAATGATCCAACAGGAATGATTTGTAGCTGTTTGATTTTTAAATAAATTGGCATTGCAAATTTTAAACTGGATCAACAAGTTGAATCCTTCGCACCCTGCCTCTACCTGCTTTGACACACAAGGGAATAAATGGAGCGTACACCGATCAGCCAACAACATTAAAACCACTGACAGGTGAAGTGAATAACATTGCTCATCTTGTTCCATTGTCACCTGTCAAGGGGTGGGATATATTAGGCAGCAAGTGAACGGTCAGTTCTTGAAGTTGACGTGTTAGAAGCAGGAAAAGTGGGCAAGCGTAAGGATCTGAGTGTTTTTGACAATGGCCAAACTGATGGCTAGATGACTGGGTCAGAGCATCTCCAAAACGGCAGGTCTTGTGGGGTGTTCCCAGTATGCAGTGGTTAGTACCTGTCAGAAGTGATCCAAGGAAGGACAACCGCTGACAGGGTCATGGGCGCTCATGGGCTCATTGATGCACGTGGGGAGTGAAGTCCAGCCTGTCTGGCCTGAGCCCACAGAACACTACTGTAACACAAATTGGTGAAAGTTTAATGCTGCTATGATAGAACACACAGTGCAACACAGCTTGATGTGTATGGGGCTGTGTAGCTGCAGACTGGTCACAGTGTCCATGTTGACCCCTGTCCACCACTGAAAGCGCCTACAATGGACATAACTCAGAACTGGACCATGGAGCAATGGAAGAAGGTGGCCTGGTCTGATGAATCACGTTTTCTTCTACATCATGTGGATGGCCGGGGAGTGATCCATGGGGGCCCCACCTCACAACTTCCAGGACTTAAAGGATCTGCTGCTAACGTCTTGTTACCAGATACCACAGGACACCTTCAGAGGTCTTGTGGAGTCCATGCCTCCACGGGTCAGAGCTGTTTTGGTGGCACAAGGGGAGGCTACACAATATTAGCGGTTATTAGTGGTGGTATTAATGTTGTGGCTGATCGGTGTATGTGTGACGGGGTGGACACCTGTTCACATAAAGCCCCAAATTCACTGTTGCTTAGCTGATGGGGCATTTGTTTCAACAAAATTGTGAACGCATACCTTTGTCCCCATCAGGTACGTGGGCCGGTGGCGGGGCCCACAGACGGTTGAAGTCCATCCTCCGTTCATGAGGCCGGCCCTCACTGAGGCCCAGCTGGAAGCTAAGGTCCTGGACAACGGTATCCAGAACGACAGGCACAGCACCAGGGTACCAACACATCTTTGTCTAAAATGTCCATCTAGTTTAGAAAAACCAGTGATAGACCAGTGGTAGATCTTCGCGTGTTTTCATTGGAGGTGGTGAAGGTGTTGGGTGGGCTCGGTGGGGATTTAATATTTTAATCGGGGTCTGGAGGTGTCAGCCGTCTGTGTGCCCTCCCCTTCCAGTCCAAGAGCAGCCTGGACCAGATGGAGAGCCAGTCGGCCGACGCGGAGCCTCCGCCTCCTCCCAAGCCGGAGCTCCGCTATGCGACCATGTCCCACGGCGACACCGAGGGTAGGGCGGGAGTCGAACACCGACCGGGACGCTTCCCGTGGAGTCGACGACCCACTTTGTTTGTTTGATCTTTAACTTGCTCCAATGCGTGCCAAACCCTTTTTTTTTTAAATTGATTTAATATTTAAGTTGTTTTTCTTTGTTGTTGTTGTTCTTCTTCTTTCTTCCCCACCCAGAGAGCAGCCTGCTGACCGAAGCTCCTCCCACTCCGTCAATGTACAAGTACCGGCCGGCGTACAGCAGCCCAGGAAGGAACCACGCTGCTTTTGCACAACCCAACAAGGTAGAGAGACCTACACACACACACACACACACACACACACACACACACACACACACACACACACACACACACACACACACACACACACACAAGAACGAGAACCACAACGTACACATTGTTAGAGGCCTCAGTTAACCGTGACATTTTGCATGATGGGAGTCCAGCTGGATCAAGTTTGGTTCGTGCTTCACACCACAAGGATTTGATAAGCTAAAATGATGTTATTTTCTAATTACCACTTGTTATTAGTTATTTTGCTCTTTTTTTTCCTATCTATTTGTTATGAGGCATGTGAGGTTATGCGGTTAATTTAGACTTATTTCACAACCAGTGGAAGAGGAGAGAGATTCTATGGCATAAAACTTAATTAAGCCCTGTGGGGTCATTCGGGATCGTATCCGATATCGCCTGGCTTCCTTTACCTGCCGTAGAAAACTGCACTGTACTCGCACTGTGTTAACAAGTGCAATCCACAGATGTGGCTTCTGTATCTCTATTTCATTCATTTATGGTTAAAACAATGCCCCTCTTTTTTTGTTTGTTTTTTTTGTTTTTTTTTGTTCCCCCCCCACTGTGAATTTATCACTCAGTGGCCATCGGTTGATCAGTAAGTCTGTGTGTGTGTGTGTGTGTGTGTGTGTGTGCGTGTGTGCGTGTGCGTGTGTCCATTCGACCGTTTCCCTGTGTGGACCTCTCTTTCCTCCCTTGAGACTGCATTGACTGGAATGTACAGTTATCTGTATACATGTATATTTTGTATGTTTGTACATACAGTGCGTGTTCAGAGACAATCTCTTGTATCCAGTGCTAGTGCTTGTGAGTCAGTTTGTTACTGGTCCAGTAGTGTGATGATGGAGTAGAGCACCGGTCCAGCATCCAGTTCCCAACCACTGTTACCGTCTCTCTCTCTCTCTCTCTGTGCTTTGTGACTGTGTACAATCATTTTTGCTTGATTTTACCCTGCTATGTTATCTAGTCTGGAGGTAACATTGCCTCTCCATCTTCATCCTCTTCCTCTCCCCCTTTCCTTTGGGCTTTATTGCCCCATCCCTCTGTCCATAATGGCCCCTCAAATCACCCTGCCTGTCCAACCCCCCCCCCCCCCTTTCCCTCTCTTCTCTCTATCCTGCTGCTCTCCCCAGATGATACGTGGGGAGAGCCTCGACTCTCCGTCCCCCTCCATCCTCCAGTCCAGCCGTCAGCCCAGCTACCGCTCGGAACCCAGCAGTCTGGACGGAGCCACTGTGGTGGGGGGAGGCGTGGGGGCACGCAGAGGGGGAGGGGAAAGGGGCGGGGGCCCCGGAGGCCCGGGTGGGATGGCCGGGGGCGTCTCTGGGGGCATGTCGGGCTACTCCCTGGCCGGACGCTCCTACACCTCTTATCCGTCCTCTCTGGTCCTGTCCACTGGCGGGTCCCACTCCTCCAGCCTCCGCTCGGCGCACACGGCACACAACGTGTTGGCCACGCTCCAATCGGAGGGCACCACGGACACCAGCTACAAGAGTCTGGCCAATCAGACGCCTCGAAACGGCAGCTTGTCGTACGACAGCCTGCTGACGCCCTCCGAGAGCCCCGAGTTTGAATCGGCGGCGCACGAGCTCTCGCCACAGAAGCCCCATGCCCCGTTTCACCCCCCACCAGTGGGAGCGGAGGTGCCCGGCGCCCCGCTGCAGGGCTACACGTCGCCCTTCCTCTCCGCTCAGCTCGCCCAGCAGAGGGAGGGGCAGCTGCTCCAGGGCTCTGCCTCTTTCTCTTCCCCCCACAGGGCCTACCTGCGTGCCGTCAGCCCGCCCCCTCCCTCCTCCGGTCTGCCCGAGACCCAGCTCCTCCTCCAGGACTCCAGCCCCAGACCCCCTCGGGCCTCCCACCACAACCCCTGTCCCTCGTCCTCCTCCCCCAGGGCTCGCTCGCCGGAGCCCCCCGTCTCCCCCCCGCCACGCGGCCCCTCCCTGGGCAAGTCCCAGTTTTGCACTGGGGAGACGGGGCCTCAGCACAAACCCCGGCCCGTGGGAGGAGGCCTAATATCTGGAGGGGTGGGAGCCGGAGGGCCGAAGGCTCCACAGTGAGTAGAGCTCCATTAGCAGATCCGTCAGCCTGCTACTCCCACTCTTAATCCTCTTCTTCCTCCTTGGTTTGTGTCAGCTCCTCTTCCTCCCCGATCTGTGTGAGTCTTCCTTCTTCTCCGCCATGATTTCCAGTCAGTCTTTATTTGTTTAGTGTGTGTGTGTGTGTGTGTGTGTGTGTGTGTGTGTGTGTGTGTGTGTGTGTGTGTGTGTGTGTGTGTGTGTGTGTGTGTGTGTGTGTGTGTGTGTGTGTGTGTGTTCTAAAGTGTCTCATCTGAATGAAATCAAACTCTAGAAACACAGGAGACACACACACACACACATTGTTGGACATTCCAAAATTGAACGTAGCGCTGAACTTAAAGTGGTAATCCATAAGATTTGTTCAAATATCCCCAGATAATTTGATGTGTAGCCCATTTTTTATTTAGCTGCAGTTTTAAAGAATCAGCCGTTTTGTGGTATTGGCGTTGTGAATGTGCTACCCTACACGCTGTTTCCATTCCCAGAGAAGAATGCAAAGGTCAGTCATGCGCAAGATGTGAAAGGGGACCACAGTGAGTCGCTGAGTTGCGGTCACTCAACTTGTCGATGTGGATGAGCATTCACAAAATAAAAACAACGGCACCCTCGGATGACGAAAAGAAAACATCGCCTCAAGTGGCCCAAGAAAACGGGGGGGGGGGGGGGGGGGACAAATCAGTTGTTGAGACGAAGACGTACCTACACGCAAAGAAGATTAGAGCGATGTCAATGGTGAACCTAGATGTCGAAAAATGAATAAAGGTTGCCGTTTCAAAGGGAATTCTGCGACGTGTAGTGATCTTATGGATTTCCACTTTAGGTGTGGTAATTTAAAATATGTACAATTAAAAGCAAACAGAGTATTTTCTTCTCCAGCATGCGTCTGTCTGTCCTCCAGCCTGTCTGTCCTTCATCCTTTGCTTTCTCACTTTGGCCAGTTAATTTCGCAACGCCTTACAAGATCACCAGTGTAGAGACATTTTGCTATTTGTGTCTTTATTTTTTTATTAAAAATTTTTTTTTTGTCCAAGTAGAACCACTCACCCCCACCCTCCCCTTTGTCCCGTGTCCTCCTCCCGAACCCCCACCTCCACCCCCTCCTATCCCCCCCCGACGGCTGTCCAATCAGATCCGCCTCCCGCCTGGGCTCGGCCAATCACAGCGCACCTAAGCCCGGCGGCGGGGTGAAGAAGGTGACGGGCGTCGGAGGGACCACCTATGAGATCTCCGTCTGAGCGACGCGCAGCCTCCGCGGCGTCCCACCGGGAGGAAACCCATTTCACTGGACGACTCCCCCCGCTCCCGTTTATTTTGGATGTAAACGTCCGGCTTAAAAATACCAATTTTTTTTTTTTTTTTTTTTTGTCATCTGTCCTTGTTTGCCGGTGGCATAAGACTGATTGGACGAGATAACCTGGTACTACATTTTCTTAAATTTGTTACGGCTCTGGCCTTTCTTCTCCGCCAGCCTTTTCATATTTGAACAAACGGTTACTCTAAATGAAATTGAGGGCATTTGTGGGTTTATTTTTTGTTTTGTTTTTTTCCCCTCTCCCCCAGGGGTTGGGGGTCTCCTTCTAAGCCACTCTGCGAGCCATAGCCCTGTGACTGTATTACAGCGGGTGAGGTGCGGAAACTTTGTATAGACTACAAGTAGCTTTTTTTTTTTTTTGACGAATTTGCTCTCCTTTAAATTTTGGGAATCAGCACACGGAGTCTCCGGCTACGGCACCGCACCCTTAAAGAATGGCCTTAGTCCAGCCCACGTGGAACCGCGGAGGGACGATGCTGACACTCATGACCAGTCGTAACTTCCACGACTTACTCTTCCGCCGCGCCCCCCCTCCCCCTTATCGGAGATGCAAATCGCTGAGGCGGGGATTCCGACTTTACCTGACGAGATGTCCCGTGACACCCAAAAAGTAAAAATCAAAGTATCATTTTAGTTTTATAAATCTTTTTTTAAACCGTTGTTTTTTAACTGTATTAAGCTGAAAGATTATTGGGACGACTGGTCGGGTCTTGAGTGACTGTCACGGACGGCGGCGATGGCTTATGTACTGTGTACCATTTTTATTTTTATTTTTTTTTTGAGGAAACCGGTCAGAATCTGTTGAATTTGATGGCTGCATCAGCCGGTCAAGGGCGCTCGCCGGACGTCCCCGGAGGGGGGGGGGGATCCTCTGGACCGCCGAGGCGACGGAGAGTTGAGTTCCAAAGCCACAAAGAAATTCTTAATCATGACCGCAGCACAAGCATCTTTGTGGAATGTATGCTTGTAATGTTTATGCTAAATACATTATGCAAATTCTGTTAGTAGCTTTAAAATGATTGTCCATTTTATTGTATTTTGTAAGGGGGTGGGTTTTTTGTCTTTTTTTTGCAATGTTTTGTGTGTTAACCACGTTGCTAGAAAGAAACCGTACACCTTTTTTAAAAAGAGGGCCAGACAAAATAGAAGCAGGGAGGGGAAAGGCTTATTTATTTCATCCGACATAAAAACATAGTAGTTCCGGCCACAATTCCAAAGCAGCCACTGGAATTTTCGATTGTACGCATTAGGCCGTCTTGGGTTTCACCTCCCCCGAAAAGCCATACGGGCGGAACACCTTTGCATAGAGATAACGAGTTGTGAATTTTTAAACATGGTCAAACGGATCAACGTTGTAGAAGGTGTAGTGACTGGTTTGCAATTGGGGATCGTTTTGAGTGTTTTTGTTTTTTTTGTATTGTTTTCCTACCCTGCCTTGAGACATTTGTACTGAATCAAACGTGTATGTTCATTTTATACTTTCTAAGAAACGTTTTAAAGGCAGATTAGACTTTGTCTCGTATTATACTTTTTTTTTTTTTTTTGGGTTTAGATTTTTAAAATTTTTAATGGTACAGTTCACTTTTTTTTTTTTTTTTTCCTTTTAGCCCACGAAAAGGTTTAGAAAGCAACGCCTTGAGGGATGTATGTGTGTGCGTGTCAATCAGGTTTTGTTGTTTCAGAAACGCTGGCTTATTCGATTTTTCTTTTTAGCGTATTTGAAGCTCACAGATGTTTAGATTAGGAGGCTGGCTTGAATGTAGCACGTCTTTTTCAGTTTCGGGGGTCGGCGCTTCCCCCCCCTGCCCCCCCCTCTCCCACCCCCAGAGCTACATCATCAGTGTGCGCATGTGGTTTGGTTTATCTCTGGTGTGCATACCTGTGAGAACATACTTGTCTAATGCTGGTAAATGATGAATAGTCAACCTGAAGCAGTCACAGCACAAGCAGCAATCATAAAGGAGGTGGAGGTGGAGGTGGAGGTGGAGGTGGAGGGGGGGAACGACGACAAAAAAAACAAAACTGTGGCCTCTGAACAATTGAAATCTCTTCGGGTTTAATGGCGTACAATTGTATGTGAGAATAAATACTGCTATTGTGGGCTGTGATGAATGGAACGTGTTTCACAAATATCTGTAATTAATATGTTAAGACATTTCCAAAAATGGCCTTATAAAAAGTTTTTAAAGATGTCTTCTCAGAATAAAAAACAAAAAAAAAAAAAGGGGGTCAAATTCACACGGGGTCGTGGGACGTGTGTAATTTGTACGGAAGTCGTCAGTTTAAAACATTTTATTTTCAGTTTCAACAACACTTATTGCCTCTTTCTTTGGCGCGTACATATCAAACATCAAGGCAGGTAAACACACAGCAGTTTCCTCCGCTGGTTAAGCAACAGGCGGCCAAACGGAACGGGCTGAAGGCTCGGATGAGACCGGGATGAATTCAGCCAGGACAAACAAATAGGCATTTCCGTGCGATCGACTCGGTAATATCTGCATTTGCATACATTAAACTCTCCTGTCGGGATTGTTTCAGCATCTAGAAGGAAAAAAAACAAAACAAAAAAAAAAAACATTCGAGCTCGTGAACACTGGGAGAGACGCGGAGCGTGAAAATGTCCTCTCGCCCGCCTCACTGGTCCTTCTTGCTCTCCGCGGGCTGGCCCGGATCCACGTCTTCAGGGCGCGGCTCGTCGCCGGCGCCCACTTCCGGCAGAGAGGGATTCGGCTCTTCTCCCGTCGCCCCGCGACCCTTGGCCAGCTTCTTGGATTTCTGGAAGATCTCGTTGAGGTTGAACTCACGGATGATGTTCTCCTGGGGGCGGAGGCGTAAACGAGCGTCAGTGAATTTGTGTTTGCAGTTGGGGGGGACACACACACACACACACACACACACACACACACACACACACACACACACACACACACACACACACACACACACACACACACACACACACACACACACCTCGTTGAATGTCCAGGACACCGCTCTGCCTTTGCTGTCGACCATCGGGCGTCTCATGATTTCCCGACCTCCCTGGAAAAGCACCAGCGAGGGAAGCTGCTTAGCGAGGGAGGAAGTGCTGACCCTGTACCTGTGGAGAGTGAGCATGTCGGGCCGTCAAGACTTCCACTCCGGCCTCTGTTCACTGCTGCATCGGGTGTTTCGAAAAGAGCAGCTGTGTAAAGCTTATGAGGATAACATTGAAGAGCCGGGGGGGGAAAAAAAACAAAAAAAAAAAAAACTGCTGACCTTTGAGAAACCTCTCCGTAGCGTCCCGCGTCCACCTTGCCAAACCTGAGACCGGCACAGTTGTACCTGCAGAACACGCGCTCGGTTTACAAGACATTACGACACATTTCTAGAGTGATGCAGTGAGGGCCACAAAAAAAAGCTCTTCCATTGGATTGTTTTCAATTAATAGGATTCTCAATTTTATTGAGAGACAATTTCATGCACCATACTGTTCTCACACTCAAGAGTGAACTTTCACTCAGATGTAACATGTTATCACAGAGGAAGCCGTTTGCTGAAAAGCTTTGTTAACTTTCAGTGTCAAGGTCTTTCGCATACAATTCTTTTCACGCCAGATATACACACGCTACATATCCTAACCCTATTTTTACTTAGTTTACGTTCCGATTCATTAACATGGCTATCACAATGATCATAATTCGATTTTTTTTTTAACCAATGATTTACTGTTCTACTCTTTCCGTTTTTGGTGACCTGTCCATCTCTTAAAACATGGCGAGCCGTCCATAAGAGAAGTGCGATATAAATAAAGATCGTTATTACTTGGCCGAATTGAAAATAG
This sequence comes from Zeus faber, assembly GCF_960531495.2. Lineage (NCBI taxonomy): Eukaryota > Metazoa > Chordata > Actinopteri > Zeiformes > Zeidae > Zeus > Zeus faber. Next base: position 14,751,309 of record NC_137199.1, on the reverse strand, counting down.
CACGGCGTCAACGCGACAGGCGTGTGGGTGGAGCGTCTCTTACTTGAGCGAGAGATCGGCATAGACGGAAGCAAAAGACTGGCACTCGGGGGACCAGTTGGCGTAGAATTCGACGATCCAGGTGACCCGGCTGTCCTTCTGCAGCTCTTCCTGGTGGGCAAAGGACCAAACAGAAACAGATGAGGCTGTGCGGCGGCTGAACACCCCCGTCCCTCCCGTTTTTATGAGGAGGGACACGAACAGACGCCAGGCGCGTGGGAATAAGGTCAGGCTGGCGGGGTCGTCGCTTTGCGAAGGTCTCCCCAGTGCAAAGCAAACGCCTGACGTCGACGAGCCTCTAAACAAACACCCTTCCCTTCAGGTCTTTATTGCAGCAGCAACTCACATCTATTGTCTTGTCACTCAGGTATTTGATGTACTCGGGGCCCATGTAAAGCGGTGGTTTGCAGGTCATGACGAATGCTGGAAAATGCCACGGGGGGAAAAACAAAAAACAAAACATGGGTTATACACATTCAAATAATAATCACGACGTAAATAATAAACCTGGCCAACGAGGAGTTAAGTTGCTAGAGCCCGTCATCCTGTCGACATCAAAATCTGAGCGTATTTCAACTCTTAAGACAAGGATTTAACATAAAATGGGTTGTCTACCCGCAACCATCAACCCTCAATGTTTCGCCAACGATCGCGCCACATCGAGGCGGAGTAACGACGGGAGGCGTCGACGGCGGCCGCAACGTTGACGTTGAATAAAACGGCGCTTACGGACCCACACACAGGGTGAGGTACAGGATGCCCAGGCGAATGTCCAGCCGAAAGAAGAGGATGACGTTGGCCACCTTGCTGAACAGGAAGAGGTTTCCAACATGCTGCTCCAGAGTGACTTGGAGGGAAGAGAGACAGAGAAGGAAAGAGAGGGGGTGAGGCCAAATTCTCAAGATCTTGTGGGAATGATAAGGAAAACTTGTCCTCGGGGTCGTTAAGGTCACGCTACAGTGTAGTCTCATATCACGATATCTATTCTACACCAACATACAGTATTCCCCACTCCTCCTGTGTCCCTGCTAAATCCTATTTTGTTTGCACTACCAGGATGGGGGGGGGGGGGGGGGTCTTTAAACGTGTGGAGTCTATTGTTTCGGTGTATCCCTGCCACGACATGAGTAACCTGTTGATAAGACGTAATTGCAGGGCGAAGATGGTAAAGTGGAGAGGGTGTAATTACAATGTTTACAATACAAGCCCAGCGCTGTTTATGGCAAAGCAGGCCTTGCTTTGTGTGCAAGTACTGAATACTCTGATAAGGAGTACTGATAAAAACCCATTGTGCGTGTGTGCGTGCGTGCGGTTTAAAAGGAAAACACACCTTCATTCATTTTCTTCAATGCTGTTCTTTGTAAGCATTTTTAAGTATTTATTTAATATTGTATATGCATATTCATGTTCCACACCTGTGTGTGTATATGTGTGTGTGTGTTTATGTGTGTGTGTGTGTGTGTGTGTGTGTGTGCGTATATACATGTATGTATGTATGTGTGTGTGTGTGTGCATGTCTGTGTGTGTATGCTTGTATATACGTGTATGTATGTATGTGTGTGTGTGTGTGTGTGCATGTCTGTGTGTGTATGCTTGTATATACGTGTATGTATGTATGTGTGTGTGTGTGTGTGTGCACTCACACGTATTTATGTATGTGTATGTGTGTGTGTGTGTGCGCGCACTCACCGGCCCTCCTGTTCTTCATCATCACGATGGCACTGAGGAACATGAGGATCTCCACTTCTCTCTGCGTGACGAAGGGGGTTGAGACCGTCAACGCACGAGCACCGTCAGTCCTCCGCGTCCACCATGTTAACTTCCACCCCAAACACTCACCCAGTCGAAGTCGCACGAGTTGCCGTCCTCCCGCTGCGTCGCCAGGTACTCGCACACGCCCGGCGCCTTGCGGACCGCGAGGAAGGCGACGGTCATGAGGACCGAGGCGACGTAGTAGGGCTTCAGCAGCCATTTGTAGATCTGCGGCAGGTGGTAGAGGAAGGCAAGGAGCCCCGTGATCAGAGCCATGGTGCCTGCCCGGTGCTAGCGGAGAGAGACGCTGGGGGGGGGACGAAGCGGAGGGGGACGGGGGTGTCGAGTGACAGCTGAGAGCCGAGGCTGCGTGACCGTGGGACGCGTGACACCGCCTGCGCCTGCGCGAGGCCGAGGGGCGGGGGGGCTTTGCGGGTGCAACGGCTTGCCGTAGTTGCTGTGAGCGACGGCGAGGCTCGACCCCGGTGCCCTTTTTCCGGATTCGGTTCTTGAGGAGTCACTCGGGGAAACGAGTCGTTCGGCCTTCCGACCGTTCGTTCCCTTGATTGGGGTCGGAATGACGCCGCTGAACGAGAGCCGGGGGGGAGTCGGCCGGCTCTGCGTTCGGAAAGCGAGCCCCACGGTAATCGTTAATCCTGTGGGAATGAAACGAACGGATGCTCGGTGAAACGGAAGGCTCTTTTTTTTTACTGAGCTGCATTCACCCACTCCGCTCGGCCGCGGCTTCGTCAACGTAGGCGGCACGGCATAATCTGCGCATGCGTGACTCACGGCCCTTTCTGGGCGCAACGGCTTCCCGTAGATTAGGCGGGCACTGCAAAACGTAAACAGGGCTCGGGCTGGCGGGCGCGCTGGCCGGACGATGGCGGGTTGTGCCGACAAGTCGAGCAGAGGCGAACCGGTGACGGCGGGAGGCAATGCCGACGCGACCGCCGGAGAAGCGGCCCCTCGACTGCCGGACCCTGGGGAGGGATCGAAGACCGGCATCAGACTGAAGCTGTTCAACAAAGTGATGGAGAAGAGCCTGAGCAGCTTCATCGATCAGGCCAGGTAACGACGACGAGTGGGTTGAAGGGAACAAGGCTTAAAACGTCGAGTGGTTTTACGAGGCGGAATCTGGCCACTTATTCGTCCGCTCCTATATGCATGCGTCGTAGTGCGGGGTGCCATGTGACAAATAAAGATTCTTCTTCTTCTTCTTCTTCTTCTTCTTCTTCTTCTTCTTCTTCTTCTTCTTCTTCTTCCTTCCTTCGTCGAATTGTTCAGCCCCCCCCCTTAAATGGCCACAATAACGTTATTTTATTTAAGACCACGGTTTATGATTGCTTCATATAGTGGCTTTAAAAATAAACAATTCAAAAACGCATCCTGGACAGTCGTTGTTTGTTTTATTTTTTTTCGCAATACAGCGTTTTCATAACAGATGAGTCGTTTTGGGGGATCTTTCAATAGAGGCCGCTAAACTACAGGACAGCGATTAGTCACTAAACAGCCACCTGCAGGCCAAAATAACGTTATTGCGGCCAGTTAAGGCAGACCGAAAAATTCGAATAAGGAGCTGGCGAATAAGCAGCTCAACTTCAGCCTCATAGTTGTTGCTCTGAATGTGCATGTATTGACAGTTTCCAGAGATTCGTCAGTACTTTCCACCCGTTTTACAAGAAGAACCCTCAGGTGATGGAGCACATCCACAAGCAGTTCATTGTAGACCTGCAGAGGACAATACAGGTGTGTCTAAAGTGCTATTTTGTCAGGTGATCCGTACGGGCACACGTTTGCACCACATCTGTCTCCCATGAATTCAGCACGGACTGCAGTTTCCTATGTGTTATTATATTAGGAGGACATCGACAAGCTGATTGAGGAGGGACGCCTCCAGTGCAAGCTAGATACATTGGACAAACTGGAGAGCGATGCAAAGAGCAGTGGCGAACCAGCATGGTCAGTATATACAGTCCATGCATTCATTCCCTGCCATGTTGTGATATACAGGTTTCCCTTGAAAAAAAGTGTTAAGACATCTACTTAACCAATTGGAATGTTTGCAATACAATAGCTATACCATGAACATATTAGCAGAAGGCTGCCAATTAGGCAAATTGATTTGCCCTGGTATTAATAGCAATGAAATGTTTTTAAAATTTGGTATGTGATTTAAAAAGCTATGACCTATTTGTGGAGGGGAGGTTTACATTACACAAATCAAAAGCAAGGTGGCTGGATTGTTTTTTTATGAATTGGAACATAAAAGAACAGAGAGATCTGAGAGACTGGTCAGAATAAGGTACATAAGGAATTTACCAAATATAGGACACCTTCTTTTGGCCAGCGACGCTGTATAACTGAGCACAGGGCAGATCTAGATTACGACAAAATGGGAATGATTTGACTCTAGCTTAAGATAGCAGATTCCAACGGAGGTACCATAAGTGTTTTCTTCCAACCCTCAATTTTGGATTAAATGTGGCGCAAAATCATGCATTCAATTCAAATTAATCAGAAATTTACTGTTATCAAATCCTTTTCCCATAGGCGACCCTGTGGGGTGCCTGAACAGGACCTCTGCAGTTTTGTGATGCCCTACTACCAAAAACAGGAGGTATATCTGCGGCAACAACTGAAAAGGATTAAAGCGGAAAACGCTGCCCTCGCCCGCAGGGTGCAGTCTGGCAGGGACGACATCGCCCACACAGAACAACATATTGCCACAGCTGTAGAAAAGTGGAAGGTGAGACAGAAACGAGAAGTAAATCGTGAGATAGAGGAGGAGCTGGACAAACACAGCAGACGCAGTTTGATCACAGACATAAAATTGCGTCAGCGGGTGTAAAATCTCACTCATTCATTTATTTAAGCTTGATCATGATGCCAAAGAGACTGCTGCACATTGTCTTAACTTGCAACATTTATTGAGTGAAGTAATATTTTATCAAAAGTCCCCATAACTGGCATATTTCGTGGGCTTCTGATACGTCTACGCACCTGCCTCTCAACATAGATGCGAAGAATTACATTTTATTCTTAAGCTTAAATTATGACAATTATTTACTACATAAGTTAAACATATTGGTGGTCCCTCTGAATGTTGACTTTGTTCAGTGGTGAATTGTAACAGAGTACAAGTACTTCATCACTGTACTTCAGTAGATTTTTCAAGTATCCGTACTTACTTAAGTCTATTCAGTTTAGGTGACTTTTGTCTACATTTCAAAGCAATGTTTTTTTTGTTTTGTTTTTCTTCTAAGTCAGCAGCACTTTATGCCATATTATAGGCTCTGTTACATGAAGGCACAGGATACGACAAGTGCTTTAACCTTTAAGTGCGTTAAAGAGAAAGTAGGCTATTTATATACTTTTACTGAAGTATTTGTTAACGTATTACTTCGTTAGAAGGTCTGAGCCCTTTTTTCCCCACCAATGATTGATTCGTCCCCCTTTCTCTCACTTTCAGGAATCCGCCAGAGAACACGCGAGGCTGACCTCTGACCTCTGTCCTCGGGATGTGTTTGACGTGACCTCACCCCCGAAGTCCTTTTAAACGTTATCCCTCATGAGGGGAGATGTGTAAACCAACTCCACTCTGCAAATAAAGCCCATACGTCTGCCCGTGTGTCTTCAAATAAACCCAATCAAAAGGAAATGTTGTGCTCCTTTTTATTCAATCTGAACGCACTACCAACTGGCTTCACGGATCGGGCGGCTGCACACCGAGCATTACGGTAAACCTGCTCGAGCGACGAAGGTTCGATTTTTCTTTCAGATTCGGTTCTTCACAAGCGACTCGGTCCCAAATGTAATCGTTCGTTTTCCGTTTTTTCGTTTTTGTTCGATTCAGCCCACAGGCGAGGGAAGGGGGGGACGAGTCCCGGGAGTCGGTTGAGTTCCGTTGGACTGTTGAATTCTCGCCGCGCAAACCCACTAAATATGTCAAAGCCGTCGACGTAAAGTGTGAGAACGCGAACGGTTGATCGCCGAAGAACGACTGGCCCCAAGCGTCTCCTGAACCGATGTCCTCGGTCGTTATCTCGGGCTTGCGAGCGAATGGTGCCCTCCCTCGCCCGCTCCCCGCACCTCAACTCGAGGAAATTGCAGCCGGAGCGTCGCCGCTGTTTTCGTCCGCGAGCGACTCTGTGTCTGGCCGTGGTCAACGGGCGAGCGACTCTTTTCGCCGGATCCGTTCGCCGCGACCGATCCGTTCTTGAGTCCTTCGTCACTAGCCGCCAGGCGAACCGTTGTTGTCAGACGGGGGCGACGCGGCCAGTCGGCGAATCCGTTCCGCGGCTGGAAACCCCGGTGCGTCTCCGAGGTCCATGCATTCCTCACGGCAGACATGACGGAAATGTTTTCGACTCTCTTCGGGCAAAACGAAGCCCCGGGGCCGCCCGGCTCCTCGTCTCTGGGATTCGGACCGGGCAAACCTCCGCCTCCGCTGCCGCAAAACCAGGCTCCGATGCCGGGTGGGCTCCCACCGCAGCCCGGGGATGAGGGGCCTGTCCTACGGAAGCCCGGAGCCATGAACGAACCCTTTTATTTACTACGAGAGCTCCCTGGTAACGTGTTCATCGGCAAATAGGCGTAGATTGAATACGTTAAGACCCTCAACGAACACATTCTCACGGTCGAGCTTAACATAACTTGATAGATGGGTAATTTTGCAGCGTTACAGCAGCTCAGGTCAAAACAACAGGCGATAATAGCAACGTGATGAGAATACAAATAGAAACTATGCGATGAGCCTGAAGTTGAACAACAATTCAATGCCGTTGTGAGCACGTTAAATGCATTAAACGCACGGACTCTTCCATCTGTGATTGAATATACAGTTGGTATCAACGACATGGAGTCAATAGTTTTCTCTGTTTTTCGCCAGTTATCGGCTGCTTACTTCCTATTGACATAGCAATATATTGTTCATTATTATATGTATTTTGTGCAAGTGTAAACTCATCCAACTCATTCTCACTGTCCTGGTGAAGTCGTTTTCAAGGCACTGGCAACTATTACAGGGTGTTTGCCGGACCTCTTGAAAGTCTTCAAAAGCTCCTTTTAAGTTTGTTTTTTACTGTGTGTATGAATGTGAATTCTTTCATCCACCAGTTGGCAATGAGCTAACAGGCAACACCAACCTCATCACTCACTACAACCTGGAGCACGCCTACAACAAATTCTGCGGCAAGAAGGTGAAGGAGAAGCTCAGCAACTTCCTCCCAGAGTTACCAGGTTGGTGTTTGTTGGAGCGCCGTGTAACGCACGCATGCACGCATGCCGGCATCGCGTATTCTCCGGCCGGACGAAGGCTCAGATAAAAGTTCAGAGTCCAATTTCTGTTTTTATATTTACCACGGCCCATCAGCTCCCACTGTGAAAAAACAAAAGCAAAGAAGGAACCATGAGATCTACTTGTGCTGTGTCACCTCCCAGTTTCTGAACTTGAACTATATGTTGTTGGTGGAGAAGTCGTTCAAGAGGTTTTATTCGTCACATACATATAGAGACTTTCATACATATATGCAGTGAAGTGTCAATGCAACACATCCGGTGATTACACACAATGTGCTCTAGACTGGACACAATAGCTCCCTAAAAATTTCTACTTGACTAACTAACTGATTCCTAAAACGTGATGCAGTAAGTAACTTGAATAATATAGAATAAAATAAAATAAAGAACTCAAAGGTAAATGCAGAATGGGGGTACAAAATAGAAATTAAGGGAATAGACATATGCATATGGGATAGGCTATTATGTATATACAGATATGTGCTTTAAAGTGGAATGTGAATAAAGTGAGGTAGTGTGTGTGGAGATGTACAGAACAATATACAACAGTACGGCGCAGCAATACAGTAACAACGAGTGGTCATACGAATGATTAAAAACACTCATGTTCTTTGACTAGTCGGTGTTCTGAGCAATAGCAGCATCTCACCTCCAGGCAAAATCCACTCTTACACACTTGGTTCAGGAATATAACCATAACCGCGACATCCTACTTGATCTCAGCCCCATTCATGCAAGCGGTGACTCACAGGAGCCTTGATTTCAAAAGTAATTTTTTTACTGGCGTCAGCGGCAGGCGGGGTTACATAAGCCCTCGAGACGTCGCAGATGGCTTGATGACTAAGGTGGATGATGAGGTGTTTTCATCCTCCTCCGTCCTGCTGTAGGTATGATAGACTGTCCCGGCACTCAAGATGGCAGCTCATTGCGCTCTCTGATCGAGAAGCCCCCGGTGTGCGGGAACTCCTTCAGCCCTTTGACCGGCGCTCTGCTCACAGGTTTCAGACTCCACACAGGACCGGTATGACCCAAGCTGCTAATTCTCAGAGCACACATGCGTAATTGAAATTTTGGCTGTATATTTCCTTGTCTAAAAGCACTATCACACACTCTTGCACACAATAATATAAATTCTAAATGAATGTAAATGTGAATATGCACATAGACAACTGCCACGCAGAATGCACAGCCATGTAGTTAATAGTACTTTATTTCTTACAAACACTGTTACTCATGCAGTCACTCCTTCACGCTGAAACACGTGGGCTCTAATTGTTTATATCTTGATACTTTCAAGTCTTGCTTGTGTGTTTATGATCTAAATAACCCAATGTGTGTGCGCCCCTGCCTCAGCTTCCAGAACAATACAGACTAATGCACATCCAGCCTCCAAAGAAGAAGAGCAAACACAAGCACAAACATCATCGACCGCAGGATCCCATACCACAAGGTACGATACACACAATCCTGTGTAACGTGTGAAACACACACAGACACACACACACACACACACCCACACACACACACACCCCGATCCAGCCGCGCGACATTAACACCACCGACAGATTGGTGGTTATTAGAGGTGGTTTTCATGTTGTGGCTGATGGGTGTATATACACCAACACACACGTAGATCCAGAACGGTGATGTTTCGGGGGGGGCCACTCAAACCATTTTGCTCGTCATTCCAGAGACTCCATCCGACTCTGACCCCAAGAAGAAGAAGAAAAAGCGGGACGACGATCCCGACCGCAAGAAGAAAAAGAAGGACAAGAAAAAGAAGAAGGTGAGATACTGTGTTCTTCTCCAGACCCTCCGTGTTCGTGTTCAGTTGGCGCTTATTTTCTGAGAGGCACTAAAACGTCCATTTGATGCAGCTCATTGAACATGCTGACCACTTTTTGCCTCGAAATGTGTTCAGTTCGTAGTTGCGGTGGCTGTTTAAATTGAAATGAATATCTAAAACAGGAAGATAATTTTTGTTTAAAGAATAGGATTGACTGTTATGCAATCCAGGCCTTATGAAGAGGTTGGTTCCCGTGTATTTATTCCGTTTGTAACTGTTCATAACAACCTCGCTGACCGCTTTGGTGAGAAACTTACCACTCTGCTACAGATTCTCACTGTGTTTAAATTAAGTCCAACAGGAGGACTCTAAAAAAATCGAAAAAATATTCGATTCACAATTTGTTCAGGGGTGTCGTTTTAAATCTGCTGTCCCCAAACGACAACCCACCTTAAAACTTTGCACAGCTCGATTAATATTTTATGGATTTCCATCATCCAGTTATAATACATAAAATATAGCGCTACAACAATTAAATTAAGTCATCTGTATGAGTAATTATTTTTGACTGTAGTTAACTGTAATGTTTTCAAATACAAACTGGATGATATCAGTTGTTTTCTATTATGACAAATTTGGTCTCTCCCAAAGAGCCGAGTAGAGCGATTTGGCCAAGAAGGAAGCGTTGGCTGAACCACACACAGGATGGCCGCACTCGTCCTGTTTGCAGAGAATGTTGCATTTTCCTTGGTGCTCTGCTCTCGCCCTGATGAGATTTCTTTGTCCTCACCTCAGAACCGCCACAGCCCCGACCACCCGGGCCTCGCCGGCTCACAGCCCAACAGCAACAGCCTCAGATAAGGCGGGGAAACGGCGGCGTGCGAGCGTGTTCAAGTGTGCGTATGTGTGTGGCACCTGCGATTGTTTACGTGTCTGGGAGCGTGTGTATTTTTAAGGGTGTATCAGAAACTGTGTGCCTGTTTTTATTTTTTTTTGTTTGTTTTTTTTCCTGCAAGAATGTGTTATTGAGAGTGTACGTATGGTTGCTGTATTATTCCTATAACAGGTTCTCAGATGAGCTGAATACACTCGTGTTGGATTGTTTGAGGCAAACCCAGTGGCTGGTTGGATGTGGGAATAAATGTAGAAAGCAAAGTTACAGAACAGTGTACAAAGCAAACGGCCGCTGATATGATGTCAAGGATGAATGAATTAGTCTGTGTACCTTTTCCACTTTTGTCTCGGCCCTGTGTCAAATTTCAATAAAGTTTGATTTCTATCCCTACTGTGCATTTTTTTCGAGAACCCCCCCCAAAAGACACGTACCTATCTCTCTAATCTCTCTCTGATCTAGTCCGCCGACAAAAAAATGTACAAATATTATGGTTCATGTTACCAATCAGACTTTAAAACTCTACCCAATACACACGATAAAAGCGTGTCTGATAAAATCGCTTGTGCAAATAAAAATTTTAAAGAGTTGAATGGGAGGGGGCACAAAATAGCTTCTAAATTGGCGAGTTTCCAACTTGAGCCGTGATCCCTCCCACTAGCCACCTCCATAATGCTCTCGAGTTGTGATCAGTTTGCTAAGTTTCATAAAACACCGTCAGGTCAGCGTTTTTCCCGATTTCCATTTTCCTAATAAATAAGTCTGCCTCCTTTTGTTTCCAGGTTTTCAGAATCCAACGTGACATCACTGTTCCCAGATATTTGTATTTGCTAACGGTGTCCACTGTCTGGTCCTTGATTATGGTATACGATTGAGTGAAATCAACGCATATCTCCATTGTTTTGGCCACGTTAAGTCGCGTTTACGTGGGAAAAAAAAAAAAAATGAAAGTTTGGATTTTCACCCAAACTCTCAGCTGTTAGAATATCGCCGCTATCACGATCAAACGGAAGCGACATGAAATGAAGAGAGCACGGAAAGGTGTTGACATTCATCGATTTATTTCATCAGACGTAAAAGCATGCAAAATTTATCGTAGAAAAAAAAAAATGCAGACGCACTATTACTAGACACATAAAAAGCTTTAGACCTACGGGTGCACAGAAAATCCACGACAATCCTCCTTTGTCAGGGGCCACATTCCGCCCGAGGGAAAAGTGCTCAACTGAACCAACACTGTTCTTCATATGGCTTTACAGCCCCTAAACATGGCTTTGGTTTACTGGAGACTTTTTCGAAGGGGCTGGCTTCTCTACATTCACGCACATTGCAGCAAAGACAAGGTGGTGGATAAAGCAACTGAGATAAAACACCCCCGACACTCCTACAATATTGCATATGGGGTAGAGATGGTTTGCGTACAAAAAAAACAAAAAAACGAGCAAATGGACAGCCGCAGCAGTTATTGTCACTGAAAAGAAACTGTTGAAACCCAGACTGGACGAGGGTAAGAGACAACTGCGTCAGGTTGCAAGCAGTGCAGATCCAGAACTAGGGTTATTCTGAAATACAGATTTCTAGATCTGGTACGTAGACCTGTAGAGTATTAAAAACTGGATCTATTTACAGAAAATAGATTGGAGTTTTTGTTTCTACTCCGAGACAAGACCAACAACAACAACAAGGCAAAAGCAGAACACATAAGCAGTATACATGATAAATTATCTGAATTGCATTCCTAATTAAGGTAACTACTACAAAACAACCTCGAAACTCTTCCCTTTTTTTTTAACACTACTGAATCTAAACGTACAAAAAGACTTTAAATACATCGTTTATACACACACTAGTTCATTTCTGTGCATAAAGCGGTAAAAAAGTGTGACGCCGTTTCTCCAAAAATCAGTCAAAACTTTTGCCCAATTCTATTTTAAAAAATGACAACTTCTCCCCCGGCTGTTAAAAAAAAAAAAAAAAAAAAAAAAAAATCTGGAAATGTCACGGCAGATTGTCTGCATCTCGCGCTACAAATTTGCTGTTTCCTATCATCAAGACGGCAGCGGACACGGCGGGAGCGACGGGAGCGAAAAAAAAGGGTTTCAGAAGAGGTAGTTATGGTGTCTCTACGACCAGCCTAACCTTGCATGCATGTTTCTATATCGACGGATAATCGGGATTTTGTCCGGAGAATGTGCCCAAAGTAACGTTTATATGTTTAATGCTATTTATTTACTTTTATTCGGGGAGAGGGGAGGGGGGTCTGGTGGTCATCGCCCAGCGGAATCTATGCTCATATTTAACCCCCCTTTTTGATAAGTGTTATCGGGCTGCCTGTACAGCAAATACTGTCTCGTTAATGCACATTTGTCTCTCCGAGGCGGGACGTCGGGTAGAAACGGCGCCATTTACAGCGAAGCGCGTCGGGTGCCCTGGCGAGTGAGAGCGCTTCTGAGACGGCTTCCGGAAGAGGAAAAAAAAAAAGCGAAAAACGAAAAGCCACCAAACGAGCCGCTCTTTGGTGTCAGGCGAAAGGATCGTAACGACGTCTTCCGACGAGTCCGAGTGCCCTGCGAGAGTCTTTCAAGTAGTGCGACTCCAAAGGTCACACGCCCGGTCAGCCGTGCGGAAGTTCGGGTCGTGCCTGTGTCCTTGCGCGTGTGTTCGTAGGGTTGACAGCTATGGCTTTGACATCAATGCTGATTTGGTTTCAACAAGTTCAAACTGAAGTAAATGAAAAAAAATACAACTAAAAGCAAAAAAACAACAACAGCAAAAAATACAAACAAGGACAAGAAATGGTGATGAAACACTGCCTCTCCTAATGGCACCGCCATTCCACTAGAACTGGAAAACTTCATGAAACTCAGATGATTTAATTAAGGGATACACAAAAAAAACAATACATCTCAATGAAACATGTACCAATGGCTTCACTGTCATTTGAAGGTACAGGGAGCAGCAGGGGGTCCTGGAGCCTCTAGGCCTCCACCACGCCGTGCCCGTTGCTGTGGTTCTTGTAACCGTTGATCTCCGAGTGGTTCAGAGCCTGGGTCTCCTGGCTGCTGGCCTGCCGCTCCCTGGCCTCCTTCTCCCTCACCAGGTTCCGGCGGTGGAAGAACAGGTAGCCCGGCAGCAGGAAGCCGGACAGAGAGAAGATCAGCAGGCCCAGGTTGATCTGCAGGACGCACGGGTAAGGTGAGGGGCAACGAGAAAACTCTGATTAGAAAATACAATAAAAACACTATGAGGTCACACTGGTGACAACATTGACAATTACCTATAGATAGATAGATAGATAGATAGATAGATAGATAGATAGACAGATAGACAGACAGATAGACAGACGGATAGACAGACGGACAGACGGACAGATAGACGGATAGATGGTTAGACAGACAGATAGATAGATAGATTAGATAGATAGATAGATATACAAGTGTGTTAGTGACAATGTGGAATGTGTGTGCGTGTGTGTGTTCCTCACCATGTAGGGGTCGCCCTCCAGGGGGCCCACCATGGCGATGAAGAGCGGCTGCTGCAGCAGCGCGAACACAGCGCTGATCATGGACTGCAGGCCCGTCAGCGTGCCAAAGTGGTTGGAGGGGTAGCTGTGGAAGATGGCGGCGGGTGAGAAGGGGCTACTCTGGGTTAACTCTGCCGCGAGGAGAAACGGTTCGATTCCCACCGGATACTCACACAGCGGCGTAAAGCCCCCCGCAGCACGAGTGGATGAAGCCTCGGACCATCGTGTGGAGGATGAAGGTCAGGACCTTGACACCACGGGCGAAGGAGAGGAATGATTGGTCTGTCACGCCATATTTGAAAATACACTACGGCTGTGTGTGTGTGTGTGTGTACCTGTAACGGTAGGTTGTCTATCAGACAGCAGACACCAAATGCGATCAGCAGCAGGTTGGTTAAGATGAAGGCCCTCATGGCGTTGGTCACCTTCTGGATCTTCCGGTCTCTCCTGGGGCCGCTGAGCACAGACGCAGACACATCATCAGATCGGATCAGATCAGATTGTACTATCCTGTTACTGCTTGAGGCCTGCAAACTGAAGTAATTGAAACAAGGGACACTGAGGAGACGAGAAATGGATAAAATATAAAAAGGAAAATATATATTACATGCACGGTATTTATCCAAAGTATAAAATAGGATAAAATAACACTTTATTAATCCCTGAGGGGATTTTTAGGAAATATATATATATCAAATATATGAAATAGTATATCACGTAAAACAAAAAGTTATTGTTGGTTAAATTCATCTGCATCATCATTGGCTTGAAAGTCCCTGTTCTGTGTGTGTGTGTGTGTGTGTGTGTGTGTGTGTGTGTGTGTGTGTGTGTGTGTGTGTGTGTGTGTGTCCCGACTCAATTCACTTCTCTCTCCCCTCCGCCCGCCCGCCCCCTCGATCGCCCCCGCCCCTCCCTCGTACCTCTTGTTGGTGGACACGACGGAGGTCTCCTCCTCACACTCCTTCATCCTCCAGTCCATGATGTAGCCGATCAGGGGGCAGGTTAACAGGCACAGCAGCTGCAGCGTTCCGAAGATGGACGAGTAGAAACCCACTGAGGGTGGAGGGGGGGGGGGGGCACACACGAGGAGCTTCAGATGCTTTGTTCATTGGTAAACTAACGTCCACAGGGTTAAAACAGTAAAACTAATGTGACATAGACGCCGGAGGGGTCCTGAGGAAGTATGTAGATCAACACGTCGAGGACGATGTAGACACGGTATTTATCCCCCTGGAGGGGGGATATTGTCCAAAGGGGATGTTGTCATTTACAAGGGCATAAAGTTGTCATTGTTCTATTTATACATTTTTTTCATCCGTGTAACTTGGCTCCGATTTCAAATGCATTTCTCCCCAAACAGAAGCGAAAGCTTAAATATCCAAAAGACCCGTGCAAACCAACCCCGACCCCTCGTGCTACTCACCGTTCTCCTGGGCTTCCATCACCAGCTCCTCCGAGGCTAAAACACACACACACACACAAAAAAAAAAAAAAAAAAAAAAAGCCTCGTCAAATGAGCGCCGTTCCACATCAACACAAATACACGTCCAATTTTTTATTTTATCTTATTTTTTTGGACAAGAGATTCGCCGGCGGTCACACTCACGGTGCGGCTGGCCGTGCGTGACCATGAACTCCAGCATCTTGTTCATGGCTCCCATGAAGAAGATGATCCTGAGCTGGGACATGCCCATGGTGACCAGGCTCCACAGGAAGATGGGAGAGAAGACCGAGCGGCGGAACGGCACGCCGCCTGAGAGCGGAGGGGCAGGGGGGTTAGGAAGAATATGGAGGCCTTTCCATTCTTTGACCCCTCCTCGCATTGAGTTAAGTCAAAATATGATTTGACATCAATTCAGCATCAGTTGACACGAGGAGAAATGAGGATTTGCTTTTGAATTCTTACTCAAACCCACGGGCTGACAAGCTTTAGAGACATTTTCAAAAAGATGTTTTGCCTGGTACATCAATTAATTATTATTATTTTTTAAAATATTCTGGCATTAGTTCAAAATAAAGCTAACAATTAAAGGTTAATGTTGCCATCTACTTCTCTTTCAGTTTCCTTTTGGCATACACATTTTTATGATATGAATGTAAGAAAACGATAATAAAACATTTAAAAGATTATATATATATAAAATTTTTTGTCAAAGCCAGGGATCCCACTGAGGAGGGGTAAAACGTGGAAAAAACCGAGTGGAACCGGAGGACTTTGTATATGGGATGTACTCACCGGGTGCAACCTCGGGACCAGAGGAGCGACTCTCGTTGACGGCTCCGACTTTGTTACACATTTGCCCTTTTTGGTCCCCTGAAGACTGCTCCTGCAACGCTAGGATCTTACTATAACACACACATGCGCGCGCAAACACACACACACGCAAACACACACACACGCAAACAAACACACACACACACACACACACACAGAATTCAGCTTTTCTTCAGTGCACACACATGCATGATTTTGATTTTGTTATGAAAACCTTTGACAAGTTTTGTTTTTCTTTTGCCGGGGGTTGAGGTGGAACGGGAGACTGACCTGTAGTCGACCTCGTCCGGCGTGGGGAAACCCTCCACGGGCCAGTTGAGGAAGCAGTTGATGAAGACGAATGAGGCGAGGCCGGCCCAGACCCACATGATCACCTGGAAGGACGCGCCTGCATCATAGATTAGCTGGGAGGGAGAGAGAGAGAGAGAGAGAGAGAGAGAGAGAGAGAGAGAGAGAGAGAGAGAGAGCGCGAGAGGGGGAGAGAGCAGGGGTCAGGAATTGGGTTGTGATATTTTAGGCTTTTAGACACCTAAAGGTCCTTGACTTGACCTCTTGTTTTGCTTGTCATGGTCTCCCTCTGGTCATTTCTTGCACTTCGTCTTTGGGTCCTGTGGGTGTCTGCCTCCTGCCTCCTGTACCACCCAGCTGTTCCCTGCCCTTAGTGTCTGGTCCCCTTTAGGTACAACCGCCTCAAAGTCCCCCGTGTGCACAGTTTCCCTATTGAACTCCAATAAGTCTCTGCATCTGGGTTCTACCTTCGTCCCTAGTTAACCCAGTAATTACGCTCTCAGAGGACTAGGGCTGTATGGATACAGTGACAGGTTAATAAACAATACTTCTTTTTACCTCAAAACAAATTGATATATATTTTTTTTATTTTGTAAATAAAAAAATAAACAGTCATATAGTGCTCTAAAATAGGGCCTATTCAACTGGCGGTCCGCGAAGCCAAATGTGGCCCATGTATCAAATCAGACTGGCCCTTTGAATAAATGTGAAGGTGAATATGAATATAATCTAGAAATGAATTACCGGTTGTTTCGTTGAAAGCTTTTTTTTGTCCATTGATAAAGATCATTTGAAGGATTTTTTTCTCCTTTGTTTTTACAAGTGTAGCTACTAAAAATCGTTGAATAGCTGCTCTATAAGCATCCCTTCATTTTGACTTCTTGCTGCAAGGATATGCAATTGGTAAATCCTTGATCCTAAGAGGTCTCCACAGCCAGAGGCCAAAATTAATATTACGGCCTCCTTAAATATGATATCGATAAAACTATCCGTCAGGTCGACGTCGAGCGGCTACCTTGACTCCGGGGAAGGTGACGGCGGAGGAGGCGTAGGAGCCGATCATCAGAGACATGATGGTGGAGCTCAGGCTGCCAAACATGTTGGGGAGCTGGGAGAGGGGACGGAGAGGGAGGAGAGCGTTAAAAGAAAAAAAAAAAAAAAAGACTTCAGTGTGTGTAACTGAATATTTCTTTCGTCTCGTTCGTTTCCCCCGTAGCCGGTAAATCCTCTGCTCTAATTTCCATTCTGACCAGAAGAGGGCATAGTGTCGCCGCGCATAGAGAGGCCGAACAGCCGGCGACGGGAAAGATGCCAAGACTGTGTCCGTGCGACCCAGACTCATTAATCTTTCCCCCCCCCTTTTTTTTTTCCCTTGTCATGAGGGCACGGTCGTGACCCCGACTTCACCCGCCACTTTAAGATCTGCTTATACACACACACACACACACACACACACACACACACACAGACACACACACACACACACGACTAGGAACTCTATTATTTCTGCCGTTTCTAGGAGGTCTCACTCAGAGATAGGATTTGAGGTCAGGACACTGGTCCATATTCAGCGCTAAGGACCGAGGTCCCAAAGCTCGGCAGGTCTGTGTGTGTCGGACATGCCGGGGGGCAGCGGGCACCAGGCTCTACAGCACATCATATATTAGGTCGCCCTATTTACAGTTGTAAGGAGCTCAGCTTAACATCACAATGATCTATTGTGCGAGCAGCACACTCAGTGTCCTTTGATTAAGAGATTTAAATGGGTCAATCGTGATTATCCAATCACATGAGCGGGATTTTAAGGTGTGCTGCTCGACAATCTGGGCTGTTCTCTTCCTCGGCCGACAGCATTTTTTCCCCAACGCCGCGCAATCTCCTGACCCCGCGAAAGGGGTTTACCGAGTGGCGTCCCTCCTCATACCCCCACTCGCGTATGTGTACTTTCCACGCCGCTCGACTAAGTCGGAGGAAAATTACGTCAATTATGTGGTGGCTGGGGGGAGAGGTCCGGCCCAAACCGCACTGAGAACAGTGTATGGTTGTTCCTAACAATGTCCTCGCCTCAGGGTGAACGAGGGCACGGCGAGGAGAATGTATATCAGTCCAGAGATGGGATTTGTTCGCCGTAATTTGGGATTTGGGTTCAGAAATGCTTTTCTAATGCCCAGTGACAAGAGTTAACACAACACACCCTCAGCTATTTAATAACTGTATTAGTCATTAGTTGTTGTTGTTGAGCCAAGACAGCTGGAAACGAACGGTTCAGGCGCCATGTGGGAAGCCGGGAATGATAAATGACTCATGACGGTTCCCACTGTAAGGCATTGGTAGCATTCTCCCCTCATGCACACTGACATGTCTACTTCCTGTGACACAGGTTCGTAACGTATGTACTGTATCTATACGGTCGTCCGTGACGGGACATAGGCACACGCACACATAGATGTATACACAACACGGCCAAATGGGTGTGACAAAGTGCGAATTCCAGCCCGCAGACCAAGCCGGAGGGGGAACGGGGCCAGGAACACACATTTTCATTCAGGGCTTCTAAGAATCGAAATGCTTCGCGGCCCATTCCTGGCACAGAGATCTACGGTCGCAATTCTTGGGCAGCGTGGATTTCTGGAATCCTGGCGAGAGAGAGAGAGAGAGAGAGAGAGAGAGAGAGAGAGAGAGAGAGAGAGAGAGAGGGGGTACCTCGAGCCCAGAGAGAATTCTGTATCTCTCCCCCCGATGCCAAAGCAAAGGTATTCCAGTCACGTGTCGTCCGGCCCCCTATTTCCCCTCCACGTGAGATCGCTGAAATTTAGCGCAAGAATCGTGCTCGCGAAAAGCATCTGCACGAGATAAGAACACGCGTGCCAGGAGAGCCTCGCGATCCAAGGGTCAATGTTTGCGCACCCGTGCAGGCGCCTGTCTGTGCAGGTGTAAACAGCGAGCGCGGTTCCCACCTCCCTAACTGCCTGTTTTTTTCCCCCCACAAAATTCATATTTCAACACAGCTCTGGCACATGGTGCTGCATGCCAGAAGGTTGAGAAAGGCACATAAGCACACACGTGGCGCTGTGCGGCGTGGGCTCCCCGGGGCTCATGCAGTTCCATACTGGTCCAATTAGGGAACTTTGTGTTTACTCAATTAGCTTTCGCTCACTAGACGTGCCCCGGGATTTGGGGACGGTGGGAAGTTAGAACACCAGTTTTTTTTTATTTTTTACTAAATGACTTGAGATAAAGCAGTAGCAGGGGTGATGAGCACAGGAGAGTGAGGGAGCTCGGATGAAGAGAATAATAGAAGGCTGGAGGAAAGGTGGATGGATATTCCCTATTTTGGAGTATTTGGGTGGGTGGGGGTGGGGGCACTACAAGCCACAGCTGCAGCTTTGCCCTCTGTAGAGTTCACAGCAGGAAACGCTAAACCACAGCTGCAAGAAAGGCTTCCTCTCTGCATCCCCCCTCCCCTCTGCAGTTTGCCATGAATCCACATTGAAAATACAAACTAGATATAATAACTCGCTCATTACACTTCGTTTTGAGCGCTGAGTTGATTTCTGCACGGCAAACCAACCCCCGTGCCCGGCTGAACCACATGGCTCCTCTCATTAACAGCCTGCTAAATAGAAACCACAAACCGCAAGCACAACTCTCACTTCCACAGTTATATATCCCAACCTCCCAAGTTTCTTCGCGTTAAGCAGATCTATTCCATCCCACGGAAATAGTAAAGTTAGAATTTGCATGAGCGGTTTCGAACCTATTTCTAAATGAACACGCTTTACATTTTAGAAAGACGTGAGAAATACATGACATTATACTGATGGTAAATACATATGACATTCAAACTGGACGTGGCCGGTGGACCGTGAGTCATTTTCCCAAACAAATGTCGATAACCCCCGACGAGAGATTTCCCCTCCCTCCGACCTGCTCGGCTGGGAACAGAGTTAGTGGGAGGAGCGTGCAGGCTGCTGCAGATGACTGCAACAGCAACAACAGCAGCAGCAGCGACGTACACGCAAAGACGTCACCGGAACCGGCAGTGGTAGCTCCCACCGAAAGGTCACTCAGGTTAGAGATGGTTAAGTCGAGGTATAAGGCTGCGTTAAGTTGAGGTATACAGCCAGCGAGAGTCAAGTTTAGATACAAGGTTAGCAGCAGCAACGACAACACCAGTTAAGGTGTCTCATCTTAATCCAGTCACCGATCCTTTACTTAGCGACCCTAAATTACGGGTCAAGTTTTCAATCAGACCTCGGGAGGGAGATCCTTTTGACTCTCTCCGAAAACACACCCTTCTTATGATCCTCTAACTGTAATGTCACAACAGAAACAACCACAGCAACAGCAATAGCAGCAACATCAACACCAGCAAAAGCAAAACAGGAGCAACAACAGCAACGCACACGCACAGACCTCACCAGAACCGGAAGTGGTAGGGATTGTTATGTTTAGGTATAATGTTCCAGATGATTAGGTTAAGGAATGAGGTCAGAGATGGTTAAGTTTAGGTATAAGGTTAGCAGCGGCAACCGCAACACCAGTTAAGGTATAAGGTGAGCAGCACCAACAACAGCGCCAGCAGCAATGACAACACTAGCGGCTACTGTACCAACTTCTGGGTGTGGACGGAAGGTGAGGGGGTTGGATAAGTTCACCTGTCGATCCGTGCGTGTGCGTGTGTGTGTGTGTGTGTGTGCGCACGATATGCGCTTGAGATGTCTGCGGGGCTTCATTTGAAAATCAGGAGGTGCCAGAAGGCGGAGAGGCTGCGGATCCGGCGGGGCTTAAGCTGACATGCGTGACGCGGCACGGGACCCACAGGGGCTTTTTTTTGTTTCATTCAATTAGTAGCGTAAATAAAGAATAATACTGTAAAGTAAAACACACACGATTTCTATTTGTCTTGTTTGGAGAAACGGGAGGCGGTATTTAAGGCAGAGCTCGCGGCTTATGCGGAGGTGCTGGATCCAATCGAATAGGTGCTGGTCTCGATCTGAAGGGACCCCGGAACATGTCAGGCAGGGTCCGGGCGCAGATTAAGCCCTGGTGCATGTGTGGGCGGCGACTGAAAGCTGGAGAGAAGGTTTAAATTCAAGTTGATCCGTTCCTTCTCTGGAATTCAATCAATTATATAATGAACGGGGACGTTGTGCCGTCTCCGTTTTTTTAAAAGTTGTAAACCGCCGGGTCAGCTTACTCGACAAAAACAACCACCTTCTCAGAATAAATCACCTACTTTTGACATCCCAAAGAATTTGACCGATACGAAGACGGATTTCTTTCCCCCCTTCATTTCAGCCCCCGAAAACACATTCCCAGTAAAAACCACATTGGTGCACTGTGAAGCGGCGGAATACTGTCTTAAGAGTCCAGACACGACGGACAGAGAAAGACGGAAAAAGAGACAGAGACAGAGACAGGGACAGAGAGAGACAGAGACAGGGACAGAGACAGAGACAGAGACAGAGACAGAGGTAGAAACATGGACAGAGAGAGAGAGACAGAGACTGAGACAGAGATAGAGACAGGGGCAGAGAGAGACAGAGAGAGGGACCGGGAGAGAGATAGCGACAGAGAAAGGGACAGAGAGAGAGACAGAGACAGTGACAGAGAGAGAGACCGAGACAGAGACAGGGACAGGGACAGAGAGACAGAGACAGAGACAGAGGTAGAGACAGGGGCAGAGAGAGATAGAGACAGGGACCGGGAGAGAGAGAGAGACATCAACATGGACAGAGAGAGAGGCAGGAACAGAGACAGAGACAGACAGGGGTAGAGAGTGAGACAGAGACATTGACATGGACAGAGAGAGAGAGACAGAGACAGAGGGAGAGACCGAGACAGGGACAGAGAAAGAGACAGGGACAGACATGGACAGAGAGAGAGAGACAGAGGGAGAGAGACAGGAGACAAGGACAGAGAGAGAGACAGAGAGAGAGAGAGAGGGACAGAGACAGGGACAGAGACAGGGACAGACATGGACAGAGAGAGAGAGACAGAGAGAGAGACAGGGACAGAGACAGAGAGAGAGAGAGAGACAGGGACAGAGACAGAGAGAGAGACAGGGACAGGCCGAGGGGTGCGAAGCTTTTCCGGTTACGCAAAGCCGTCCGCAGCCAGCGACGGCACCACGCGTGTTCACAGCGTTTCCACGGGGTCACTTGCTCTGTATCCCACGTTAACCTTCGCCGACCCTGACATCTGCTCCGCATTAATGTTGTTCTTTTACACATACGTACAAGCACAGGCGAGCAGAGTTGAATGGGTTTTGGCATGGATCGGAACAGGGGAAACAGGGGAGGGGAGCCAGGACCGGAGAGAAGACAGGAGGGAAGACAAGATGAAAGAGAGGAGGAGGAGGAGGGGAGGAAGACAAATAGGGGCAGCGGGGTGGGGAGCGGGGAGGATGTTTTATCGTGTTTTGGTTGGAGGTGAGTGGGTGGAGCTTTGGGGAAGGGTGTGCTGGAGGCCGGGGTTCACTATTGGTGGAGGCCCCGCTCGGAGAGTTTCCATCTGGGGAAAGTCGTGTTCGACGCAGAGGGGACACATTCCGACCGACACACACACACACGCTCAAACACACACACACACACACACGCACACAACGGAACATTCCCACACACCTGTGAGGACACGGGGGGCGTGTGGCACGACTAAAAACACACTCGACGATGCAAGTACCAGCTGACACATCACATGAAAAGCACATGCCTGACGTGAACGCACACAAACATGGCCTGGAGGACAGTACGCACACTGTTCCCTCGGCTGACACAAATAACAGGCCCCGGACACAGGACATATTCAACAGCCGGGCTCAAAAAAAAAAAAAAAAAAAAAAAAAAAAAGTTCCCAACATTGGTTCTGGTCTGCTCTGAATGTTGCCTTGCACAACCACAGCGGCTGAGTCTCAGCCGTGGACGCCTCTTTCCTGTGTACAACATGGGGGGACACGTTTGACTGCGCCGCGTAAAGAGAGAAGACAAAGTGGCTTCATTTCCCACTGGGGAACTTGGGAAGCGACGCAACTCGCTGTTTCTAGTCTAAAAAGAGCTGAATGGCCGAAGTGCAAAAGAGTCGCTGAAAACGCTGGGAAAAAAACGGGATCAAATACACCGTTTGCAACCATTTCAGCGTCATAAAAAAACTCGTCGTTATATCGTGAGATTTTGGGTTTTTTTTTAAACGGTTGAACCTATTCTTTAATATGCCCCATTTGATCTGTAGTTTTTGTTCGCTTACTGGTATTTATATGAGTTTCGATGAGCCGGTCCCAGTAACATGTAAAATAATGGCTATTCAAATTATTTTATTCCTACTCTCTTATGCATAGATTTAAGTCGATCGTATGTTGTCTAATCCTCCATTTGGAATATATAATATGCATATCAGAAAATGGCACCACACAGGTTTTTTTTTTTGCGGATGGGTGTCTCACCGTGAGGGAGGTGAATGTGAGGCAGATTCCTCCAAAGCCATTGAAGGACAGCGCCAGGAAGATGAGCTCCGACAGCACTGCAGAGGAGGAGCGGCAGGAGAGGTCACGGCTGGCAATACGGTGATAGACAATCTGCCAGTGTTGTGCATGGTGACTAAAGGAGCCACGTTTAGCGAGTCGAGAAATCAATTAAAGTGATCGACTAACGGCGGTGACGTGCGACTTCAGAGCTCGACTCGCAAATGTATTTCCAACGACTCCTTCCTCGTCCAGCCATGTCGATTTAACAGATTGTTTTTTTTTTACGTCTTGGAAATGACAAAGAGGTCGGCAGTCGAAATAGCAGATTAGAGGAGTGGATTGAATGGAGACAACTCTACATGAACCTACTCAAGTTTGAAAAACACACACGGATGTGTGGAAAGTCTTATTTGTCTTTTCTTTGCACAGGTCAACCCTTCAGGTGTTAAACACAGTGATTGTTTATACTCACCACCGGGGTCATACGCCGACACTGACATCATGATGCAGGACAGGCCGAAACATGTACTGTATGGGGAAAAAAACATTTGTTACTAAATATATATATATATATATATATATATATATATAAACTTTGGCATAACAGGTAAAAAATCAGGCATAACAGGTTAAATCCTAATTACTAATTTGGCACAACAGGAAAAGAGTGGCTTTATGCTGCTTTTCGAATGTAATGCCCCGTGAACTAAGCACAGACACACCCAGGGCGCAGCGTAAGGGCTAGGATTTAGTTTTAGGAATTCAACAGCCTGCATGTTTCAGACGCATACATTTTAGACCATTCCTACTCCTTTCTCATTTCTCCCAGATCAGACGACAAAAACAAAGTCTCCCCCCCTTCGTGGTAGCATTAAATCTACTGGTTTCTACTGTGCACACCGATCACTGCCGTTTAGATAAATGACCCATTTAGAGCTATTAACGCTACACGGTCCGTGTTCAGTCAGTGTTATTTATGTGTGGCCAAAAAAAAAAAACATGAAAGTCCCAGAATAAGAGTTGAAAGCCTTGGAGAGCAGACAGCCATTGCTGGCAGTTTAACGGCCCAAGAGTTGTAACAGGCAGCAGCTGATAAGTTATCTCTCTGCTCCGCATCGTCTCCCTTGCTTTGTTCTTGTCAGTAGGACTTCAGCTTTCTGTGCGCGCGCATGCGTGCGTGTGTGTGCGCGTGCATGAGTGTCTCGACGAGCTAGTTACTCCAGCAGTGTGTGGCTGCAGAGTGTGTGAGATGGTGTGCACGTCTTGGTGCTGGCTCCCGTGGTGTACTTATTTAATTTTTTTATCCGTGCATTTCCAAAAAGAGGCGAGGAAAAACAATTGTGCTTGAAACAGGAATGAGGATGCATGTGTTTGGCGGCAAAAATTGTCACACCCACCGTGCCGGCACGATGCCATTCTGTGCACGCCCCACCAGGTAATAAATCCCTTTGTTCACAAGACTCAAGGAATGCAGTAGTACTCTATCTCTTCTCACTTTTGGAATGTGACTTGTCTGCTTTTTTGTGGACGCTGTGGTTTCTTGATAATTAAATAGCTGATGGCTCTGTGTTATTTTACTATTGCTACACTCCGGCAGATAATCATCGCAAAGACACCGATGAATGGAGCCGGCATTTGGGGAGTAATTTCACATTTTTAAACAGGCAAGCTCCAGCATCGACCCCCTGGCACAAAGACGGTCGTCCCCCGTTTGTACAACAAATGTTACTGTTAAATGTAACCATTACCTGCCGACCAGGCGGATCGGGCGTGGCCCGTACTTGTCCATCAGGATGCCAAGAGGCAGGGTGGTGGCGCTGAGCAGGAACGAGCCGATGGTGAAGCCCAGGTTCAGCATCTCCTCTTGGTCCACGCAGCTGAGCCACTCCTCCGCCTCAACCCCGGTGGCGTTGCCGCCCAGGGACACCACCACTGAGTCATTCCCTGTCAGGAGGGAGGGAGCGAGCGAGCGAGCGAGTGAGGTGTGTCTGTATAAACTGGGACGTCGCATGGTTTACCAAAGCTAAATATTTGAAGACTTTATCCTCGCCATTTTCATTGTATATATATAGTATAATCAGAGGGAAAACACTATGCTGAATACCGCAGCATCGGTCCTTTCTGATCGTTATCATGAGACGGTGAGGACTCGCTACCTGTGCAGAGGTGCGAGTAGAAGCCCTCCCTTTTGAGCATGATGAGCAGGGACCCCCAGCCCAGGAGCACTGCGGAACACAGCAGGTTCTCCAACACCGCCGTCACTGCCATCCACCAGCGCCTCCTGTAGGCCTGGAGGAGAGAGGGTGCCATGGCTGCGCTGCAGGAGGAGAAGGGGACACTGTGGGTTAACGAAAAATAAAACACTCCACCCACAAGACTGTGAGAAAGGGGGAAAGTTAGCGTTTGAACGTGACCTCGGTCGAGTTGCCTCAAATGGGTTTCCATTTGTATGTGTAAGTTAATGCATGTAGTCATTTGTTTTGGTGTTATTCTCCTGTCAGAAATCCTTCCTCTTTCTTTTCTTTCTGTGTTTTTTCAGCCATTGTCTCCTCACTCAGTTATCCAGTTTATATAGCCTGTATATAACAATGGCCTTTTGAAGTGTTTTGAGGAGTGAAGCATCGCCTAGTGAGGGTTTGTTGCTTTTGGAAACACAACTTGGTACCTAAGACCACACCTCACACCTGTCTGACATGCATATGTCCAGTCAACTGAGCAGTTGTTGATGTAGGCCTGACTTTGGGCTGGACAATTACTTGGACTGATGGTGATTAATTGCCCGGATCGATGGGCCTTTTATTTATATAGCTAAACTACCCACAACGAGTAGAGGTCACTGTAATCTCTGATCTGACTGTGAATACAGCTTATACGCCTCAAAAGTACCTCTTTCCTGGTTAAATCAGCAAAACACACAAACACAGTTCAGGTTATCATAACCTGTGTGAATCACTGGCCAACAAATCTAAACAGACTTTCATACAGTCATGACCACCGTGGCAATGTCACATGCGCGCCTGCGCACGTGCTCACACACACACACACACACACATATGGAAAATAATTCAACGAATGCAAAAGGCCAAATTTAGCGGAGGAAGTAAAAAAAAAAAAGTCTTGAATCGGATGCCTGCGGAAGGTCTGGAGCTGGTTGCGTGGTGGTGGAGTGGGGGTGGTGTCAAGGCCTCCAACAGGGACCTTTGAGAGGTTCTGATGACAGTAGACTCTTCAACATGTGCGTGCGAGAGTGCCTAGCTATAGAGGACAATTGCAAGGGTGCCTGTGTGTGTCTATGGTTATGTATGTGTGTGGGTGTGTGGGTGTGTGTGTGTGTGTGTGTGTGTGTGCGTGTGCGTGCATGTGCGTGTGCATGTAATGTGATTAGCGATAGCTCACTGCACTCCCTTTGTGCTGAAAAGAGTGTCTGAAAAGGGGGGATTTCTTTGTAACTGACACCCCATGCCGAAAACCCATTCAGCACACATGACTCTATGGGCTTGCCAACAAAACTAAAGCCACTGGTACATTCAACCTGGCAAGTTTATACAGCAAATTAAGTTATCCGGGTCAGGGCACCAGCACATGATGACTAAATGCGCCAGAAAAAAGTGCAGTCCCCAAATTGAAGGCATTGTTCTCAATGAATAAGCCTGGCAGGCCGCTCTCGTCATGGCCTCCACAGCACAAGACTGACACCTGAGCCGTCCTGTCGACACCATCACATGAACGGATTCTTTTACACGTGGCCGGTCCTGCAGTGTCAAAGTGTCAAAGAGTAAAATAAGCAATAAGAACAAACAGACTCCATGGAGCTAAATAATACATACGGCCGGGGTTCATCGCTCTGCGTTGTTGCAGAAAAAAAACGAGGAGTAAAGTCCACTCAAGTGTTATGTGGGGAAGCATGTGTGTTTGTTTGCTGGTAAACAAACAAAACAACATGTCGCTCCCCGGTGTGTGCGGTGCAGTGTTTCCAAGGTGACGAGGCTATCAGGGGTATCGGATGAATGAAGCCAGACAAGCGGGAGACTATTTGACTATTGTCTTTCATTATACAACTTAGCTTCTGAAACTCATTAACACTTATAAAAAATAAACGTTCCTCCCTGTGTTCGACATAAAAGCCTTTTCCCGCCCACACAAATGTTCTGTTCGCTAAGAGGGAGTGAAAGGAATGATGCAGCCGACTGCCAAAGTATGAGTGGAATTTTCGTTATCAGCCGGGTTCATTCAACAAGGTTGCAAGGGTAGAAGTGACACTTTCTATTTCAATTGATGTGATACTTTTCATGTAATATTTTTATTAACCTGTCACTCCCACAGTGAAGCAAAAGCATCTCCACATATTAAAATATAAGTGTCCTCGAGCAAGACACTTAACCCCTAATTGCTCCTGATGGCCGCGGCCATCGGTGTTTGAATAATTTTAAGTCGCTTTGGATAAAAGCGTCTGCTAAATGTAATGTAATGTAATAAGTGCTTTATTATTATAATACATTATTATAATAATATAAACAAGGCTTTCTCTAGGAAAAATATAGTTTTGTGAAAATATTTGTTGTAATACTAATTCTACAATATTTGGAGACGTCACCGCCAAAAGCAATGATAAGGGCAAAGCTTTAACTTCTCTGTTTAAATATACACAGGTGTGTATCCGTGAGACAGCCACGTGAGTTGCTTCAACGCAGCACACCAAAGACCAACAAGACACGTCATTAACGCCATCCTGGAAACAGCGCTCATAAAAGATGCAATTGCCAACAGGCGAAAGCGGGAAAAGCTGCTCCTCGTGTGCGATTGGCAGGCGGCTGAGAGGAGTGTGTATTGTTTTTATAGGCAGGTTTTAACGGAGGGGAACAGGTGAGACCAGGCCGCTGGTGGAGCAGACACCATATAAGGGAGGGACTTCCTGCAGGCTGATACCTGGGCTCCGCACCAGCTTAATGATGCAATGTTGTGGAAGTCTTGCATACCGTTAGAGAGACAAATAGACAGATAGAAAGACCTATAGAGACAGACAGACAGACAGACAGACAGATAGACAGATAGACAGATAGACAGATAGACAGATAGACAGATAGACAGATAGACAGATAGATAGATAGATACTTTATTCATCTCCACAGGGAAATTGCGGTGACAGAAATTCCCATAAATAGAAAATAATAGAAGAAATGGCAACAATCAATAAATATTTAAAAAAATAATAGAAAAATGGGCAACATACAATAAAGCAAAAAACAAAGGGGCGGGATGGAAAATAGAGAATAGAAAAAAACAAAACAATTGTCAATTGAATAAAAATCGAAATAAAATGGCAATCTATACACAATCTTTGTGTACATGTGCCATGTGCCATTAGAAACATCAGGAATGATTTTATTATTAGAAAACAACAAACTTGTGTAACATCCAGGGGCCCCTTCCCTCCCTCGACTGTACTGTGACGCTTTCCACTCCTTTTTTTTTTTTTTTGCCTTTCCCCCGTGGGGATGATTCTGACCCCGACCGACATCCGCGGGACGACAGGCAAACTCTTTATTCTCACAAGCATTGGAATAAATAAACGCGCCGCCCCGGGAGCCCGTGGTCGGCGCACCGACAGCTGCCTCTCCGCGGGCCTGACCCCCCCGACGCCGGGCTCCGGTTACCATCCGCACAGGGCGCGAGTACGTTCGGAC